>NW_028262347.1:14399242-14702272 GCF_047370975.1 Nipponia nippon | reverse complement strand
GACTGACACCTCAAACCTGTTATGTGTGAAACGTTACCGGAGTGTTGATGGATTTCAGTTTGCCCCTGTTTCTCATTAGTTTCTGTTGTGCGGTTTTGGTTGTTTTGTGCAATAAAGTTGTTCGAGTTTGTCCTTAGATTCCGTTAGTCTTAGTGTACCTCCATGACAGGCATTCACACGCAGACGTGCCTTCATGTGCCCCGTTTTCCAGGGACTGACACTGAAATGCAAAGTACTTCTGAAGATGTAATTTTCTGACACTAGCTGTTGTTCATCTAGAGGAATTTTGAAGACGTCTCTCGTATTCAGTTACGGCAGGGGGTCATGGCGAGCAGCTGAGCTGGTCCCCCGGGCTTCCTTCCTGCTCTGGGAGAGAGGCCGGCACTTTGGGGGCATAGGTCGCCTTACCCTGCACTAGCCATCTGAGCTAGTCAGATGACTTGTCTCCAAAAATACTGATTTCTTCACACTGATTTTAGTAGGAACCAAGGCGAGTAGCTCAGCTCTGGACTTCAGCACAAAAAGTTATGGATCACATTTGTGTCTTTATTTGATCGAACAATGTAAGACTATAAAACAGAGAAAGCACGGGGAATGCAAATGGTGCAATGACAACCATACGCTGTTACAATATGGCATCAGTCACGTTATTAATTGTTAAACTAGCTAGGGGGCAATTTTGTGGGGAAGAAGGAAATGTGAAGGGAGCTGTAGCTATGCTTGGTGGGGAGGATAGAACACGTACAAGACACATACTGTTCTTCAGGGTAAATGGAGCAATGTGTTGGTGAGCTGATTAACCACTGAAGCAACAGGGTTAAACTGGACTGTTCCTGAAGCTTTGTGAGTCTGTGGTTTCATAGATACGCTCAAGGAAGATCTTGTAGTCACTTCATATGGAAAAAAGCTAGATTCAGTGAACTCGTAGGGGTGGGACAGATTGGTTCAGAGAGGCTGAGGGACTTTGTAAAGTAGAACTCTCTGTTACATAGGATCTTGATTGAATAGCACATGAAGCATTTTAAACATAATTGATTGGGATATTCCTTAGAAAACTAGCTTTTAAGATCTTAACTGTCATTATAAGAGATGTATAAAGTTTCTAAGAAGTGTGCAATATTCCATAGGAAAAAAAACGTCTACTTCAAGCAGGTTATGAGAATGTAAAAGTTTAATACAGACAAGTCAGTGGCATAGTGTCTCTGGCCCATAGCAGAGGACTTCCACCTGGTAAATTTAATTAATATCCAAAGCATAAATTTACAAACCAGCCAGAAGAAATGGACTATGGTGTTTGTCCTTTAAGTAAAATACTAACAAAACTCTGACTCTCTAGTAAGAGCCCTTCCTATTCCTTCCCCAAAGGCGAGGTAAGGTCAGCTTACAACTGGTTAATTTTCTTTGGCTTTTCTGTGACTGAGCTTTACAACATCAACATTTGTCAGTAAAACATGGAGATTTAAATTGTGTATTTATGAAAAATGACTTAGGAAACTTTGGTATAGTTCCAACTTAGATTTATTTGAGTGTAAAGCAATCATCAAAGTACAGATTTTTACACTTAAGAAGGAAATACAGAATTTTGTCTTATGAGATAAACTATTTGCAAAAGAAAATGTTGGAGCTTGTATGAATTTCTGATCTCTTCCTTTCCATCCTTGTCTTTAGGAAGGTGGATACTGCCTAATTACAATCCCAAGCAAAAATGTTACCATAAAGAGATTTAAAAATGCTAGCTGGGCCAGGATGTACGTTCACACATGTCAGAGTAGGAATATCCACTGCAGCCCCCTTATGCTCAGTCTAGAGCCAGATTCAGCTGTCCGTACCTGGGCACCTGGAGCAAGTCAAGGTTCCCTCAGCCATCGCTTAGCTTCCAGCACCTGCCAGAGGAGGACATGGGTCCCCATTAGGTCTTGTATCTTCTGGATGCCTCGAGCATCTCAGGTGTCATTAGACATCACTGTGCAGTTGATGCAGCTGGTGACATGTAGGGAATTAGTGTCCTAAGGCAGACAGGTGTCCTATGTCCTGGTCTGATCACATCTCCACTGGCTGCAGGGAGCCGAGACCCCTCGCTCACACTCAGGCACGTCTATATTGTCTCTGTCTGGTGCTGAGTCCTACCATGGCTTTTCTCCTTCAGAGACTCAGGGTATTGTCTGGTTTTAGTAACAAACCACTTCGTAGTTCAGCCTTGGGAATAGCTGAAGTGCAGCTATGGTTTCCTTTAAGCATAGCTTAAAAATTACAGGAAGCAACTTTTTTTTTATTTAATAAGTAAATTAATTTAAGTGAAATTCTATTTAATGTCACCTTGCTGGCACAGGGTAAGAAAGAGGAGGAAGGGTTACTGTTAACACAATCTGGTTTTATGCTGGCTGTGGAATTTGTGCTATTGCAAACCCTCTGAAGTGCTTTCTCAAAAACTGGTGTAGAAGAGTCTCGCCAGGACAAGTGGCTTTTCATGCATTGTTTTATTGACTCACATTTGATGGTTTCCCATGTGTATTTAAAGGCTGAATTCCAGTCCCTAGTGAATGACGCGGAAACCTTTAATTTTCAACTGAATTCATTTGCAGTTTCCAACAGAGGCATCTGCTAACCGGTTATGAGAGGGTCCAAGTTCTTGAGTCCTACCTATTGTAATCTTGTGGCATGCTTTATTTTGAGCCTTCTCTGCTTACCCTAGATATTTCTTTATAAATGAGTGAAATGAAATATAAATAGCTTCAAAAACAATGCCAGTTATTTAAAAAATCCCACTCGTATCAAAACATGTTAAAAACTCATTCAACTGGTGCTCAATCTTATGAATCACAGTCTAACACAAGACTATGTGTCTTTATTTTCATTGTCTATTTTAATTGAAAAAAATGTTCCTCGTTTTACTAGTAAAAGAAAATGTACAGTATTCCCTCTACTTTATTTGTCACAAAACAAAATGAAACATCGTGAAGGCAAGTAGTTGTACCAGAGAAAAAAACATGAACTCTGGAACTGATAAAAATGGGATACTGTCAAGTGGATATTTTCAGGGGAAATAATTGTAGGCACGGTTTTGTGAGTTCCACAAGCCACATGAACAAAATATCTCTTTTCGCAAAAATTCAATAATAATTCTAAACGCAGAGGAACTTGCACTTTAACATTAAATCCTCATCCATTTTATTTGCAGTTTGTTTCTTGAGGCTTTTTTTTTTTTTTAAATATAGTTCTAGAGTTTTCAGAATAGCAAAGTGAGAAACTATCAATCTAATTAGAGCAGCCATAGCATTCAAGAAAGCAAAAACTGGTAGCATGGTAGGAAGCTATAAGTAGTTTAAAAATTCTAATCAAGGGAAAATAGCTTAGAGTCTTCATAAGCAGATTTTGTAATTTTTGTGCCCTGAGGACAAAAAACAAATCTGAAGTGTTTCAGGAAGCCAATGTAATGAAGTGACCTTTTTTAAAAAACTGAGGGTTTTTTGGAGGAAAATACATAATCATACTGCAGCTAGATTGCTATTACAGTAAAGCACTACTTCACTACTTCATATGCAACAAGAAAGGTACCTGCAGCAATATTTATTTAATTGAGTCAGACAACATTAAGTTGAACTACTGTTAATAAATGGTAACCTGTCTTTTAGTGGCTGGAGCAGTGCTTCCTACTCCTGTGAAGTACAAGAGAAATAGTGAATGTTTGTTTGATATCCAGGTAATTCGTATTTCTGGCAGCCTGATCTAAATGCTACCTATTTGTATGTGAACTTTGGTATGAGTCCATTTAACCATGACATTTTCAGTGTAATTTGAGCTTTGCTTTGAAAAGAATAAAGGAATGATTAGTGCAAGTTTCTAAAAGTGAAATTCTGACATTGACAGAGAGCCTGCTGCTTCTAAGAAGATCTAATTTTCTTTTTTTTGAGAGAAGATGTTAGTAAGATATTAACTTCAGGGCTCAGTCACAATTTAAGCTCGATGTTTGTTTCAGCAGTCCCTGCAGTTTGGGGGTGGTTGGCCCATTTTGACGCCTGACCCCTGTGGTGCTGGTGAACTGTCCCCAGGAGGGGACCTTTCAGTTTGGCTCTGGTCCCCGGTGGTGCAGGAGCCATGACAATGATGCTGTAGCTTGAATGTCTGTGGATTTAAGCTCTGTCTTAAAGCTGGTTAGACTCATTTATCTCCCAAATTCCTATTGCAAAATTGTTTCAATGCTTCATTTGCCTAGTGATTAAAAAGGACCTAAATTACAGTAAATTTATTCAAGTCCAGTTTCCACCCTTTGTTCTTATACCATGATTGTCCTTTGGCTTAAACAGCTCCTTTACAACCCTGTTATATTTAGCGATAGCAGTCATCCTCTCACTAAACAAGACAAGCTTTTTCTGTCTCCTTTTATGACATATTTTACATTCTTCTCATCATCCTAGTAGTCCTTCTCTGCAGCTGCTCCAGCCTAAGTTAATCTTTTTTGAACACAAGCGTTCACAATTACGCACAATAATTGAAGTGATGTCTTAGCAATGCTTTACCAGTACCATACTAATACTCCCACCATTGTTACTAGAAATAATTGAGCTGATACATTCTAGGGCAGTGTTTGCCTTTTTTCCACGTTGGTAGCTCATTGTCAGACTGTGAGTGACTAATGTGGATTGAGCTTTCTCCTCAGTTGTTTCTAGCTTATAGCTGAAAGTATTCTTGTTATTATCTAAAGTGCGTGACCTTACACTGTCTACAAGAGGCAAAAAATCCACTTTGTATACTTTTTTCCAGTTGTTAATCATACTCTGTTTAAAAAGGTGCCTAATATCTAATTTTCATGTGTCTTGTTTGAGCTTCCAGGAGCTGGTTCTTGCTATGTCTTTTATGGTGTGTCTGAAAGTCCTTTATTAGGCGATATTTTCTTTATGTTAGGATACTTACCTACTGAAATTAAATCACTTCTCAATTTCAAGTAATAAATTATAACCTATAGAGACTGAACACTAAGTTTTTAGTGTAAGGAATCTTTTTTATATCTAAGCAGAAGATATAAGGCATATTAGCTTTTCTCCAGACTGTAGCAATTTTCGGCTTCCTTCTAAAAATGTGAACCCCAGCAACAGGTATCCTTGTAGCCTCAGTTCCTTGCCCCTACAGGTCTGTGGGGTTTCTGTTTTGTTTTGCTCTGTTTTTAAGGTAGACTTTGTTTACCAAAGACTCTGTTTATGATATTCCATATGACTAACCTGACTCAGGATTTGTTCCCACTTGGCCAACGTTTGTATCATTCAGAAAGTATCGCACTTGGTGATTTCAGATCTGCTTCCAGATTACTGATGAAAATGCTAACAGCAATACTCATGAAAGTGCTATATAATGGTCATTTATAAGGGATAGTTGGCCTAAGTAATTCAAGCACTTAATGCCATAAATGTATAGTTTGATATGGTTTTGGACTATTTTTGAATATAAGGATATTGTGTTTTTAAGTAAAGTGCTTCAGGAAAGGCTAAAAATGATATTCTGAAACTAAGTGAATCAGAGTTGACAATTAAAATAAAAAGGTTCAGTATGTTCTAGATACAAAAGTATTATTTCAGTGAAAACAGATTCCATAATTTTCCTGCTCTGCTAATTAACAATGGGGAAGAGTAGTTATTATGTGAAATTCAAGCAGTTCAACAAGAATTCACTTGATTAATACATGCAGAATAATACATGTTAGTCAAATACTGTTTTCCTCTGAGATCCCATTAAAAATTTGATCAAAGTTTAATTACAGGATAGGCCAGTTATGTTTAGATGACACTGAAAACATCAAGGCCCTTCAAATAATGGGAATGAAACAAAGGGAATCGAGAATTGTCATGAACCAAACTGTGAGTCTACAGATTTCATTTTCAGCCAAATGGTTGTACAGTATAGAGAAGAATGCTCTTTCGGTGATGGCACATTGCAATGAAAGGATACCTTTCATTATTTGCGGGTCATTTTAGTTCCAGAACTCACTTGAGGACTTGAGAAGTATGTAGAGGAGCTCTTGGATTTTGTGAGCACGCTGTTCTGGGGAGACTGGTGACAGAGAAACCCCTGAGCAATGTACGCTAGATTTCCCAGTGGTTTACTTTGGAATTAACTGTTTGATATTTTCTTGGGTCCACTTCTCAAGAAAGAAGGTGAAGATAGCTCTGTTCTGCAGTTCTCTAGTGAAGCATGTCATTTGAGAACTACTTTAGGAAATAGGTTGAAGGGATGGGTTGTAGAGCAAATCTGAACAGGGATATTTGAAGTCTACAGAAAGCGTGGAAGCAGGTGGAGTAGAAAGAACGGGATGTTGAAGAGGTTGAGCAGAAGGAGGTTTGCTGAAGCAATGGGAGTGAGGGAGAAGTAGGCATGAGAACAGAGGAACTAACAGAGATGAAGCTGTTGAAATCCAAGTGTATCTGCTGCTTCCTTGTGAAAAATTAATCCAAGAACTCAGATGTTTGGTTAGGGGGAGTTAGAATGAATAGTTTGTACAAAATACATGAAAGTTAGCCTTCAATTCATGGTCAGCATGGGAATTCCTGGTATGTGCTGCAATATGTGGCATAACTGCATTTTTTAATTTAATGTAATGTAATCCATTGGTGGTCCTTCAGGAAGGAGTGAAGAATGGGATCTTCTTTCTTTGAGTAGTTACAGGGAAGAACCACATGCCCACAGCATAGCTCAGTAAAGCTCCGTGGGAAAAACATAAGCCTCAAAGCAGAAGTACTGCTATTCCTGCTTAGATCATCAAACCAAAGAAAGGCTTTCCTTCAGGAAATCTCATCTGGACAGAAGTCTCAGAAACTCTAAAATAAGGTTTTCTATGATATAGTGGATTTTAAGACTTATTTTATGCACAAAAAAAATTGTACTGATGTAACAACAGGAGCTCTAGGAAGGGAGCTATGATCAAACTGGTATGTTCTCTAGCAGAGATCCAATTCTAACAGGATAAAGGTATCTTACACTGTACTAGCTTATTCATTTTCCCTGTAAGAAGACCTATACTGATATGAAGGACACTTATATCTACAGCTATATTTGTAGAGATGTAGTTATTTAACTATTACTTTTTTGTCCAGATGCTCTGAGGCATTTCAGGCTCAGCTTTGAATATAGCCATGCATTCATTTTTATGAATAATGCATCACATCAAAATGATCCACTTCAGCAGCAAAGATTTGTTTGTTTCATAGGGTATTTGTCTTGAAGATTATTTTCAACTTTCCTGTACAAATACAGAATTTTCTATTACCTTCATTATTTCAAAGCACCCCAGAGAGAGCTCCAAAAAAACCCCGCCTCACTCACCGCTACTTCTCAGAGATTTATCATGACCTCTCTTCACTTCAGCATTTTTTGCTGTCCTTAATGTTCTTCTTTAAACAATCTTTCCGTAACTCTTACTTTTTTCCTACTTCAAAAGGTAAATTAAATTTACTAGGTAGTTGTCCCTAATAGAATGATTCTGCTAAACCAATCCACCCATGTTACACGTCTCTGAAAATTGCCGTTTGCACAGAGTGGGTAGAATTAGTTATAAAAAGATTTGAAATCTCTGAATGCCACATCTGCAATGAATACTGGGAATTTGTTTTGGCTCATAGACTGTGATCCCTAACAAGAGTCTTTTTTTGATAGTCAGTGCAAAAAAAAGGTGCCTGCTAGAAAGAAAAAGATTTCTTCATTTTCTTGGAAATAGCTGTATCGTAGGGCTAGCTAAGGGGAAATCACAATCTCTTTTTGTTGCATATATTAATTTTTTGTGATCCATAACCCTTATTATCAAGCAATGCCTGAAATCTGAAATTTTTGTGCAACTGAATGGGACGTAAGTTACAGGTAGCCTTCTGTGGAGCCCATCACAGGCCATGTCTCTCCATGTTGTTTATAAAAGGAGCGTAATCATTTACTGTGTGAGGACTGGCTCATTAAGCATCTAAAGTATAGGTTCAAGTGGTCTGGACCATACCTGTCGGAGTTATCAGGGGCTAACCGCTCAAGTGTTTACTCAGTTTTTATAAAAGTTTTACAATTTTATATATTCTTATCAGTAGCTGACTTAAGCAGCTGAAAGCTGATTTGGAGATGCCCACATGAGTCTCATTATTCAGAGAAGTGATTTCAGCGTAGCCAAACTTAATGATAAGATAGTTAGTTCAAGTGTTATAAGCTGCTGATATGGGTTGGACAGATCTGGGCTTAGGTCACACACTGTGAGAGTCTGTGTATTTGCATGTGATAAAATGCTTTATTTCCTTTATTTACTATTCTAAAAAATCTCTTAAATGCATCATTTAAGAAGGAGCAAGGAAAAAAGAAGCATTCAAAAGTTGTAAGATAATTTTGCATGTTTTTGGTCTTTCCATTATTATTATTTCTCTATGGCTATCAAAATATGGCTATCTACTGTAAGCTTGGATGGAATTTCCAAAGAGCTCTCTGTACTCTGTACTACACTGCATAGAGCTGTGTAAATAATAATAACCTGCATGTATATCCAGAAAAAATCCCATATACACCTATATGCAGAGTATCGGCAGCCCTTGAGCTTTTGACATGTTGCCAGGACAACCTGCAGCTCTAGTTGTGCACTGCTGGTGTTTCAAAATACTTACATGAAAAATAGATGGAAAACTAATTATGGGAATTATTTCAAAGTAAAATACGGTGATTCATTGAGATAAACTGCGAAATAAAGACCAGGCAGTGTTATAAGCATGGAGTATATCAAATTCATTACAGCCACAATTAGTGATCACAAGTGTTCTACCATGAATATTTTTGGGGGAAGCGGGACACAGGGGCATTCCCCACTCCTCCGTGTCTTTGCTCACTTGTAGACGCGGGGCAGCTTCCCCAGGAGGCCACTGTGGTGCTGTCTTCAGCCTCAGTCCAGAATGGCTCTGTTGCCGTTTGGGTTCACTCGTATGAAAGCAGGCTTCAAAACCAAGAAGCAGTTTATTCAACACGAGCTCCGTCCTCAATGATGATTTGGCCACTGCACTAAATAATACTCTGTTAGCCAGCTTTAGGCTCCCCCATTTTTCCAGATCAAACTATCTGGCATGTTTGGCCCATATTTGTAGATCAGTTGGAAGCTCCCTAATCTACCCAGATTTTGCAAGCATATTATTTACTAGAAATATCATCTTATATCCTAGTTTCTCTATCAATGGGGAGCAAGATCCAGAAGCACTAATTCCATTCATAAATTAATAGATGCCTTCCAAGAAAAGCATCAGGATCAGAGTGGAGAACACCGACATGTGGAGAAGGGCTGATATTTGTGAGAGCTGATGTTATAGCGTGAAACAGCAAATACAGCTGCAAAGTATCTGGAAGTCCTTATCAAGAAAACATCTCAATTAGCATACATGGCAGGGCTGAGATTATTGTAAATTAGGAAACCTGCTCATTTTCTGAACTACTAATCTGCCTTGAACAAGAAAAAATGTAGTTGGGACCTGGAGATGGAAAGTCAGATTTCTCCCTTTGTGACACACACACTTTCCTATTGATTTCATCGTCTTGCAAAACAATAATGAAGGGGGGGGGAATTCGCTATAGGGCTGCAGCTCTTTGAGATATTTTTCTTTGTAAGGGCAGATTAGCAGGTCAAAAAGTAGAGCCATGTTTTGATCTTCACATTTTCAGCCTTCTCTTTATATATTAATGGGACTGCTGCTCCCTAGCATAAGTCCCTTGGGTGTTACTTTGACTTATTGTATTTTTTAAACCCTTTTTAAAACTGCAGTAAAATCTTGGAACGTTTATCTTACTACAGGCACAGTGGGGGTTGTTTGCTCGGAGAGGCAGGGTTTCAGCCAAGTGTTCATTCATGGAACTGAATCAAGCAAGTTTTAAAATTAAATTCAAATATCTAGTTTGAAGACCAGTAGCAGGAGCACCCAGGATGCTCTGCTCCCACTCACACCCCACATGTCACAGCCTGGAGCCCAAATATTTTTTCCCACTTCTGTTCCAGATCCCAAAATGCGACTCAGACCTCTTACAGGTGATCATTTGCTTGGTTTTGTCCTCGTATTGCCATAGCTCTGGATAAAGCTTTCTTCTTTCCAGCAGAGCCATGGGTCGGTTTGGAGGTCATGTAGTGGAAGCCCCCTGCACCCTATTTCTGTAGCAACTTAATTTTCACACACATTGTGGCATTAGCTGCTATCACATGGACATTGACTAGGCTTTAGATGTGTGAATATTGTT
This sequence comes from Nipponia nippon, assembly GCF_047370975.1. NCBI lineage: Eukaryota > Metazoa > Chordata > Aves > Pelecaniformes > Threskiornithidae > Nipponia > Nipponia nippon. The sequence goes on along the minus strand of NW_028262347.1, from coordinate 14,692,048 downwards.
TTCTGTTTTAATTTTTTTCCCCATAAGTGCATAGGACACCAACCACAGAGGGGGCTGCAGCTCGCCTAGGTCCACAGAGCAGTGTGTCCCCATCTGGGGGATACGGCTCAGCTCTGCGACTGCACCAACCCAACAGCAGCTTCATTACAGCACTCCCAGGACAATATTTTAAGATCCTGTATTGAAAATGAAATGACTGCAGAAGATTAGCCTTTGAGATTTAGTCATTTAGTCTTTCGAGGACAGAGACTTCAGTAACAGCAGTCTTTTTCCCCCAGATTACTGTTTACATTGACTGATAGTTTACAAGACGGTTACTGTTCTTGGTAGCTTGCTTTTATTTGCCTTTCTTATATCTGATCTGGAAGTGCTCTTGCATATTTGGGATTGATAATGTTTTGTCTAGAAGAAGTAAGTTTCAGGCAAAGGAATGAAATGCAGAATTACTTTCTTCTCTGCTTTCTTGTGACTCTCAACTGACACTATGTGTTGTCAGATAGAAATAAGTGTGGTGTTACAATTTTGTGTCTGTGGTATGGATGTCTTAATATATACCATATGGCTGGGGGGCATTGTACCAGATTTTTCTCATGAGTGATTTTTTCTCACTAGAGTTAAAAGTAGTAATATGGAAATAAATGAGTAAAATAATTTGCTCTCCCTCTGGGCTTGTTGGCTGTGGTTATTCTTGCTTATTTTGGTGTGTAAAGTTTTTTATTTAGGTTTTGTTGCCTGAGAATTTTGCTGCTGTTCATGTTTGTTAGCTTGTAACATGTTTTCTGGGGAGTTATCCTCTTCATGGGTACCATTCTGCTTTCAGTGGGCAGAAATTCAGACTGCTGGGCATGCTGCTGTTCTCTTTAGTAACTGCGTAGTGAAATACTTTCAATGTCATAGTCCATTGTTGATTAGTGGGGGAGGTGCAGCATGAAGTTGCAAAGAGTGGGATCATTGCAGTATTTAAGATAGAACAGGAGGCAAAGTGAACTATTGCCCATTTCACAAGGGAAAGGGAACAACTGCCAGACTTTGCAGTGATCAAGTTCCAGTTTCCTGTTTTGTCCTGTAATAATCATAAAAAAAAAAAAAAGATGTTAAAGATATATAAAGAATTAAAGCGACTGTTTGGGTGTTCATAGAAAAGGAATTTTTCTTGTTTGCCAAAAATACTACAGAGGTCTGCAAATCACAGCTGATACTTCTGCTTTGGTGATGAAAGAAAGTGTGAGAAGTGTGTAACAGGGAAACACTTGGATTTTCAAACTCCAGCTTTACAGAGTACCCAAATATCAAAACCTCTGCCTCTGTTTCCCCTGTGCACCTCCCTGATGATAGTGAGGTGACACTGCATGGCCAGGGTATCACCCTGCCAGGGCACTGGTGGCCGACGCTGGTCTCAGCCCGCTGTCACAGCCACGCTGGCCACCTCCGGGCTCCCCCTGTCCCCCACCTTGCTGTTGGTACACAGCACCTGCCTGAGCACACGCTTGCCCTCACGGGGATGCTTTAGCCCAGGCCTAAAGCCTTGTCACCACCGCCAGCCTGCCAGCCAGAGCATTCCCAGTTCAGTTCTCCTATGCTATAAAAGCTGTAAATGTAATAGATTTGTGGTTACAGAGGAGGCAAATCCAGCAGGTTTTGTCTTGACGCATCAGAACATCTGTGGAGCATACGGGCGATGTATAGGACTGTGCTTCCTTCCACTGCTAATGTGATCCAGCAGAGATACTGGTGAGTTTTAGCCAGTGGTGTTGAATCTCAGCATAGTTTCAAAAAAAGAACTCCTGGAGATAGGCAATTTTAATTGAAATTCCTCCATTCAACCCACAAAAACATTTTTCCTTCCCCACTTCTCCCTTACCTCTCCCACCAACTTGTTTGGTGGTTTCTCAGCTCCCTTCTTCCCTTTGCAGAGGCTGAGAACGATGCCCATTAAGCAGCTTTACTTACAGTTCTAGTTTTTACATTTATGAATCCTGAGGAATTTGTAACTCCTTCCTCAACTCCCCAAAAGGCAAACCAGTGCTTCTGTGTCACTGGTGTCAACTGCTGAAAAAAGCAAACATCTTCACTCCTGAACACAGTGTTACAGATGCTGTAACTAGTGTTTACAAATTGCACATGTTGTAGTGGTTAGCCATGTTTAAATGTATGAAGGTAAACCCATATTCTGTCATTGCCACAGCTGGCTTTTCCTCTGCAGATGTGTAGCTCCTGCACGCAATCCTTCCTGAGCAGATAATAAAGGCTGTTATGAGATACCCCTGCCCCGAAAATCTCCCAGAGGCTCTGGGACTGGCCGTGCCGCAGGTCACTTCAGCGTCCCAGTAAGGGGACATGAGGCTGTAGAAGACCTTACACAGCTCACCTGAATGAGGGCATTGCTGAGCTTGCTGTAAGCCGAGCTGCCGGGAGGGGATCGGGAGACCTGGAGCACCTCCAGGCCTGCTCCTCTGGGTAGAAACTGCCTCCCGTCTCCACTTCTGTGGAGATGTTGCAGCCGGTGCTGGTGAGGGACACACTGTGGCTTCTGTACGCAGTACATCGTTTCAAGTTGACTTTCAGATGATCTGAGATAAGGAATTGGGGAATGGGACAGAATAACTTGCATAACAGCATCACTCCAAAACAGGAAGAGATGTCTGTAAATGATAAATATTCCATCTGGAAAAAGATTTCCGTGAAAGTCCCTCTGGTTTCATTATATAGTTATCCTTATTGATTGGTTTGACTGACTTAATTTGCTTTGGAGGAAACTATCAATTTTAAAACATCAGAGTCCACCAATAATGTTGATAACAGAGATATAAAGTGTAATTAGGGACAGTGTAAGTGCAAAGAAGATACCAGGTGCTGAGTGCATCTTTCAGTGACTGAGGCGGTGATGGCAATGCAGGCAAATGCAAAATATCTCTGCGGGCGAAGGATCAAAATAGAGGAAATGCGTTACAAGGCAGACCGCTGCCAGAAACCGTTAAGTTCATTTAAAATAAATTAAAGAGAGACTTAGGGCTTTGTAGGTAAAGCCTTGAAGCCGTTATCCCCATTAGTCATACTAGGCCGTAGAAGAGCAAACAGGATATTGGGACGTGTCACCAGTGCCAGCATAGCCAGAGAAGGGGTGTTGCCAGCATGCAAACCACGCAGCTCAGCACAGCTAGAGTCTGGGGTGAAGGTTAGTTAATTAAAAAAATGTTTTTGGAAGCTACTGCCTTGGAAAGGATCCTTTATAGATCCAATGAGGATGTATGTGTGTTATAAATGAGTGTTGGGCAGTTACATTTTTATTGGGCTGTGTAGCCGTTCTCTAGTTGTTGCACAGCAATGTTTCATTTGATGTTACTTGTGCTGGTAAGCAGGGAAGTTTGGCCGGTTCATGGCTCTGTTTAAGTGAGCAGGTCAGTATGGTTTTGTCAGTTAAAACTGCTGGTTTGCAGTTTTACCTCTACCAAAGCAAATGCGGGGCAATTCCAGGGGCTCCAGTGCTGCCTTGGTGAATTGTCACTGTTGTAAGGAGAAGGATGTGGTTACTGCTGGCCCTGAGAATGAGTCTGGTGGGAGCAGATGTCTGGCATGATAACAGGATGGTCCTTTGTCACATTTGTCACTGGTACAAAACCTATCAAGCGGTGTGTCTGATGTTTGGCTCCTGGGATGCATATTAAGGTTTGCAAAGTGGAAAGATTCAGAACAACGCAGTATTTTTGGGAAGTTGTACAAGAGTTGCTCATATGGATGAGACACCAGCCAAATAAAATAACAGTTAAAAAAAAAAAAAGTAAGTGAATGCAAACCAAGGACAGCTGCATTTCTGCAAGAGAGTAAACTGGAATACATTGCTAAAATAGACCTATGAAAGCTAGTACAGAATGAAGGTATCAGCCTAACAGGTTTCTATAAAGAAAAATATAAAAGTTGCTATTATAAAACATGCTGGGGCTGTTAGGGAGACATTTAAAATAGATTTTGGCTCAAGCCTTTGAAAAGAGATTTTTTTTCTTCTTCTATATTTCAGCAACACAGTAGCTTATTAGCATTTTCTATTTATATTACTGCTGGTCCCTGTTTACTGTTACTAAATCTACTTGCCTTGGAGCACTTAGTACCGTCTTGCTCTCTATGGAGCACTTAGACTTCAGCTGTAAATTGTCCTCTCATCCTTCCTGACAACGGCCACCCTAAAACCACAGGGTCTCACCACCCCCATCCCCCTGATTCACGCGGCCATATCGCACATTACACAAGGGGCTCATTCAGTGTCTTGGGGAATTATGCAAATGAAAGGGGATATTCTCCTCCCTGTGCACCACAATTTCCATATGTGTAACACCCGTTAGGTTTAATGAGACCGGCACTCATAAATCCCTGAGATGAAATTATACCCCTAAGTGGGTTCTAACAAAAGGCTGCTCAAAAGTTTTGATTAACAATCCCTTGAAAGTAGAACATTAAAAGAGAGATTAAGCAAAAAAATATTCTCTCTTTCAGAGCAAATTTTCATAAATCTGTATGTTAGGAGTTCATTCCTGCGAACCTGTGTTTGTAGTGAAGTGGTCGCCTCAGTAAATATTCAAAAAATGTGAACATAAAGCACTGCTCTTGTTAGCACCTAAATGCCCTAACCTGATCTGCTTCGTACTTGGATCCCAAATTGTGCATGTAATTCAAATGTGAACTTGCAATAAATTGTTGTTTTCAGACCTATAAAGAAAGCACATTTAAATTTTATATCTGTAGCAAAAGGTTATAAAACCGATACTTCTTGTCCCAAGCCTGAGTCACTTCGGCACAGTGGTACCCCCACAGGAATCAGATTGCTGTATTCAGGCTCTGGTTGGCTTCTGACCACAAAAGGAGTTATGGATTTTAGTGAAAGAATTTATTAAGTTGTTATACACTTATCTGTTCTTTTTCTACAGTTTTTATTAGCCTGTGGGTGGTATTTTCCCCAACATTGCATATGCTGAAAGGATCTATTGTTTAATAATGAAGCAGTAATAATAATAGTGAAACAAACACATGGCTTCAAGAAGGATAAAGGTAGTATATTGCTGGGTGGAAGAATGTGTCTGACAGTCACTGGTCTTTTTTTTCTTTATACTATTTAATAATTTATCAAACCATCCTAACCCTTAATTGATCACAAGGGCCACCAAGTGCTTTAGCAGTCTGTTACATTCTATCAAATGAGATGTGTTTTTTCCTGTGAAGCAGAATGAAATCATCGCCCAAAAATCAATCAGCAACAGCATATTTTAGCTCGGTGAGTGCAGTTCACTTAGGGCCAGATTCTGCACCTTTACTCACTTTGAAAGAAACTTGCACGGGTAATTCAGTTGCCTTTAACTGGCTACTTGCTTGAGTAGAAACTACACAAGGTCATAATTGTACATTTGTGTTCATGTTTTAGAAATTATAGTTACCAGCTCCAGATATTTCTTTACTCCTCACAGTCCTTTTTAACACAGACTACTGATGTTTTTCTTAAACATAAATTTGGCTTTTTTTTAAACAAAAACCACAAACAGAAAGAAACTTGATTTTCTTCCTACCACTAGTTCTCCACAGAATGTTAAGACTTAGATTTCAGAGTCCTGAAAGGGGTTCATAACAGTTTAAGGATGTTGCTCAAATATTCTTCCAGTAACTAAAAATAAACCATTATTTCACTTGCTGTAGTATTCAGGGAAAACACGTATTTCATTTTTACATGTGTTTACAAGTAAGGATCAAAAAGGTCCTTTAAACATCCAGAGAGACCTAGGAGAAAGGGAGATACCCAGCTCTGAAAATGGGGTCTGAAAGGTGCAGCTCCAGCAGCTGTAAAATGCACTTGTTGTCTCTATACATTCAGTGAATAGATTTTAGCCTAAAAACTTCCTTAGGGCCTGCATTTGGATTTTACTAAAATGCCGGGCTCTTTGTTAGTAGCCAACAAGCTATGTCACTTGTCCCAGCACTCTTGCATCTGAGTAGTGTGGTCTTATACTCAACAGGAGAGTGGGGGACCTCTGTATACAAGTAATCTTCAACTTCATAGAGAGGATGTGCTTCTGGGAAGAAGAGATTATGGGCATAAGCCCTCTGCCAAAGTGATTGCTTTAAATGATAGATTATTATAAAAAAATGTGGCTACCAGCATCTTTGTTTTGAAAAAAATGAATTGTCCTACATCCCCTCTCAGAACAAGTCCCTGGTGCTGCATGGAAGAAGCAAGCTGCAGGCTCTGGTTTGGCCACTTTAGCATGGGATTCAGCATGGGAGGTGTATTCTGGCACAGTCCTGGTTGCATCACTGCCTGCTTTGTAACACCGGGCAGAACCGTGCTTAGCTTGTGGGTTTACAAATTGCCCTTCGAGGTGCTAGAGCCTGGGTGGAGGGCATAGATCCCCAGCTCTGTTTCCTAAGGGAAAGACTGTTCCTAGGACTAGGTACTTCATTTTTACATAATGCAAAATCTAATTTTAAAATGTCTGTTTCTGACTTAAATTTATTATCTGCTAATCAGGAATGATTACTTTCCCAAACATCCCAGAGTGATTTGGCTACTTACAGCTTTATTTTCTTGGTATTTCATCAATATTTTATGTTTGGCATTTTGCTGAGACTCATGCATAACTTTGAAAATGGAAGCATGTAGCAGATAATCAGTTTAGAAGCAGCAAAAAAAAATGTGGTAATTCATTTTACACCTATATTTAACATTAACCCTCTCCTTGAATATCATACTCAATTCATATAATAAATAGGAAATGGTAGACTACTTACCATCTGGTTCCATGCAGGAAAGTCTGTTGAGACTTATCCTTGATGAAGGATTTACCAAGGACCTTGACATGCAGATGAGCTCCTTGGATAAAGTTCTGGTTTAAGAAACTGTTTTCTAAGGAGGGATACGTAAGGAGGATATGTCTTGTAATAAGGAACATTACGTAGTTACCATGTGTAAGTCAGGACTATGAGAGATCCACATTACTCAGACTTAGCAAGCAGAAAATGATGTGAATCTTACTGCATTTATCTGCACCATTAGATGCTTCCCAACCTCTGCCAGTAGAAAAGATCATCTTTTGGCTTCCAGGAGCCCAGCTGGGACAATAGTTCCTCTCTTCTATAGCTCTCCCTTTTGGAGAAGGGACACAACAAGGTGAAAGTAATAAGGAGTTCAGGAACTGCACTTCCACTTGGCCATTTATGGACCACCTAAACCACCACCTTCACATCTTGCTCACCTTGCTGTATGCCTCCTTATAAAAAAGGCAAAATATTTCCCTGCATTAGCTGCTACACCCCTACTAGTGATTCTGATTATCAATAAAATAATTTTCAACATGTAAAGGTTGAAGCTATGTATGTGTCATCTGACTTCACCTAAGATTTTCCATTCAGTAATTTTTCTGTGTCCTTGGATTTCTTGTATTTAATCTATCTCTTGGAATCTACTTCTTCACATAGAAGTTCTTTGATTCAGTGACTATAGATGGTGCATTGAGTAGGGCTAAGCACATTTTAAAAAATTTACGCAATAAAAATGGCTGCTGAGTTAAATCTTGAGAGGGACTGAGCATGTTTAGATCCTCTCCTAGCAGTGCTGTTGGCAGGTACAAAGTATGTCTGGGGCTTGAATGATAATACTGAGACTCCTAAAGCCTCAGAAATTTTAGGGGATGGAGAATCTAAAAAGTGCAGATGTCTGAAACATGTCAGTATGATGAGTGCACACTGTAAAAAACAAGGGAAAAGGAGTTCAGATAGATGCTAACGGCGTCTTTGCATGTAGCACGTTTTAGAGCTGTGGATGTGCAGCTGTCACAAACCTTTGAACATTTCAGTATTCAATAAGCCACATGCAAACACTTGATTATTTGCAAAACTGTTTATAGAGTTTTATAGAGACAGATCTTAAAATTTTACCGTAAGATTATTACTTTTGTAAACACCAAACTTGAATGCATGTGGTTGTGCTGGTCAGCAGCATGTGAGAGGGGATGCCTGTAGAACAATGCTGACCTGAGCCAAGCGCCTTAAACGAAGGCACGCTCTGTCTTTGAAGCTGTCTGAGGTACATACAGGATACAGTTTTGTTCTGAGAGCTGCTATATAATCAGGCTTGCCTTGTATTCATTTTATTTTTTGCAGTGGAATGCTGTTTCACATTTGTCCTTTGGTTTGTTACGGGGCAAACATTCAGCCTGAGAAGCAGCGTGCCAGGTTGGAGAGGGGATGGTGGAGGAAGGGGGGAGTTGCCTTCCGTAGCAGGGGACTGCAAAAAAACTGGAAGCAAGAGGGGGGAAATAACATTCTTTATCCTTAATTTGGTGAGTTCTTAGTATCAATTGCATTGCTCCATTTTTGGCATTTTTATGTTCACCTTTTCAGTAGGAAACTTTGGGGTTTAAGCATCAAAAAGGCTTTTTTAATATCACTCTGTCGCTCACTGAAGTTTAGGTACTTAATTATTGCGAAATGTTTTGAAGACTCTGAACTCCAAAATGGAGTTGATGTACCCAGTAAAGGTCCAGCAGATGAGGAGTGGTTGTTTTTATTGTAAAAATTATTACAATAAATTATTAATGAAATATAAGGATAAAATGGTGATAAAATGATAAAATTGAAATTTTGAGTATTCTCTGTGCAATTCATTGACTTTTTTCTGCAAAAAACTGAATGAGTTGTTTTTTTCATTGTTTAGAATTTATTCTAGTCACTGCAAAGTTGTTCTTTTTTTAAACTGTAAATCAAAGGAAAAAGAAATTCTCCACAGATGTTGTATGTGTTTGATGTATTAGACACATTTTTGCAGTCTACTGCCTGAAACCTAGGGAATTCATTAACTCACAAGTTGCTGCCAAGGAGGGAAGCGGTCACATTTCCCAAGCTGGTATGCCTGTCCCCAGCTGGGGGATGTGGTAGGGCAGCCTTTGTCCTCCCTTGTATTTGGCTGGCTCTGGAGAAAGGGGGATTTCTTCAAATTGAAGGGCTATTCCTGTTTCTCCCCTGACAGCGTCTGTTATTTAATTAACCTGATAAAGTCTGTAGCTTGCTCTGTTTCCCATTGTGCAGCCTGAGATGATGATGATAGATGAGAGCTGGTGCTCCGCATTAGTCCCAGAGACCCCATCCCACATCACTGAAGTCATTGGCTTTAGCACAAACTTCAAAGAGAGGGACAAGACCCACAATTTTGGGAAAGAAGCAGAGTTACCACCTTTCCCCTTCAGCAAAGCAAAGCAGTTGCCTAAATACCACTCACCCTGCGAGGGACCTCTCTGGGTGTATTTTTGGACACATCTGTCTCAGGAGGGCAGCGCTGGATAGATTTCAGCAGTGAGACCACGGCAGCGAGCCTGGACACCAGTCCAGCGGGTTTCTCTGAGAATGTTAATGCCACCCCTCCCAATTAGCCAAGGAAGACAAATAAAGACTTAAAATGGCAGTATGGTGTGGCAAGAGATGGCCAAACCTCACCTGCATCTAGCATCTTGGAATAAACTAGTCAGTAAAATACCGTCTCCCTGGATTTCCCTACTACTGCTCTCCAGAAAAGATGCTCCACCCAGGGGAGCCTGAGCCTTCTCTGTGGCCATCCTGACCCAATGGGTTTTAGCATCGCTTGGGGATTGGAGCTGAAAGGTGTTACTGTGTGAATCATGGAAAACCTCATGTGTACGCTTCAGTGGGGAACTAACTGAAAAACCCTGAGCGAGAAGATTGTAGTCGTTTGTAAAAGGTACAAGCATCACTGCCATCACCCACTGCCTCCGGTCGTTCCTGGGACAGATTACTTAAACTCACTGTGGCTTCATTTCTGCCCCACAAAAATGGAAGCTGGTTTAGAGTTTAATAGCCCTTGGGATAAATAACTTCTGTGACCCTGATCTATAGTCTGTGATTCTCACTAGTACCTGAATGGGATTTCAGCTGTAGCTTTTGCTCTATAAAATGCTAAATGGTTTGCTTGTGAGACAGCCCCTCTGCCTGCACTGTGCTGCTGACATGGCAGTCCCTGGAGAGGCACCAGGTGGAGCAGCGTGTTTGCATCAGAAAGGATTCGTCCCCATCCTTGGTGGAAATCTCTGGCTTGCAAACTCCTTCCGCCTCTGGATCAGTGAGGGGTTGAGAGAAATTGCTGGGTTCACATTTCAGAAGAACTGCCGTCAAAAACAGTTGTAGAGGGTTCTGAGAGGCAGAGATATGTTTTATTTCTCTGTTGTTTGAATTGCAACAAGTAAATATAAGAAATACCAACCACTATAAACTTGCTGAGATACAACCACCTAACAGCTAACGGTGACCTTGTTGAGCACAGAGGTACCTTGCTACCATTTCCTTTTCCTTTTGATCCTATTAGCAGTGTTTCAGCCCATGTCACTATTTTCTGAACTGAAGTTTCAGTATTTGAAGTAACCTGGAACAAGGCATTTCCTTCTGATAAGTGCATTCAAAAGAATAGTTTCAACATTTACTGTTTAATATACTAGGATTAAAGGTGTAGTAATCCACTCAAGTAAGATTGCTTTACTTTAAGCCTAAGGGTGTTAAATAAACAACCAAGTTTGCACTAATTTGTAGGGAACTACTGAGGGGCTGTTATAGGAGAGAAGATTGCTGTCTGATACTGTTTTGGGTTTTTTTGGGGTTTTTTTTGTTTGTTTTTTTGTTTTTTTTTTTTAAAAAATACAGTTCTTTTGTCTAATGATGAACTGCAGTGAATTCCAGAGGGAGGGATTAATAGATGACATTTACATTCATCCATGTATTAGAAGCTAATTCAAAAAAAATCAAAGGAATGTATACTGGTAAAACTGCTTAAGGTTGCTGCTTTTATTTCAGATCAGAAGAAGAGTTCATTAATCCAGTCCTCATCTGCTTATTTCCAAGTAGATGTGCCTGTCTACTAAAAGATAACACCTTTCTCTAAAAGTTTCATTTTGCTTACTAAAACACAGCATTTGTCCTTCAGGTTTTATTTTCCTTTAGGTCTGTAATGGGTGTAAATCAGGTAATGGAATAACACTGATTTACAGCAGCTGTGATCCAGCTCCTCCTTTAAAAATGCAAAGAATTCCTCTGGTATAGGTCTCATGAAGAATAACAGTAGTAAATACCTGGAGCCTTGTGGTAAATAGAAAGTCAGCCTTGGCTCAAGCAGAGGCCAGCTCCAGTGTTTTCATTGGCATTAAGTCTAATTACACAGTGGCATACTCTCGGTTTTTCTCACTCTGTGTTCCCATGATGAAACACATGGCAGATGCATTTCTCTCTCTGCTAGCACCTTGCAGTAAGCCATTAACATGTGTTACTGTTTATCTCCCCTGTGTCTTTCTCATAGGAATTATGTCTGACCACCAGTTTGGAAACCAGTTTATGTGCAGCGTGGTTGCATCGCACGTGAGCCATCTCCCGACTACAAACCTCAGTTTTGTTTGGATTGCTCCACCTGCGGGGACAGGCTGTGTCAACTTCATGTATGTATACACGTAGTGCCTCTGAGAAGATATTGCTTTGGAGATAATGAAATGATCTAACCTGCTTGCCCTAGGACCTTATGGATCAAGGAGTCAGTACTGCAAAGTGTAAACTTTAATAAGAAGGAAGAATATTGAGTTCTTCCTGACTGAAGAGTTTTTGTGCATATTAGGACTTTATATTTCAAAGCATGTAAGAAGGAGATAGTGTTTTGTAACATAGCATGCCATCATAGAATCACAGAAGCATAGAATGGTTTGAGTCGGAAGGGACCTTAAAGATCATCTGGTTCCAACCCCCCCCGCCATGGGCAGGGACGCCTTCCACTAGACCAGGTTGCTCAAAGCCCCATCCAACCTGTCCCTGAACAATTCCAGGGATGGGGCATCCACAACTTCTCTGGGCAACCTGTTCCAGTGCCCCACCACCCTCATAGTGAAGAATTTCTTCCTTATATCTTATCTAAATCTACCGTCTTTCAGTTTAAAGCCATTACCCCTTGACCTATCACTATGTGCCCTTGTAAAAAGTTCATCTCCAGCTTTCTTGTAATTTCTTTCATTATCAGAGAAATAATGTACAAGTGCATCAAGCCTAGCATTTCAGTAGAAATTGATTCCTCTCAGTAATTAATCATATCATTGATACTTTCAGTGTACAGCACATTTGCATTGACCTAATCTTTCATCTGTTGCATTTAATAAGAGTTAGAACATCACACAGATGTCTTATTCAGGTTGTAAGTATCAACATAAAATACAAGCATTCAAGAGTAGTCATATTCAAATATTTACTGTTCCTAATAATAAACACTTTTAACTTCTGCTTAATTGAGCTAGTTTACAACCTGGAAAAACCCAAGAGAATTCTTACAGGTTTTTTGGTAATTTGTTTTAAAGACCTAAGTCATCATTTGATGATTTATACATATCATATATGTATATATATGTGTGTGTGTATATATATACACACACTTTGTATAGATGTGTGTATAGATACACAAAGTGCCAACAAAATACACAGCTCAACATAAATTATTAGAATATATATTACTGTATTTTACCCTAAAGTAATTTCTAATTATTTATCCCAAAATTTTGGTAGATCAAATTTGAGAGAGAAAATACACCTAGAGTGGAGTTGAAAGTAGAAAATACTTTGAGTTTGACCCATTCATAGAAATATTTCGAGTTTGGTCCATTCATAAAAGAAAAGCCAGACCGCTCCCAAATTAGATAAGTGAACTGTTGCAGCATTTCAGTGTGAGACCTTTTCGATGTTCCTGTGACTGTCCTGTTTGCCAAAACAAATTTTCCTCTGAGTATTATTCCCTTTCTATCTATACTGGGAAGCTGCAGGTAGGTGCCGCACACAAACAAGTTGTTTTACTGTTTAACATGTAAAAAGTAAAAAGTGAGTGACTTCTTGGAGAACATAGGTTGCTGATTGTGAACACAATACCTGTTGATTGACTGATCTGTCTTTGATATTCCCCTTTTCCTACACAATGCACTTTTTTTGCCTATACAGTTACAGTACATTATTTATTAGCTTCAATGACGATGTCAAAGACATTTTTATTTCTAGCTCTCTTTTTCTTCTAAAAAATGGGAAGAAATCAGTTTTGATGAGTGGTAACTAACTTGTGAGAATGTATTTGTTTCTCATTAACTTTGTATAACTTCTACAATTTACCAGAGAAGCTGTTTACAGTATTTAAGATTCCCATTTACTATTTGACAAAAGTCAAATCCGATTAAATATTTGAGGAAATACTGTCAGTGTTTTACTTAAATTCTGTGTCAGTTAGCCTCATAAAATAATTGTATATACCTTGAGGAAAACTGTCAACTGTGTTTTTCTGTGGAAAATCTGTAAATTTTATATTTCCTTTAATTCTTCTCTAAAAATAGTTTCCTTTGTTCATCAAGTTGTAGCAGCTAAATTTTGTTCTTTGAGCTGCTTGAGAAAAATGAGATATGAGATGTGCATCTTCTCTGCATACTCTTGCTTACTCCCTTTCTGTCTCAGATTTTTGTTTTTCCTGGTATTCAAGAAATAATTGTTGGTCCTAGCTTGCTCAGTGACTGTGAATATATTTATTTATATGAGATGTGACCCTCTATTGCGAGTTTTGAGGTCAGTTTATAAACAGTTATTCATTTTCCTGTGACTGATTTTTTTGTCCATGGCTTTGTATTGGGTTTTTTGTTCATGTTTGTTGTTGAAGAAGAGCTGATGAATAGTACTATAGAAATACAAGTAATACTATGACTGCTGATTACCATTTAAGTGAAATTAAAGGGACATTTTCTAAGGCAGTGAGGCCTTGCCTGTCTTGAAATCAATGGAAGGTTCATCACTGGCTTCAGTGAGTTAGGTCAGCACCGAACAGTTTTGGAAATCCAACCTGTAATTCCCTGTTTGTATAAGCCGTAACGTGCATTAGCACCTCTTCACAAATGGTGGTGTTTGCATGATGTTAGTAAAGTCCTTAGCCATGCTGCAGTGTGCAGAACATACATAGCAGAAATCTGAATTTGTTCTTGGCTATGTAAGTTGTAGCATGGATGTACACCTACGTATGTCAGCAGTCCAGGTGCAGAGCCACCAAAACTGTCTTTCCTTGCTATCCATGAAACTGTCAGGCCTGAGAGGTCTGATCCTGCGCTGACGAGCCCAGCAGCACAGCTGCTCCCAGGGTCCCTGGCCCAGATGTCCATCAGTCTCAGTGGCTTTACAGACTGCTTCATCCCACGATATAAGGATGCTCCATGGGTGATACTCATTCATCTTTGAGGATGAGCAAAATGATGCAGTTTGTATCAGTTTGGTATCCTGTAGGACAAGTTCAGACAAGAGTGGAAAGGCTCAGCATCTCCAAAGTCAGTGTTTACTCCAGGATCACACTTGGCTGCAGGACTTCTGGGGAAATGTGATCATCAGTTGAAGGAAATGAAGGGAAGAGGGATATGTTTTACCTCTAATCCTCCTCCTCATTTTTTCTTCAGCTGCCCACACTTTCTTGCCTCAGCTGTTGTTTCCCCTGCCTACTAAATCACAAGTTGCAGTAAACAAAGCTATTTTTTGGTGCAGTGTTAGTCTGCCTGCCTTACCCAATTCTCTGATTTCAGGATTTCCCGAGAGTTGTCTCTACCATGTTCATCTCCATTTGCTCTTCTATAGCAAATAATCAACTTAAGATTTTTTAACACTTGAGACTAACTACCAGTCTAGTTTAAATTGAATATTGAAATTAAATTGAATTAAATTTAATATAAATTAAATTTATTTTAACTTAAGTTTTATTTAATATAAATTAAAAATATTTACAAAAGGTAGCTGAATTTATAGACTCTTGTCAACAGTGCAACAGAGAGAAGAGCTTCCTACACTGTTACCAATATGTCTGTGATTCAAATCAGCTCATTAGTCTTTGACCTCTCTGGGGATGGATAATAAGGTTATTAATTAGCACCAGCTTTGGTGGTGCAATTTTTGCAGTGTTGATACCTCTCCCTGGACACTTCTCAGGAGGAACTGGACAAAGGTCACCAGTCAGATCTCCCACAGGACACTGCACAGCTAGCTTTTATTAACTGCTCATACTGTTGACCTGCTCATGCTTCCACTGGGAGCACGGGCATGACACAGGGAAGTCATGACCCTATAGATGTCATGGGCAAAATTCCCTTTCACTTCATCTGTGTCTTTTGTTGTGCTCTTCCAGAGCTCAGTCCTAAAAAGGACTGAACCCATAAGAAACAAGATTTGCGTGGTCATGCTGTCAATCCGTGCTCCCCCGTAGCTCTTGTACCCATTGGTAACCAAACAAACATGACAAAGGGGTTGGGATGTCAAGATACTGAGTTTCATAAAAATCAGCAGCCAGGTAGAGCACTTATACCAGTAAATTCGGGCATTCCTAGCAACAGTCCTGCCTGTTACAGCATGATTGTCTATAAACTGCCAGAAATTTTCCTGGAATAAATTGGGCCATTTCCAGCTACCAGCCCACCATGCATTTCCCAGGCATGGCTAAGGAGGATGGCTCCTGGCCACGTTTGATTTATTGGCACAGCCAGCCATGGACACATGAAGTATTGCTGCTGCTGCTGTGGGAAAGGAGGGTAGCGAATCTTTCATCCTCTGGGATGAGGGGAACTGGGAATGCTGTGGGGAGGGATGAGGGGCTCTGTCCCACAGGGAGCTCCTGTAAGGAAGATGGGATTATTCTGGGGATGGGAGATGCAGTGATGCAGCAAACTGGGATTCACACCTTGTCCAGCAGCTTGCCAACACAGCACTCAGTTTCTTTCCTTCTCTGCTGGAAGATTCCTCATCTCTGCAATTTGATGTAGTCCAGTTACTGATATTGCGCACAGTGCTGTGTCACTGCTGAATCTGAATATAATTATGTCTGATGGAGCCACACATCTTTCCTTGGCTCGGCATTTCGTTTGGCAAGTTCCCTCCCCAGTTTCTCTGGGGCAAGGGATGGTGCAGAGCCCTGTGCTCCATGGGGGAAGGCTGCTGGAGGCAACCTGCTTCTATGCAAAATCAGGCAATAGCCTTTTTTTTACACTGATCATGTGCAAACTGTTGCTTATTCTCTTTCTTTTTTTTTGTCCAGGTACTTTATTATGGCTAATAAAGAAATATTTAGAAGCAGCCTTTTATAAAATACCCTTCTAACAGAAAAACAGAAAGCCACTGGTGTCCCTGTAGTACATCTCAGTGTAGTCCTTCAGTATTTTTTCACCATTGGTACATCAAAATGAACTGAGGAAATAAAAGCTAAACTGCATCATTTACTGCAGAATAGGTCTCTTAACAGTAACTTAGGACTGTTTTAAACAGGTGTTGAACACTAGGAGCTCCTAAGCAAATTGCCAGGATCTGTAAATGCTGTTTACCACCAGAAAATAGCAGGTCCTCCTTTACCCTAATGAGTTGTTTCTCTGACTGTGTGCAAATATTTAAAACGTTATCTTCATAATCCTTCAGCTAGGTTTTACTGTTTGTAATTTATGCTCTCAGCTCACACTAACCTGGTTAAAGTTCAGCCTGTCAGGGGGACGATAATGGCTGTTAAGCAGGGTGGCACACTGGGTTACATCTAAGGTTGTTAAGCCTGTTGTTTTATAGGTGGCTTAACTTACTACTTTATAAAAGTGATAAAGCTGATCTAAATTGCAAAAGCACATTGTGTTTCAACTGTCAGCATAGTTTATTGCAGAAGTTCCAGCTATAGAATAGGTTGCTATAGAAATTATTTTGGAACATAAGTATTTTTCTTACATAGCCGTTTTTGCTAGTTATTGAACAGGTATCTTACAGTTCTGATTGTGTCTCTTCATATATTCACTATAACCTCTATTAGTAGTGGACAGATTTCAAAATATATTTATCCGTTTGCAAGATTTTAATTTTGCACAGTATAATTATTTAGATATTTTCTGATCTTTAAAACATTATTTAAAAGCTACCTACCAAAGCTGGACTGGACTTCTGTAATGCTGTCTGTCTGAGTCTGTAGGCAGTATCTAATGACCCATCACAACTGATCTTAAAATTCTGTACATTGAGAAATCTTTGAAAGTACTAAAAAGCCCAGTTTTATATTATTTGACATGGTTAATTAACACAGCTTATGGTGCAAACAGCTAAAAGGGAACAGGAATAGCTGTGGTGGTTTCCCCCTATGAAGACAAAGGTAAGAGAGCTGTGGTTGCTGAGGCAGGGCACTGGTACATCACTTCTCCTGAAGCAGGAGCAACTGGTTCCCAGCACAGCTCCTGGGAAAAGTTTAGAACTGAATGCTGAGGTGGATAGCTGAATGATTGAAAGAAACTTGGAAGAAACTTTCAAGAAAGGAGATGTATTTTTCACTGAGAGCATGCCTTTTTCCCTAATCACCTAATGATACCACTCCTTTCTGGGAAATTTGAAGTACCCTGTTCCAGAACTGGTCTTTTCATGCCCATGTGTTTAAGCCTGTTTCTAGGAAGTGGCAACTGTGTTAATGTACGAACTTGAAATATCGTGCTGTACAAACACTACAGAACATAAAGACTGTGATTGAGAGGCTTGGTTACCTATTTAAAACATTTATAGAAAACCCATGATAAGAATTATGGAAATATTGAATAAACATCCAAGAAGATTACATGGTATGCTATATTAGTCCTCTAGCCAGGGTGGGAAAGGACTATGTTGTCTGAAGGAACCACATTCCCCTGGTAAACCACTTAGCTAAACTGTCATTTAAGACACTGTTTACTGTTTTTTTCCTTTGTTTGAAAGAAATACAGAGGAATATCTTAAAGATTAAGTACACAGTTATGTTTATACACAATGATGATACACACAAATATTAAAACTGGAAAGTAAACAGAAAATAGCAAATATCAAAACTAAGGTCCCTTAGGTCCCTTGTATTTATATATAGTCACTCAACGCTTAATTATATGGTCATATAAGTTTTTATCCCTCATGTTCTTATGATGAAACAGAATTGTACAATGAAATAAATGTTGTTCGTAGCATCCTAGTTGGTGCTATGATTTACAACCTTTGCAATTGGTTGAAGAGTGTGTCATAATGCACATGGAAACCTTAATGTATAGACAGCCTTGTCTTTGGGGTTCTGTGAAGCACCAGCTCCCTGCTTCAGTTAGGTGCTGCCCTTCTCTTCCTACTCTTTATTGCAAGGTGAGGGTGAAGCAGGATATTTCTTAGCACTCTTTTGGTATTGGTGTGGACTCTGAGGTTGTACAGGCACCAAGGAAGATATGGTCCTTGTTTACAGTCAGGGTAGTTCTGACATTACCCCAGTGTTGCAGTTGTTTTATTTTTCCACATTGCTTATAACTTACGCCTTGTGAGGGGAAAAAAAAAAAAAATCAGTAATTGTTTCTTGTTGGTGTGCCAGTTTAGTGGAACTATGAAGAAAAATTACTCCTTTGCTTGGTTTTCCACTTGCCTGGGTAGAGGCATTGTTGTACTGTCAATCAGCATTATGTGTAACATTCTGAAAATCACGAGCCAATATTTGATTCAGATCTTGGCTCTGCTCTCATGTCCCATTTTGATGTGGTGCCCAGATTACCTCCTTCATCTTCTGTGTTTGTTAGTTTTCCAGTGAAATGCAAGCACTGTGCATGGAATTGTTGTGGCTCCTCTAAGTATGACCCCAAGCAACATAGACTCAACTGACTGTGCAGAATTAGATTTAGCTTGTCTATTAGTTTTGTCTTAGTTTTGTCTATTTTATGTGGTGGTAAAGCAAACAGAGATGACCAATGAGGAATTCTGGGTGTTTTCAGAAACTTTGTTAGCAGAAGATGGTAGCACAAAGCGTACTGTGATGGGGGAATATCCAGAAGTGTTCAGAGCAGAGGAAGAAAACCAAGAGGAAGGATGGAAGGTGGTTGCACCTGATTTTCCACTCCTTGAATGGATTTTAAGTTGATTTCAACTGGAGATAGGATATGCACATATCTCCATGTAGGTATTTGTGTGAGTTACGTGTTTGTAACTCCCTTGAGAGTTAATGGGGGTGCAGTCTAGTTCCATAGACATCTAGGGCCTGACATTCAGTGCTACATCTAGAGAGAGGTACCTGCAGGTCTAGAAGGTCTCTGTAGCTCTACTAGTTTCCTTGGGACATTCCAAATTATTTTAGATATATTTAGGCAGCTGAATCAAACCCTAGGTCACCACTGACCAAAATGGATCACTAGCTACCTAGTTCCCATGTAGACCTTTATATAGGCACCTATTTTAAGCTTTTTAAAATCTGGATCTGAATCCCACCCAAACGGACTCAGTTGCTAAACATAAGCACCTTGTGCCAAATCATGAAAATTAATTTTTCGTCCACACCACCCTCAACAGTCAGTAGCTTTGTCTGTGTCAAGGATTTCCAATGAGCGGGGCCGCTCAACAGTTGAAATCTGCTGAAGGGTATGAACAAAAAAGGCAGCTTTCTAAAGTTCATAAAATCTTGAATTTTTTTTTCCTTTTTCCTTGGAGGTAAAGCCTGTTGTCTAATATTCTCTTAGGTGTCTGAGGCTCCTACTAAAAGCCCACTTTAATGAGAGGAATGTTCAGTTTTTAACATTTTCTCCAAGTTTGCACACAACTGGCCATTTACTATTTTAGGCTCCTCATGCTGTGTAGGCACAAGAAAAGCAGAACCAACAAAGCCAGGAAGAATGGGTATGTGAACATTTATTAAAAATAAAAGCACATGAAAATTCTATTGATAAGTTAGTTGGACTTAATTCAAAAGATCAGCAAAAAGCATAAAATGCTACTCTCATCAACACTGTGTAATGCCAGAATAGAAACTGCAAGATGATACAATATTAGGATGGTTTCTTTTCTTCGTATGATACAAATTTAATATATCACATACTTGTAATGTATGATAGCAGAAGGCAGCTCGATATAGCCTTTGGCTACTCTTAAGATTTTGGCGTGGTTCCATATAGGACTCTGGCACCTCCTGCATGAAATAAAATGAAATTCAGTAGTTTTCTACTGCTATTATCTAAATAATAAAACAGTCACGGTGAGAATTACTTCCCTTCTTACAAATGTTCATTTGGCAATTCTAGAAGCAGAGATTGGGTTTTACTTTCTTCCCTTTCTGAGCAATGTACCCATTATTTTTGTGCATGAGACCATCAATTCACAATCCGCAGGACAGTTATCAGTAGTTGTGTTTAAAATTCTCTCTTGAACTTTGTTTTTCTCTCTCTCAAATTTAACCTCAGGGTTATTTTTCAGAGCATATTTTAGTTCATCAACAACATAAATCTGTTTCATTCAAAGAGGTGCTTTGTCTTCCCCTTTTCCGAAGATGGCTTAATTTTGAAAACATGACTAGACTGTAAAATATATTACACACGCTCCAACAGTTTGCTTCCACTAGGAGGTTTTCCTGTGTTACAGAGGAATTGAATGAAATATCTTTTGGCTGCTAATAATTGATTGATAACAAACCTTTCAAAATGACATCCTAGGAGGAAGTATGCTTAATGAAATAGGCACGAAACAGGTTTTGTGAATTCTTTTGGAAATTTCAGTTATATGAAGAGTAAGCAATAAGCATACATGGAACCATTCTGTAGGAGTAAACACGTAGTGCATAAGAACACTAGTACAAGCAAAGGCAGAGGACAATCGTAAGAGATGTTTTAGGAAGCTAAATTTCAGTACTGCAGACAAGCCCGTGCAGTCGGAGATTGTGTCCACACGGAAGCCCTTTGTAGCTCTGGAATGTCCCCCTGGTTGACTGAGAGAGTCTGATCATTTCAATGCCCTCTCTCAAGTGGATAATACAACAAGTGTCCAGTGCATGAATGAGTTTGAGATAAGTGTATTGTCTGTATACTTCTCTGGGGAGCACTTGACTTCTTGCGAGGGACTACTACTAAATAACTTTGTGAAGAGCTCAGTACTGCAGGATGCTGAGCACTGGCCTTGATCCAGCAGAGCAATCATGCGTGTCCATGCTGTCATCAAAGGCACAGACAACACTTCTTGTGTTTTTTAAAATTCATGCCTTCAGATTACTTGTTTGAAATTTTGCTTTGTTTGTGTCCGCAGCCGAGGGCATATAAGGATGCTCTGTCCATATTCTCAGTTCATACAAGTTAACTTTTCTCGCCTGGTTTGTTTAGATGAACTTTAATAGAGTGGTCTACAAAGTATTATGTAGACATGCAGTAATATTCAGCAAGACTTCATGTATGTGTATAAAATGTGAAAACTTGGATATGATGAATGTGAAAATCTAATAAGAGAAAAAAAAAATTATCTTTTTCTATACTACGATGGTCTCCTCACACCTAGTTCTAACAAAAGTTTAAAAACAAAAAAGAAAGAAGCCTTATACTTGAAGATATAAAATACATTAGAGCAGCCTTTGCTGCCCACATGCTGGAAAAATTTGGATTTGCGTATTCAGAATGAACATGACCTCAAACTAGCTGACAGAGTGAACTCTAAAACATCTCTCATAATTATTGTTTAAACTGTACTTAACAATAGGCTGTATCCCTCCCTTCCCAGTTTGAAAAACCCAAATCTATTATTAATATTTAGATAATTCTTATCTGTGGATATAGAATGAAATACAATTCAATATGTTTATAATTATAAAATATTATAATAGTATGATATATAAAACATTACAGAATAAATAAAATAGTCCTATAACCTCAGAATATACATTATGCAAATGTCATCAGAATGGAATTGTGCTAGGAAAATATTTGATAGTATCTGTCTTTATCTGATTGTTTTACAGTATTCACAAATGACAGTTAATTCTTTTGATATCATTCAGAATACCAACATTGCTTATATGCAGTGGTCTCTATATGATCATATTGTGCTCTGTATATGTTCATGAATTCTCTCCTCCAGAGCCAAAGACCCCTGGGGTCAAGAGAGCTCTAAAGCTTGCAGAGGTTTCTAACACAATAATTATTTGGCAGGTAAAACAGAAAATACATTGAGATGAATGAAATAGTTAATAATAATTCCCTTGCTTTGTTTTTCTTCCATTCTTGACATTAGAGAGGTTTAAACCAGAATCTTTTAATCGCTCTCTCCCTTTTTCTCCACTGTCTTGCACTATTTGTCCTCTGGAAAAATAGGACTTATTCCTGAATGACTCCTGAATGGGAGACTCATTCCTAAATCCAGTGCGGGACATCTGTCTTGTTTCCTTTTCTCTTACGGCCTGGCATATACCCTTTTTGAAAATCTGCTTGATGAGTGGCACCATCATTGGTGTCATCAGATGCACACAGCCTTCTCCCAGGTGAGCACCCTCCCTCCTCTACCATGGCAGTGTGGGTCTTTCAGGCAGTAGCCCACATGGGATCCATCTGGGTGATGACAGCGCCATCAGATTTTAACAGGTGTCTGTCTGTTGCTAGCCTGTGCAACAGTGCATTGGAAAACTCTGTCCAGTGAGGAAGTAAAAAAGGTAGTCTGAAAGAGAGATGCATAGCATTAACGTTCAGAATTAATAGACGGTGCACTCATTTCCCAAGTCATCATATCTGCCTTAATAGCCCTGTTGAACGGCCAGGATGCAATATCAAAAGTGTTACATTACTTGCATCTTAGTAGCTGTGATTACTTAGACTGTGGCTGTGATGTATCAGTGGGCCTGTGAGCTTTTTGGGGCAGGGACAGCACCACAGCAGGAGATTTTGGTCCAGCCAGTTTTTGCACATCGGCTGCTCAGCAGTTCCTGGTGGGCAGCAGCTCAGGCATGGGAGCAGAAGTCTCAGACAGGTATGAGGATGGTACCTGCTCTCATAGTGGTGACGTAGTGACGTTGTAATGGTGGATGGCACCATGATGGGGTCGTCATCATAGCAGCTCTCAGTGAGAGTTCTGTTCCGTTCTCTTGTGATATAGAAGAGTTACCACCTAGGAGAAGGCTTGGAGATCCTACGCTAATTCAAATAATAATAAATTTTATTTTAAGAGCAAATTATTGAAGTATTTCACATGCCACTTTCTGGCCGTTGTTGCTGATTAATGGCTGTTCTCATAACATATATTTTACAGATACAATGGCACCATAACATTATGAAATAGGGTTTTCCTAACATGACATTGTTTTCCTTAGCGCTCTCAAGTGGCCTGGATCTTTTAGTTCTTATTAGAAATGTAACAAATATAACATTTTCTCTTACAGCCTTTTAAATATCCCTCTTAGCTCAACATAAGCTGCTTAGCCCAAGTAGTAATGTACATTTACTTGAGACATTTTCCGTGAAAAATGCATTTTTGAAGTCTTAAAGACTAAGCAGCTCTCCGGCAATCTCTATGATTTCCCACCCAAGTAGAGAAGAGTATAAAATAACAGGTTTGAAGAAATGAATAATGGAAGAAAGTCAATCTCTCTGTCTTTTTTATTCAGTACTTCACTAGTTTGAGGTCAAATTTTGCCCACGTACAACACATCAGTTGCAGTCAGGAACCAAAAACATGCTCCCTAAACGCACCCAGCTCCTATCAGCGTTAGTGTTTATGCAAAGGATTATAACTGATACGAACAAATTACTTTGCAGAACCTATTTACACATTCAAAGAGCAATGTCCTAAACGTCCTAAAATACAAAAGATAAACAGTAGAAACACTTCCAATCAGTATCACAGACTGTTTTGCAAAGCAGTGAAGATGTTAGGGCCATAATTTGAACGATGGTTTTAACAAGCAAATAGAGAATATGTATGGTGAGTTAAGCTGCATAAAGCCTTTCTTCTAAATCCAGATGTAGGCATTAGCTCGCATATTTGAGATGGCATGCTTATTTGCTAAGTGCAAAGATGGTTAGAAAAAGGGTTTCCTGACTGAGGATAAAAGCTGGAGTACTCCTTAATTTTGGTTACTGCCAAGCTTATTTCAACAACCACAATAGTTATTTGGCTCCATACCAAAAAGTGGCAATACAGTACTTACATGTCTATGGATCAAAATTAGATGAAAAATTGCTGTTTCTCATCTCCAAAGCCATTTGCTGCACATTTTATAGGCCTCAAGATGCCTTTTGTAATATGTGATAACAGAGCCAACTGAAGCATCTGCCTGGGAAGAGATTACTTTAATTATGGACTCAATGTCCTATTTTCTGCAAGTGTTCCCCAGAGAATTTCTTACTGCTGGATGAGAGGTGTTATGATGCACATTAAAACCTACAAGTCAAACAAAAGAAGTTGTAAAAGTGAGACAAGGACACCCATACAAATCTCCAGTCTTGTATTCAGTGTCTAAAAAAATAACCCTGAATCCTGTGATGATAACTTTTTAAATTATACCTATTAAGATAAATTTCCATTAATATAGAGAAAAAATTAATGTTAAGAAAACTTATCCTTTTTTCCTTTTATGTTGTAAATTGATCTATGAAAGTCGTTAAAATACTCATGTTTTCCTATTAATTTTTTCAACATACTAGTAGTTACTAATGATGTAATGTCAAAAATGCAGCAAAGAGGTTTCTTGTTAGCTTCTATTTTTGTAACATGCAAAGTTTGTCATTAAGAATTCATTTGCTTTCTGCTGTAGTATCATTGATCACAATTAACTCACTTGATATTAAAGTGGGTGTGCTGTATGCTCCCATAGAAATTCTGTGTAAATCATCATTGATTTAGCACAGTTTAATGGCTACTTAAAATATTTGTCATTCTCTCTTTATCAATTAGAAGAAAGCCTAGAGATCTTCATTAGCAGCTGTTGCAATGATGAGCTAAAAGTTTTTCTTTACACAAAATATGATGGGAGAGCTGTAAAGATGGCTTGAAGATGCTGTGACAGCATGTGAGGTACTGGGAAACTTCCCTAAAACTTGTAAGAGTGCCAAAATTAAAAGGGAAAATGACATCTCCAGACGATACTGAAGTTTAGAAAAAAAAAAATTTGAAGTACATTTAAATGAGGGCCAAATCTGATAGTATTTGGGAGTACTGCCTCTTTGATCCTGTACAATCATTAGAAAGGTTTATCCTCTATAAATAACATCAACTAACGTTAGGGATTTTTCAGTTTGCTATTTTTACAGTAACTGTCTTTACTGAAGCGAAACTAAGTCTGAAAAGGATGTTATGTAGTCTGTACTTCCCTGTCTGAGTGAAGGTAGTATGGAGGTTTCACAGCTTAGCAAATGGAAGAATTTACCTAGCCATGCAGCTTCCAGACCCAGGAGGAGCCCCTCTTCTGGGGGAACTGAGCGTGTTGGGTAGGGGGCACACGTGTCTCTTCTCCATGGTTTCCAACACCACTTCAGGTGCCTGGGGAATACCTGCCCCAAGCTTGGTCTCTGCTTTCACATAGCCTAAGCTTGTAAACCTGGTCACAGCATGATGTGCTAGTGAGTGTGGCTCAGAGATACCTGATCTGCATCTGTGGGGTTGAATTTGGGTTTGGGCTGTGGGTATGCTCATTAACTCACATGACATAAGCTTGAGGTAGTGGATGGAGAAAGCTGAAATATTGAAGGTGTCTTTTTGCGGAGCTGTCCTGGGCTAGGAGGAGCTGGAGCTCAGCTCTCTGCTGCGTACGCCGTGGTGTGATGTCCTGAAGTCTGTGGGCTGGAACAAGTACCTGTGCAGAGACACATGGACTTCAGCGCCATGGAAGAATTATGGATTAAAACTCAGATCCCTTTTCTATCTGCCAGGCTATTCCTTGTTGGTTTTTTTCTGACTCCTTCCTCTGGCTTCAGGAAGCTGTGCAGTGCCAGGGTTTAATGGAAGGTTTTAGCTTATAAGTGAGTGGTAAAAGCCCTGCTCTGAAGTGAGCTCCTTGGACCAAGGTGGGAACTGAGTCAATACCAACCATTTCCAGGCTCACTGCTTTGCCTTTTGGTCTGTTACTGAAAAGATGGAGGAAAGGGTCACTAATATCCATTGTTTACTGAAGTGACTGAGGACACTTCACTTGGAGCTGGATTCAGGAGGTTGTTGAGAGGTAGATGTGCAGGAGCATGGCTGGTCAGACACCGGTGTCCCTTCTGGGAGTTTGGGATGACCCTCTGCCTTCATCAGGCTGGAAGACGACATGTGCCTGAGCCCATATGCC
The DNA here is from genome assembly GCF_047370975.1 of Nipponia nippon. NCBI lineage: Eukaryota > Metazoa > Chordata > Aves > Pelecaniformes > Threskiornithidae > Nipponia > Nipponia nippon. Next base: position 14,665,959 of record NW_028262347.1, on the reverse strand, counting down.
TAGGCAACTTCGGGTAAGGCACCATGGTGCGTCTGGAGCTGGGCTCCCTGGGCTGCTCTCCCAGGCTCGTGTGCCCTACATACCACCAGGTCCTCGTGCGGCATTCAAGTTATGCTGAAAGTCATGTAAAATTTCAACTGTGATGTCTGCAAGGGCAAACATTTCAGCTGTGACACTTTTCCTTGCCAGCAGCCATGAAATCTGTTTGGGTATTTTCCTGCTTGCCAGGGAAAGCTGACCTTTCCTTGGGTGAAGTGCCCTGCTTTGGAGCTACTGTCCCTTCGCTCCCAGAGCTGGCACTGCTTTGTGGGTCACCAATGGTTTTAGAGCTTTGTGTTTTAAAAAGTATGGGCAATTAGGTCATCGCTCCAATTATCTTTGTACAAATTGTTGTCTTTTTTGTTTTAAGGAGTCTTATTTTTGGGGTGACCTCCACACAAAAAAGGTTCCAAGAGGCTGGACCTCTGTTGTTACTTAACATGAGGAAAACATTATTACTTCAGAGAATGGTGTTGTGTCTCCCAGTGGCTTTGAGCAATGAGTTTCATACTCTGTGGAGCCTTTAACTTGTTAGGGGACTTTTTTTTCTGGTTGTCTTTAGCAAACAAGAATCCCAGAGTCAAGTGAGTAAAGGGATGGAAAAGACAGCTCTGCTTCTGTCTTGCTCTTTGCACTATCAGCTAACGTTGTTGGCTGTAGCTCGCGTCCCTGTCCTGCTAGCTTAGCCTGGCTGCGATGGTCACTGCTGGGAGGTCTCTGCCCATCTGGACAGGAGGCAATAACTGTGCTATGGTGGCTCCTGCCTCCTCCAGCAGCAGAGATCTGCAGCTCGGATTGCCAGGAGAGGGGAGGAAGCAGTGTCCCAATCCCCTCTCCTCCCTTGCAAGGACATGTGAAGTGTCTCTTGACTGAGTACAACTAGTTTAGTGCTGTAAGCAGTTGCCTGTGCTGACAGATGAGGAACACCAGCTTTATTTCTTATGGGGGGAGAGCAAATGGATCTGAAGTCAACGATGACACTGTCTTTGGTCTGAAGTACATTGAGAATACATTTCATTCTTTCTAGCCCATGTGAGGATTTCAGTACCTTTTACTGGGGAACATGAAATGTGTTCTTGCAAATATTTTTCTCTGCATGGCATTTTCCTTAACATATCATTTTCTCCCCCCCCAGTAGCACACAGAACATCTGTGTCAGCCTTTTCTCCTTCTTACGAGGCTCATTTGTAGATCTCCTGTGATAGCAATATATCTGGCAATAGTGAAAAATTTCACAATCCTGGCAGTGCACAGTGGTCGCTGTAAGTCACTATAAGTCATGCTTCAGAAAAGTGCAAATGTTTTAATGTTAACTTTCTGAAAATGAATACATTCCTCACGTGTCTATTAGTACATTTATTTGTGCCTCTAAAGAGATGATCATTGTGATATCGAAGCCAAATTTAAATCTAACTTTGCAGTGCCATATGGCACAACCTGTAGACACTAAGACTGGGAGTTCATGCATTAGATTGCCAGACTGATGTGGTGGATAAGTAGATTGTCATAAAAGTCATTAGTTTCAGCACAAGTAGATTGCACTTGGCCTTTTTTGTTGTTAAGCTTTTAAGGGTTGATCTTTTAATGCTTTGTTGTGGTGCAAAACCAGAGCATCTTAGGAGGACACTTTATGGTTACAAATTGTTAGTATGTTTTAGCTGAATGAAATAAAAATAACAAAAAGATCTCAATCTTGCTAGTATTTAGGAATATTTACTTACACTTGTAAGGGTATTTCCATGGTTGATTTGTAACCCACCAGGGATCGAACTAGTAGCTAGGATTACTGTTCGTGACTATGTTCGTAGCTCTGGAATACTTTTGGCTTACAAGTCCCTATGGACTAGGAGAAGAAATAAAAATTAAAAAAAAAAAACAAAACAAAAAACCAATCAGAAACAAGTATTTCTGAGGTTGACAGATGTTGTGTAATGGGATATAGATGACTCTTGGATGACTATTACATTTGTAATACAGTGAAGATAGTTTAGTTGCAGTAGTTTAGTTTGGTAAAGGTAGTTTATTTCTATCAGGAAGTCACGGCTCTCCATCTACATTTGTCTCCTAGGTTGTTAAGCTGGATTTCAGAGCTGGGGTTTTGTCCCATTTTTGGCAGCAAGACTTTTCTGGTCCAGAATGTGACTTGTAATGTGAATTCCCAGCTGGAGCTATCAGGGAGTGCCAAAGCCTGGAGAGAGTAGTTAACCCTTCCCAAGGATAATCCCCTTCACCTGGGAGTCAGTCCTGGAGCTGTGCATGCCTCGGACCTCCAAGGGCTGTGCCACGTGTCCTGGGGCTCTCAGCTGCATGGAGGTTTTGCTGTGTAGCTGGTGGGTTCAGGAGCACTGAACACCCAGTGACAGAGGGAAAGGGAGGGACACAAACCTCAGCCAAAACGTGAACTTTAAGCCAAGTGTATGAAGTTTTCATGAGCTTCATTAGATTTTCAGGTAGTAACAAAATCATAAGGCAAGTGAAACTCAGTGTTTGCCAGTGCTGGAAGATTTGCATTACTCTGTTTAGTAGTGCTTTAATAATATGTGTTAACTTTCAGATGATATTTGAAAAATGAATACATAGACTTTTAATAAACCTTGTTTCTTTTTTTTTGTTTAAATTGGCAAAATAATGATGTTATTAGGACTTATTCTTTGTGTGAAAGTGTGAGCGCAGAATACATTTCATGGTTGATTTATGAGCCCCTTGAAAATATGGTTTATAATGAAATTCTAACAGACCCTTAACAAAATTAGCATAACAAATAGCAATGTAATAATACCTTTCATGCCTGTGCATTCCTGCAGATCTACTCTTTCTAAGCACTTGCCAAAGGCCGAGAGCACTTCCAGCCAGGGCTGGGCAGCACACGGCGGAGAATGCGCCCCCTGAAAGTTGACTGCCTTCTGCACGTATGTGAAGTTCTGCGTTCAGAGAGTCTTTATGGGTGAAGTTAAATCAGTAGTAGTGTTACCAAAATAGCATCAAACTAAGAATAGCTGTCTTCAGCTACAGTGATTGCTGGTCTACTAAGGCAAAACATCAAAAGTGTAACTTTTGCTGCTGGCAATACTTAATTTCAGGGTTTTGTTAGAATTAGGAAATATAGCTGAGATAGTAGCTAGAAAAACAGTAATGACTTGGGCTGTCATTAATATAAGAAGTCTATATTTATATTTTAAAGCTTTATTTTGATGAATTTTACAGTTGAGCCCGGTCTCTACAGATGCTTTGCCCATATCTAATGCTTGCAATATATGAGATTAGGTTCTGCTGCTATGTTTTTTTGGGAACATTTCCTTTTATATAGAATAACCTGTGCCAAAGCTGGATAACTGGGTCAGACTCAGAATTTTTTATGTGGAAAAGTCTGGGCTATGGCCATCTCAGATTTAATGTACATAACACCAGCGGTTTGCCACTAGGAATTTTGAGGGAATTATACTGACCTCAATCTGCTCACGCAACCACTGAAACAAATTAAAGAGCAGAAGTGCTATGCAGCTGTTAGTACGTAAAGGGCTGTTGGAGGCTGTTGAAATAAAAAGCAAGGGGAAGACCTACAGTGAGTAGCATAACCTTTGGTCTCCCAGTGACTGATACACAGTTAAGGATAGATGAAGCTAAATATTAGCATTGAAGTTGATATATGTAGAGTATAATTACGTTTTTATTCTAAAAACATAGTTGAAACAATGTTGGACTAAGTGGTTTCTTCTCAAAGAAAAAGTTAAAATGGGAGATATAATTCCAGAGGGGATAGTTAGAAAGAACTGTTTACTTTGTTTCCCATTGGCGAATTGTTAGGGTTATTTTGGGAAATACAAAAATGGGTGGGAGCAGAAAAAAACAGCTTGTGGCGAGACAGTGAAGCTTGTGGGGGTGCAGGTTAACCCAGTCCTTGGAAGAGTCTGTGCAGATAGTGAGCACCCTGCCTACAGAAATTTTGGAAGAAGTAGAAACCAGTGAGTGACTGCTTCCTTATTCTTCCAGAACTGTGTTTTTTTTTTTGTTTTTTTTTCTTTTTACTGGCACGTCTATGCCTGTCACAGTCCTCAAATCTTCACTATCAAAATGTCAGATTATGAGGTTTACTTGGGAGAGGAGCAGAGGTGGAGGAGCCAGAACAGTTTGGGGAAGCCCAAACCATGGCTCGATACAGATCCTGTTCTAATAATTCAAGCAATTTTCTTTCTTTTTTTTTTTAAGCACTGTTTGGTAACTAAGGTAAAAAGTGATCATGAAAAGGTTTTATCATAATGTGTATGAAATAGGGACAGTGTCCATCTCCTGCACTCAGCCTCAGCCCTCAGCTTCCTCCCTGTGATTTTTAACAGCAGAATTTGTCCTTTGTGTTAATAGGCTTCTGAAGTAATAAAACAGCCGCCCTGAGTGCAATAGCGTACAAATTGTCAGACTGCTATTTTTCCCTTTTTTTGACTAGCCAGGCTAAGTATCCTGAAAGAGCTATATTTGAGCTTCAGCCAGCGTGGTGGGGTGCGTCGTCCCTTAACCAGATTTCTTAGGCTTGCAGTCTTGCTCTTTTGAGCACAATTACTTCTTTCTGATTGTGTCCTCTATAGCCATTAGCAAATCCAACACGGAGGGAGAAATGTTTGCGCACAACTTTATATGATGGGCTTCCCTGTTGGGGTCGTATGTCAGGGCTATGCTGCTGTTTCTGGGGAAGCAAACTTCTTTTGTGGTTGCTATATCCATGATGCCACTCATGACCTACACAACAGGGTCACAATCCAGCTTTACGGTTGCTGCCTCACAAATTGTCCAGCATATGAAATTGGATCTTTAAAGGATGCAAAACTTACAACCAATAAATATAATTGGAGGTGGTTTTACTATTTCTCAGACACAGGCAAAAAGATATATAACTCATGCTAAGTAATTGCAGAAAAGCCAACACTTGAAATTAAATTCCCCAAAATACTAGAAAGTAGGCCGTAAGAAACAAATTAGCTGGTTTCCCTGCCAAAGACTCAACCTTAACAACTCTTAACTATCTTTAATGTCAGCTGATTTGTAAATTAATCATTCATTGCCCTCTAATTTTACTTTTCTTAAGGAAAGTGTTTCCTAATCTCTGTTGAACCAGATTCTGCTATTTTAAATCATATGGCACAGGACAGTACTGCATGAGCAGTGAGCCTGAATGAGCGTAGTGTGAGTATTGGTGACATGAGATCTTCTCATGAGGTAAGGTGCTGGTAAGGTGAGTGAGCTCTCGGGACCTGGCTCTTTGTCTTTCCTTGAAGAGCTGCACCAACACTACTCATTGCTGGGATAGATGTCTACACAGTCAAGTCAGTATCTCGTAGAAGCAGGAAGATAATTCAGAAATGCAGGTACTGGAAGTGGTTTGGCACACTGGGTTGTTGGAATGTGTATAACATCGAGGATGATGTAGCTGAAATATTTTCTTTACAATTTGCTTCTTGTTTTGGAGAAATAAGGTCTAATCCAAACCCAGTTAATCTGAAGTCTGATATATACAATGGGATTTGATAAAATTTCTTGGTGAGAAGTTTCACATTTTTACCAGAAATGGCAGGTATTTATAATTTGCTGCACAAGTAGTTTAAGTATTTTAGCATAATTTAGAGTGAATTAAAGGCTTGTTACTTATTTCCTAATGCTCTATAGGAGTGATTTATAAAGCCAAGCTCTGCACTGCTTGTTACTTTGTATTCTCTATGTTAGATGTATCATCAATATCATTAAATGAATTCACAGTGACATCGCTCTGGAACTATGGTTTTTGATACAAGGATAACAGAACATAAATCAAGAATTATGTTTAATTCATAAGAGGCACCAGTCTCTCATTTAGGTGTAGGCTGGGCTAGAAGGTGTCAAAAATATGCTTTACAATACCTCTTCTAATTGCATTTCAGACCCTCTCTATATGCCCTTATGTTCTGTGTGAGAATAATATATAGCAATACAGTGCAGTTTGTCAAGTGAATAACATTTGTGGTTTTATTTATTTGGGTGCAAATGGTATCATTATTTTTACCACAAGCCAAAAAGGAATATATTTACATGACTATCCTTAAAATGATTCTTAAGGGAATCTATAAATTTAAAGATAAGTCTTCCCTATTCTGTGCAATAAATACTATTGTTGATTATTTAAATTACACTTTAAAAATCTAATACTTCCTAGTACTTCTTACTGTTATTTTTACTCCTCTCCCTGCAGAAATATAAATAAACCGTCTCTTCATTTTAGTCTTTCTTTACTTCTTTAAATTCATCTTGAATTAGTGCATTGAAATCCAGAGCATCAAAAAGCCTATAAGAATATTTATCTAGTATCTGTTTAGTTTTTATTAATTTTATGTAAATATTTCTGTCCCCTTTACTTTTGTAAAAAAATTGTTCTTACAAATTCTAAATTTAGGATCAGCACTGACTTGAAAATGTGCTTTTACCTCAATATTATTCGAAGTGTATATGAACTCTTGGCAGTATCATTCACATATAATGGTAATTTTGAAGCAAGAAGATTTAACTCTTCATGCTGCTGATGCAGTTTATTAGAAGTGTTAATTATGCAAGACCTATGAATGTCTCCAGGGCTGTCATTCGCTAGAAGTTTGTTCATTGCCTAGCTGCAAGAAGTGGGACATGTTCTCTTTGACATTTCTTGGCGTTACCAAAATAGTCATCACGTATTTTAAATGTATGACTGAAAAGAGTTACGTTCATGGGAGAATGCTAATGTTTACACCTAAATCAAAACTAGAAAAAAACAAGTTTTGTGAAAATGAAGGAACACTTTTTATTCACTATTTTAAACTTTTGTTCTCAGTGGAAACAAAGTACTATAAACCAAATAGCATATCACTGGACAGGGAGAAAAATCAGACTTCAGGCTCCTTATGTCACAGCTTTCATGCCCTATCCTGTGTGAATATAAATTTGGAATAAGCATGGATCAATGCGGAAAAGAGTTGTATCCCCTGTATTCCTCACCGCAGCTTGCCATCACAGCCTCCTGTCCTTGGTCTGGCGTGGTGGAGGCAGGACACCTCCCGCAGCCCCTCTGCCCCACCGACACGAAGGGCTGTGCTGCCCATCCAGTGGGGACAACAATTCGCTTCCCTGCAGCCCTGTGGCAAATGGCAAGCAGAAGTGTGGTGGCAGTAGGAAGTCTGGGAAGATGGTTGTATTTTTCCTTCCTTAAATGATTTTTCTTTTTAAAATTATTGCAAAGTATATCCTGCGTTGTAACTAAAGATATGAAAGCTTGAAGAAAATATTTTCTCTCTTCTAAGTCATGCTTTTATTGTTTTGTTTGATGAAAATTTCGGAGTGTCTGGATTTCTTTCTGAGATGCAAAGGAAGCACATTTCAGAGTCCTGACATGCCTCCCAAAATGGGATTTCTGTTTTCTTTACAGGCCTGACTGAAAGGCTGGGGCCACAAAGAATCAAAAGCTAAAATCTTTATTAACAGACGGTATCTGACCTTTCACTAAGATTAGAAGAACATTTGCGTTAGAATGAGGGAAAAATAAATTTAAATATATGATAAAATTTTCTACACGAAGCTGGAAGAGGTGTTTTTTCTTTTTTCCATTTTCACTTAAAAATATATTGCAAGGGAACTTTTTGGCTTAATATTGTCTTATTACCTTGGTTTTGCAACTCAAAATTCTGTTCAATTTGTAAACAAGACTTAGACACTCTTCTAGAACAAAAAGCATCTATATGTGAAAATCAGAAATTCCCATTAGTATTTTATTGGTCCCAAATCTTCCAAAAATGCTTTATCCTGAGCACCTCATTGGTTCCTTCTCCCTCCTGCAACGATGGCTTGTTGGCCACCTGGCATCTAGCAGCCTTTCCTCCCACTGTTGTGCGGGGTGATGTTAAGGATGTGACCGGTGAGTTTTGGGAAGATCTGTGAACTCTGAGGGATCCCTTGGTCTCATACGAGGTTGTGGCCCACAGATTTCCAGGTCTTCCTTATAGCACCCTGGGCATCCCTCCCACCTCTGCTGGCAGCCAGCACCCAAACTGCAGCAGAGTAGTTTGGGACACCTTCTCCTCAGTTTTGCAAAGAAAATGGGTATCTTGTTAGTTGTAGCATCCTTTGGCAGGGCATAAGGATTCTCAGTAAAGAGCTATCATGTACCTACTTAATGACATTAATGTGTTCAAGACCACAGCGTTCCTTTAGGATCAGAGGTTAATAGTGCAATAACAAACTGCAAGCTCATTTAATCTTCTAGTACTTCTGAAATAACAGTGACTAGGGTAATTTTTCTTCATTATGTTGTGTGTCCTTTGATTAGGAAGGTTATGTTTTAAAATGGGTGACTGCTGTGCATGGTGACATAGTACAGATCCGTTTCCTGGGCAACTGTCCAGTTTTCAGACGGTCACTAAGTAATATTAAAGTTTTCTGTCACCAGCATTAAAAGGTGACTGTGCCAGTTAAAAACAGGAAGAAAAAACATGCAGGGAAATTGAATTTAATGTAGCCTAAGTTATATTCCTGGAGTGATAATGCTGCCTGTCCATCCCTCCTCCTCCCTACGCTAATTATTTTTGAACTTGTAGGTCCATTCCAATGAAAGGTGGCAGCCGCTTAAGTGTCTTAAATATATTATCTTGGGTGTTTCTATATAGAGGACTGTGCTGAAGGAAACACTGGGAAGGATTATCATATACAAGAGGATCACAGGCAGAAAAATTTGGGGCAACTCATGCTTGGCAAGGAGCTCTGGCTGAGCATGTGTTTTGTCAAACTCTTCCTCAGCCAGGAGGAGTTTGAGTCGAGTTGAGAGACCAAGAGGAAGATGATACCAATGTGGCTGCAGGTGATGAGCTTTCTGTGGCTTAGAAATGACCACTCCTTACTTCAGGTGGGGGGTGACTGTGTGCACACTCCCACTGCGTGGCGGTGCACAGGAAAATGCATTAAGTTAAACCACTACCCAATAAATTCGTTGTAAAATCACAGAGCAGCGTTGTTCAGCATACCTGGCATCAGGAATGCAGCCATGGGTTTCTGACTTCAGGAATGTAGGGCTTTCAACAGGATTTTTTTTTTTTTAAATTGTATTTCGAAAAATTAAAATGGGATTTTCTTACTTATTTTGATACAAGTTTCAGAAGTTTTAATTCCTATAAACATTTTTTCAAAGCATCAATAGTGTTTAAAATGGACTATTAAGGAATGTAGGTGCAGTTCCTTTAAAATACAATTCAACAGGGCCAATATTTATGCTCTAGAGAGTAAACCTGAGCATTTGAAAAACAAATACTTCCTGAAATTTAAGGTATTTTGTTGTGCATAATGAAGCATATGAGGTAGTCTGGAAAAAAAAGAGCAGTTTCAATCATGCTTCCTAAACCCAACAGATCAAAATTCTTTACAATGTTCTTATCGGTAAACTTTTCAAAAGACCAAGTATCAGTGTGGAAAATGCTGAAGAACCATTTTCCACAACACTACGAACAGCTGCAGAAAAGTAAGGTATTTCCCTACAGCAAGACAACATGAAAATTTTTGTAGCAAGCATAGATGAAAAGATTTGTGAATGGAAACTTGGATAACATTTATGTTCTGGTTGACTAAATGTATCTAAAAATATTTATGATGTTTTCTATCTCTCTTGGTTTAGGAATTCTGATAATTTTTCCTGTAATTTTATACAGAGTCAGTAATACAGCCAGTTTAGGTGCAGTATATATTGAGAAACAGAAATAAATACATCATTTGAAATTCTGAAGCTAAAACGTACACGTGAACATGTGTCCACTGAGTATTATTAACATATAAACCTAGGTCTTCAGTTTAAATGCAAGGGATTGGACTCAGGTCAATTAAATAAAAAAAGGAGATGGGCAGCAATGTCCTACAAGGAATCCAAACTTCTTATGAGCTCTTTGATTGAGGGATCCTCAGAAATGGATGTACCTGGAAGCTAAAAGGCATAGGCCGCCTGCTGTATTTTAAAACATTTTATTTGTTGTTTGCAATATATTGTTTTTCACCGTCTTCCTACTAGAGTAACGTAGCAGAGTTAATCTTTGCCAGTGAATGAAGTATGCCTGTTTCCTTTGCATGTGCCAAACAGGTGGTACTGCATAGTTAGTGCTGCTATTTTTACAGCATTTTTTTTAGATGCTGTTCTCTGATATGTCTTATTTTCTTCTAAATTGATAATTGTATCTCTGTCATCTGTACGCCTTTACCAGTTAACAGTTTACTGCTATTCCTTCCCTCTGTCTGATGTGTCTTACTTCAAGTCTTTTGACTCACAGCCACATCCATCCCATCCACAGGGACAAGGTACCTTCTAGCTTGTGGTATATTGGTTTTTCATTGTAGTTTTTCAAGATTTCAGCCATTCTCTGTGCAGACTTGGGATTTTTTTTTCAGAGATCAATGGTGGTTTGGTGACCATTCAAAATGGGAAATTGCCATTTAAAATGGAAAATACTTGTGGTACCTTTATGTGACTTTCCATCAAATCTAGTATCTGTTACGAATCCATCCGTAACAGCGATACTCAGACATCTGGTCAGTTTTACTTAGACTGCACGGGATGATTTATCTCAGGGATGGGATGTCACTGCTTCCCATTGCTGGGGGACTCTGCCTGGAGCCAATACTTTGGATATTTTTGCCAATGGGAGTGCTCAGAAGGACCAGTGTTTTAGAAAACCTGTCTGATTTAGCCTGAGACACTCCTGAATTTATCCTGAGCAGCTTATGGGAAGTGTCTCTTCCCTAATGGGGCAGGGGCTCGTACTAAACGCAGTGGTGGACCTACTGCCCAAAGTTCCTTAGTTGAAGAGGAGAGATTCACAAGACCAAACCCACATTTTTTGTTGTTGTTTATTTGATGCAATCTTTTAAAAAAAAATCTTAAAAACTGTGACACACCGAAAAGCTCAATAGATTATCAGTTTTGAGAAGAGGTCCTCTTTTACCATGAAGTGTTAGCTCAAGTTTGCTGTTTAATTAATCAACCATAAACTTCTTAGCTATACAAATTACAGATGAATTTCCCTAATTTCCAGCACTTGGTATTTGGGATTCCAGACATGGGAATTTTTGCTCCCAAGCAGTATTTCATGTAACAGAGCAATAATTATTTGTGTGTATTTGAAAAGTTCACCTTCCTGGCAACATTACTGAACTGAATTCCCAATGTATTCCTTTTGATTGAAAACTGTCATTAGCAAATAAACGAGGAGTTGAAGTCTGGTTGCATTTCACCCAATTTTGCCATTTTTTGTTCATCTGGGACATAGGGAATCCAGTGTTGGGACTGTGCTAAAGAGTCTCAGAACATCAGCAGGATATTTTCCTACAAAGATTCATTCTAGTGTCACGCTCATTCTGCCAGAGATTTCTGAAAACAAATCTGTGCTCAGAGGAAAAATGAGTCAGTAACAAAGAACTGAGACCAACCATCTATCCTGGAAGTACTTATGTTATTGCTTGGATTCTGTTACTTCGGTTTCTTTCAAGGCTGTGGTTATAAATCTCTTCATTAATACTTTACTTCAAGAGAAGGGTTTTTAGAGTTTGTCTTTTTTAATAATAGGCTTAAAGAATTATTATCAACATAGTATCAAAAGGAGATATTATGGCAATGTAGCTTAGTGGGTAATTTATTTCTCAGTGAGATAAATCATGGATTGTTTCCTAGTGAGAAACATGGGTTCAAACTCATTATTGTTGGAACGGTATATTATATGGGAGGCTGCTGTCCAAATGAATTGTAAATTGAGAGTATTTATGCCTGTGTCAAGTGACTGACCAATCCAAGCTAAAGTTCACACAGCAGTTTCTGTTTATCATAATCTTGATAACCCTAGCAGTATTTTATTATGCAAAAACATTCACAAATACCAGAACTGTGAGCCTGGACATGCTGTTGGGCAACGTGGCAAAAGGCATAGCAGGGCTGTAAGTTTTTGATTAGTGTAACTGACCCTGCTTTGAGCAGGAGGTTGGTCTGGAGACCTCCTGAGGTCCCTTCCAGCCTGGATTTTCTTATGATCTTCTGATCCTCTCTGGGATGTGAAGATGAGTCTGTGGGGGCAGGCCATGCTCTCCTGGGTGGAGGGAGAAAAAATTCTGCCCGTGGCTCAGAAGCAGCTGAGTTCACCCATTCTGGAGCTGGCAGCAGGAGGGGAAGTTGGGCCCTGAGCACAGCTGCCAGCTCGCAGGGGCAGAGCTCCCGTCCACCGCAGAAGTGGAGGCCAGCACTAAGGGATGCTGGGCCATTGCTGACACGCTGCAAGGGGAGCAGAAGGGCTTTGCGCAGCCCTAACAGCTGCTGAAAGTTGCTTGTTTGGAAAGCAGGGCTGGAGGACAGGACCTACTGTGGAAGGACACAGAGAACATATTGTTCTCTTTTAAATCTGTTTTTATTTGATCTCTGGCTGAGGTGGGAGGGATTAGATACGATTTAGATAATTCAGGTCCCTGAGTGTCTCTTAATCCAAACGTCAAGACATTACTCAAGTGGGCATCTCTGAAACAAACATCTATGTTGAAGAAGTGCCTAACTATGCTGTGAGCAGCAGGATCCATGAAGCCCAGTTTCCTGTGTCTTCGGGCAGTAAGTCCCCATAGCACCCACACCGCAGTATTCCCAGGTGCCCTCACACCATGTCTCGGCCTCACCTGCAATACCTCCAGACTCCCTGAATAGCCTCCTACCCTTCCCCAGAACATCCAGATCCTGCTATTGATGCCAGGCCTCCTCACCATAGTCTCCAGTTTAGGCCGTGTACCTGATGCCATTCCACCTGCTTCTTTTGGCTGGAGTTCTGTGATACTTAACAAATTTATCATTTTTTCAGTGGCTGATGGAATTAATTATTCTCCTGAGGCAATATTTCACCTGCCTATTTCTATTTGTAAGCTGGTATGGTCTTAAGGGATATATGTTTTCTTCCAACACATAAATCTGTCTGAAATTAAAAGCCATGCAGGAGAAATAACTGTCCTTTGTATGATTGGTGACCCTACATTTTTTCCAAGAGGTTCACCATATTCCCAGCACGCAGGAGGCAAGTGAGAATGGGGAAAGAATAACAGTTCTTCAATAACAACTGTAGCAGGTTCTTCCTTAGTTTGATTTTTATCAGTCTGTGAAAGGTTTGCGTGCTTCATTTGTTTTTCAGTCCTCTGAAAACATTTAGGACAGTGGGAAGAGTGCAAAGAAACATTAGGCAAGGATTGTAATATTTCAGTGTTCAGTGAAGCCTTAGGAAGCAGAAACCTGCCCCATGTGCTCTGGGGTGCAGCCTGTGGATGTTTTGATTTTTGATGGAATGTTTTCTAGCTTTAGACTAAAGAGACAGATTTTATCCTTCCTTTGTAATCTGCTTTGCACACTGTGGATGCACCGGTTGCATCTCTGTAATTAATATTGAAATGAGTGTTTGTTAAGAAATGGGGTTAATTTGGCTATTTGAGGATTTCTCTGTGTGGGTTGTAAAGCAAATACAGGGGATGAGGTTCCAGATTCTCATATGGTCCAGCTCATCCACAGCTGCTGGCAGCGTCCTTTGGGAACACTGGGCAGCTAAAGCAGGTTAGAGCAGGCTGCTCAGATCTTAACTGGGAAATGGATAGCAATACAGATGGCATGAGAGCAGTGAACTGAAAAGGTGGCCTTAAAATCATCATTTTCCATTATTTAGGATCTTTTAAAACTAACATTGTTTTCATCGTAGAATCTCATATGCTGTTTCAGATTTTACGCTTTTAGATTTTTAAGTTTTCACTGTACTAATTTTACTTTTACTATGTAAAAAAATTATCACATCAGAAAACCCCAGAGCATCAACTACCTGCAAACTCTGAATTTTCTGGAGTCACGCAAACCCCTTGGCACTTCTGATGAATATTCTGAAATACACAGCCATAAACTTGAGGACAGGGAGAATCAATATCACAGTGTGTGCGCAAAGTGTTGGACATAATGAACTGGTTAATTCTTTTGTGCTATGAAAAGCAGTTCTCAAAATAAGTGTTGATTAATCTGATTAGATGCAAACCCTGCTTTCATTTCTTTGTTCTTAGCTGACATGCTAAACCTTAGAATCATGGGACTGCAGGATAGTGCAGACTGGAAGGGAACCTCAGGAGGTCTCTAGTCCAACATCCTGATCAAAGCAGGGTCAGACCGGGTTGCTCAGGGCTTTAATCCAGTTGGACCTTAAAATCCAGCAGCTATGGAGAGGAACTGCTCAACCTCCCTTGGCTGGCTGCTGTTGGGTACCCCCAGAGTCGTCTCTTCCCCAGGCCGGATAAGCCCTGGTCCTGCAGCCTCTCCGCACAGGGACGGTGCTCCAGCCCCGACCGTCTCGGTGGCCTCTGCTGAACTCACCCCAGTTGATCAGCACTGGTAAACTTGGTTAGTATGCATTGTTAAGAAAGGGATCATACTCATTGTAGAAGCATGTAGGAAATAACTGTGTGCTGCAAGTCCGTTTACTTAATACCTGTATGTTCCTTTAGAGATGTCAGGTAATTTGAAAATCCACAGTAAGCTGTAACATTTCTTCCTGTGATACAGGCAAGACAAAGACTTTTTTGTTCTTGAAGGGTAATTTAGGTGACTGAATGATATCGTGATTGAATATAGGCTTTAGAAGACTACACAAGCAAATTTTTTGGGGAAACCCAGTACTTTTTTATATAAAAAAGATGTAATAAATTCATTAGCTTAGGGCTAAATATAGATTTTAAATACTTATAAATACTCAATGCGTTAAAAACCTAAAATCCATACAATTGATGTTTCACTAGATAATAAAGTACAATAGATGGCAAAACCTAAGACAAGGACAGCACCCTCTCCCAAACACTGAAAAAGGTGGAAAACACAGACCTAGTTGTTGGCACTGTGTCAGTAGAGAGACAATGGATGCTTGTTCTGTTATTTATATGAGCTGACTGCTTGGCAGATGCCACTGCAATAACCCTTTATTTAAATTGTAGAAAAAATAGAATTTGCTTTCCTTCATAATCACACAATGCAAAATACTAATGAAAATGTTGGATTTCCTGTAGCTGAGAAGAAAGTATTGTCCTAATCTGCTTTCAGTCAGCATGAAGCTCTAATCATTCCCGTCACCTAAAACTAGATAGAATTAGAAAACCCCCATCTTTTTATTCTCTGATACAAGGGAAAGGAGGTTATGTACATTTTAAAATGGTAATTTGTACTTTTTTCCTCGTTCATAATGCATATTTACTGTTCCATTGTATCCCTCTGTTGTACTCACACCTTGTAACCAGACAAAAGTTTGGTGGTTTTTAGGACTACAAAAGAAAGGTCTTACGAACTGTAAAGTGTAGGGGCAGGAGCTGCCTGTGCACCCTTCTGCTCCCAGTGCTGTAACCTTAGATCCGTTCTCTGCAATATAGGGTATAATTACATGCTCGTCTCATTTATTTTTCTACTTGAGGACATTAGTTTTATTCAAATCTTGGTTAAAGGAAGCACTTAAGTGGGTGCTTAAATCAATCCCTAATCAGACCAGCACTTCCTAAGGGTACACAGCCTAGCATAGGTTTCTATGTTAAACCACAGAAACTTAAATCCGCTTCATATTGGGCTGATGTTACCGTTTAATATTCCTCCCCTTATATTAACTCCAAATCATCATATTGTCTCTCACGCATATAACTTTTTTTGATGCCAAAGAGCAACAACAAAATCTGCCTTATAAGTGTCTTGTAAGTGTGCGCTGGACCATGTATACAGTTGAAAAGGTACCCATCAGGCCAACACACAGGAGTGTGCACGGACCACTGCACACTTTAAAAGTGCCTTGGTTGAAGTGTGGTTGAAGTTGTAGGTTTTAAAAATTGATGTTTTCCATGGGGTGCACTGAGTGAGACAGAAGTTCTGCAAAACCAGCTGGATGCAGGTTGGGTCTAGCAACACTGAAAGAGTTACAATTAGCTTTTTGGAGTGCATGGATAGTGTGGGGGAGGGAGGAAATAGCCCATTGCTGCACGCAGCATGTTTTATCCCAACCCAGTGACAGTTTCTGCCAGCCCTATCCACGTTTTGGTGTGTGCTTCATTGATGGCAATGAGGTTTCAGGTAAAGCTGGTCAATATGGGCACACATGTGCTCGCTTCCATAGGCAGAAATGCACACGTGTCGCTTTTAAATGTTGTATTAATACCAAAGACATTTGCAAAAGGAGACTCTGATTTCTTTCCTAGGTGTTTATTGGCTCTTGCTGTGAAGGCTTTTGACATTTGCTCTGCATTTTCTGTCTCTTAGACTTTATTATTATTTTCAAAAAAATTTTTAACAAAATTTTAGTAAGACTATTCAGTGTGCCCTTAGGTTGACTCTTTAATCTCTTTCCCCATATGGGCAGTCCCCAGAGACAAATTCAGAGACAGGAGAGAAAGTGAGGTGCCTCTTGTTGTTCTTGCATTTACTCTATATGAAGGCAAAGGAGTCTTGACTCACCCATGGAGTAAGTCAGGAGCATAATTTATGAATGTGAACCACAAACTTCAGCCTAGGACAGCTGCCCCAAATGAAGTGGTTGCTCTTTGCCCTCTAACACGTACCCTAGCTTTTGCTAGCCATTTTAATCCTTTCTCTTCAAAGTCTTTTCACCTCTGATTGAGGCTTTTAGAGCAAGCGTGCTAATTCCAGTCTCCTGAAAAAACATTACATAAATAATTACATCTTACTTGCCAAATTCCCCTGGCAGTTTCAGCTGAACATGGTCAAGACAGATGACTGAAACTGAAAAAACAACTTAGAGGCATTTAACCAGTAGCTGAAAGCCTCCTACCCTGGCACCTTCTGGAGGACGAGGGCTCTGTGCATTTTCCCTGCTGGCCCTGACACCGGGGCCATCTCCCAGACAGGTTTAATATGTTGGTCTTGGCTGCTGTTGGAAGAAACGGTCACTGTCACATGTTTCAGCCATGGTAGGAGAGACAAGCTAAAACACACACTAGCCTGGCCTCACCTCCTCCCACGGACAGTAAATGGTCGTTAAACTGCCTTTGCAGGGCACGGTGTTTCACACTCCCACCAAGAAAGACTGGACACACCTGCCTTGTGCGCTTAATCTCCAGAAGGCTTATTTCTCATCTTGGTTTTGAGTTTATTTTATTTGGAGACCTCTTAATTAGACAGTATTTCAGGGTGTGTGTATTTTTTTTAAAAAAAAGACAACAACTAAACCAGGACAAGCAGAGGTGGTCGTGCAAATTTAATAATGCATTAAAACCCACACAGTTTATTTGCCTAAAGAGGGCAAATACCTACTCTGGCCTCTGGGCAGTGCTGCTGTGCATCCTTTCCACATGTGGAGCAGGCAGAGCCAGGTAGCACAGGCAGTGTCCATGCATGGCTCAGTCCCACCTACCCTCCTGCCCTGCTGTGCTCCCCTGAGTGGAAACACTTGCTTTAATATGCGCTTGTTAATGGAAGTGTGTTAGCAACGCATGCAAATCCAATGTGAAATACAAAATACCTCAGTATAAAACCATGAGAGCACTTATTGGGTATGCACTGCTTTGTTTTTCGTTCCAGCCCAGGCTTGTCAGATGCCCAGCACCAGCCATCTCCCCAGCAGCGGCAGGGAGGGCGCGCAGTCCATGCTGTCAGTGGATCAGACCTGATCTGGGCGCACGGCACTGTGGAGTGTGGGAGGAACAATCTCAGCCTGGTGTAGTCAGTCACTGATTTCTCTGGAACTGGTCTTGTGGGTGTCACCCTAAATTTCCTCCAGTGGAAGCAGTCACGAACCATTGTGTACAGATATGCAATGCAGCTGCTGGCAGCGGGCACAGGGTTAAACTCTGCTAGTGTGGGTAAAAAAATAACCTTGGTCCTGTTGAAAACCTTTTGGGGAGTGTCATGAGGTGGGGTATTTTACTGTAGGAAACCTGAACCTTTTCCCAGATCCTTCCCAAATGAATTTGTCGCAGTGCCTTCCCTCACCAGGGAAAGGCGCAGATGCCAAGCACCCTGTAAGGGCAGAGTGGGCACCAGGTGCATGAACCCCAGGGCATGACCAGATGGTGACAGCTTCAGGGGGAGCCCTGGGACAGGTCCTCTGCTCATGGGAGCACAGCTCAGCGTGCTGCTTCTAATCAACAGGAGGCTGGAGGGACGTCTCTCTACAGGTTCATGAATGTATGCAAGTGTCTCTGGAATTCTTTCTCCCAAATCACCTGGAACGATTTGTGTCATTGCACAGGGGACAAATTGGTAATACCTAGGCTATGTTCAGAGGAGCTGGCAACACTGCACTCAAAGTGTTTTTAAGCTTGTTAGCATTTGAGCAGGGTGGCACTTCAAGTCCTCTTTCACAGGTGACATGGATTATATATAGTTCAAGTAGAGAATCAGCAAGTCATATTTCTTTTTTTGCTTTTCAGTGACAGACAACCTAAAAGTCTTCATTGGCACCCGATTTCAACTTGAATAGTTGTGGTTTAGGAAGCAAAACTCTTTGCAGAGTTGCTGTAATTGAAGCGTGGGGTTAGTAATGGCTTGCACTGACAGTGAGCCTTGACACCTGATACAGTCATCTTGTGTTCAGGCCTCTTTCTTCCTCTGTCAGCAGTTTATCTCCTCTTGCTACTTTTAAAACCGCATTTTCCTCTGTCTTGCATAGCCCCAAGCAGACAAATACATCTAGGCTAATGGAAGTCTGAAGTTAATATAAAGAGGAACCTTATTACCTCTTAGTTGTTTTTCCTTCTAAGCTCTCATTTACCATGTCAGGATGTTCCTGTTCCCTCCCATGGAAAGATTCATTCCTAGTGAGGAATTACCTCTGGGGACACATGGAGCATGCATCTTGCCTTTTGGCTGACTGACAGGTTAGGTTTGATTAGTCGCTTGCCCTTTAGCTGGAAATAAATAGCATACAATGACAGAGTGGGACTATAGACTGGTGTGGAGTAACACCAATGAATAGCTACTGAGTACACCTCATCTCAGCAATAGTTAACTACATTAAAGACTGTACAGAAACCGTTGAAAAACAGCGCCGGTATCAGTTAATGAATATACACGTCAAGAAAACAAAACCCCATAATTAAGAGTTGAATAATTTTCTTTCTCTAGTAGAGTCTTTTTCAGGCACTGCCAATATTATTTTTATTATAATTACTATAAATATTATGCAGTTTTTATACTTGAGTGTCCACATAGGGATGGATATGTTTTTAGATAAACTATAAGAGAAAAATCCAAATTCATGATCCTGTTCCATTAATCTTACCTGTCAGGTAGGAACATGACCAACAAAGGAAGTTCAATACAGAAAAGGTACGTTTTGCACTTCTTTCTAAAAGTAGCTTAGTTTATGCATAATTGCACTGCGTTATTGTCATTTGCTTCATGAATAAAGCATAAATAGAGAGAAAAACAAGCAGATAATACTGGTAAACTGACAGTAGCAATACCCTTAATTCTCTGAAGCTGCACTGGCCGGTGCAGAACTCATGCATATGCCCATTGCAAAACTAATGCTAATGTGAGCATATGCTGTAGGAAGCCGTGCCCTTACTGCACGGCACTGTTGTCCCCAGGGTGCAGATCGCTCCTGCTATGGCGCAGCAATAATTGGCTTCTAGTCTGCATTATCAAGCAAGGGATGATAGACACAGAAAGACGCAGATCATTCAGCTTGCTGCTGGCTCTCTCCCCAAATCCCCTTTTTCTCACACGCACGCAGAGATCCAGTAAACAGTACACAGTTTGGTATTATTTGGTATTTGTTTGCAGTCAGACGCATACTCGAGCTCCCCTCTGCATGTGGTCCATGTTTCAAGAGTTTGCTCCTATCTGCCTCATAAAGGAATTTTGTGGTTGCCATCGTTGTAGTGTACATCCTGAATTGTATCCTGGGTTGTTGCATAAACAGCATCTCTGAAGTCCCAGTCCGCTGCTAATAGAAGTTTTCTTTCTCACTGTCTGCAAAGAGCTCTCTCTTCCACCCTGCCAGCCTGGGGGACGGATAGAAATGTCGTACAAAATACCTTCCATGCCTTAGGTGTGGCATTTTCTCCTATGTGCCTAGGAGCACGGTGAGACAGGTTTTTGCTCAAAACATGGAATTCCCGCAATGAAACGTATTTGCAAAACATGTCTGTTGGTGGTGTGTTGGACCATCTGCTAGAGGAAGTTACCATATCTGGTCCTTTTAAAGAAGCACGTGTTTGATTTTGGAGATTGTTTGGTCCCTTCTGACTTGTGTGTCTGCATACGCCTGTGAGGAAATTTGCAGAAACCTATGTAGTGATCATGGTTTCTTGCATATTCGTGACAACAGAGCTTTCAGAAATACTTTAGTTCATACTTTTAAATGAGACTTAAAGTCTCTGCTCTCCTGCCTTTCTTTATGTGCTGGGGCAATATATTTGTTTTTATTATACTCTCTACTCAGTATCGTCACTGGTCATGACAGCAGATGAAGAAATACTAATAAAGAACTATGGCATGATGTTTTGCTGTATTTTGCAGAAGCATTGGAAATCCTAAAATAGTTTCCGTGATGCACATGGTAGGGACTACAACCAAAACCTCACACTGGTCATGTCACCCTGGGACTGTGGCCAAAATGCCATCACTACCAGGTGAGGCAAGGCTCCAGCTTTATGTATGCCTCTGAAAGTCCAAGCAGATGGAAAAAGCAACACAGCTCTCCTTCTGCAAGCAGAGGAAGGGAATGCCCTAAAAGCCCTAGGAGCATCAGGTGGCCATAGTTTTGCATTTCTGGACACACAGATTGGTGTAAATAGAGCTTTTCTAAATGAGCAGGAAGCAAATCAGATCCCAGAGAAGTTTTCATTTACTCCTGTTTGTACTCTGACAGTTTGCAGAAGGATTTTACCTTGAGAATCCATCGTATATGAAAAATTTAATATTAAATGTGTTACTTTTGTTCTTCCTTGTCAGTGTAACTGGCCCAGTAGCCAAGAAAAAAATTACATATTTTGGCTTTCCTTTTGGACCATTCCTTTCTGGTCCTTCCTGACATTTGCATAAGCAAGCGAGGCGTGATCCATTAGAGAGGGCACACAGCTGGCTGAAACACCACACTCACAAAGTAGCTTCCAATATCTTACTGTTGAACTGAGAGGCTATTTCAAGGAGTTCATATGGTTCTATCTTGAGCCCATTAATGTTAATTATTTTCATTACTGACTTGGAGAAGGGATAAAGAACACGTATGAAGAGTCCATCTGAGTCTAGACAGATATTGGAAGAACTTTGGCTGCAA
The DNA here is from genome assembly GCF_047370975.1 of Nipponia nippon. Lineage (NCBI taxonomy): Eukaryota > Metazoa > Chordata > Aves > Pelecaniformes > Threskiornithidae > Nipponia > Nipponia nippon. Next base: position 14,644,636 of record NW_028262347.1, on the reverse strand, counting down.
GAAATCAGACTTCAAAAGCAACACTGGCAAATACTGAAAGTTTTTGAAATCTCCAAGATAAAACTGAAGTTGTGAAGTACTACACTTAGAAAAGAGGGAAGAAATGAGCAATTGGAAATAAAGAATGACTAGCACTGTTAGCATGACAGCTCTGTAAGAGAAAACCAAATCAAATTGCTTTGTATTTCTTGCTGATTATGAGAAAACAAAATGACAAATCTTTCTCCGTGGTACATTAGCTGGTCTGTTAGCTGTGGGTCATTAATAGGAAATAATTGTTCTTTAGACAGAACTGGTGAGACCTCAAGTATAGAAACTCTGTGTGCAGCTATAGGCATATCACTTCCTCAAAGATGGAGACAGATTGAAACCAGAGGAAACTAAGAAATAAGTACATTGTTCAGAAAGTGAATGGTTGGAGGACAGGCAGTGTGAAGGTACCGGGCTTCTTACTCTGAGGAAAAAAAAGAGAAAGAATGATGATGATTTTAAAAAAAAAAAAAAAGGAGAAGGTAATCCACTTTAGTTTGTCTGGACAATGATGGAAATAAAAAGAAAGAACAGTTGAATTGGCAGCAAAACGCAATGCAGTGTACCAAGAAGTGTTGTAGGGTCTTTTTTTGGAGATGTTTGACAGAGGCCTGGGGCAGAGAGCTTACTTGTCTCTCCCTTTGTTTCCAGAGAGGATTTCTGGACACCCATTCAAGCTCCACGTTTCTATCAGTAGCATATAACAGTACTGCCATTGCTATTGCCTGTTGGATCGTGTGACTATTAATTTCACAAAGCAGCAGGTCTGCAACCATTTCTTCTGTTCTGCAACTGAGACAGGAATGCTTTCTCAGGCAGAGTGACGTGCTTAGCGTTACGATACGCTTACTTTTTCTCGTGTCCTTCACGGAACCCCTATGCCAGTGCTTTTTATTACCAACCTAGCCATTTTGGTTTAGGAACTTTTCTTATGCTATGCACAGAAACAATCCCTACAAGTTATTCTATGAATTTAAAAGAGTGCAGAAAGAAGAACGCAGGAAGAAGGCAGAATAGGACTTCTGATATGATTAGTTGTGCATACAGATATACATATGCATATATAAGTAACTATACTACATTATTTATTGTTGTCTTTTTTATGTTCACAGGGCTACAGCTACTCACAGGGGCCAAGTTATATTCAAGGATGCCTTAGCACAACAGTTGTGTGAACAGGGAGGTAAGAGCCACCATCATATTAAAAATATCTGGCAAATGTGGTTTTCCATTGTACCTGCATGTCAGTGTTACTCATCATGAAAGCTATTTCATAGAAAAAATTAGTATCAGGTTCTTATTTATATTCTTAAAACTGATACTTTCTTTGGCTTCATACTTCCCATTAGTTATCCAGGAAACCCCTCTGTCCTCTCTGCTAAACGTTGGGGAATATACAAAAGTGAAAGTAAATCCTATTGCATTATAGACTTACCTGAAATCAGCCTGTTTTGTCAAAACCACAAGCTGAGTTTTAACTGTCACTGTATTAACTATAAGCAAAAAATGCAATATGCCCGCATCAAAAGCTTTGTTGACCATCCAGCTCACACGTATCTTTGTGAAGAACCTGCCTTCCCATTTTGTGAAAGTAGGCCATCAAATTTTTGCCCGTCACCTACAACATTTGATCAGTTTTATAGCTAAACAAAATGTTTGACTTACACAAACTTTAAAAATCTAATTGTTTGCACAGCTTATCACATATATCCTTTTGATGAATAACCTAAAAATAAATGTCCTGTTGACAGCTGTTGTGTACAAACAGTACACTGCTTTGAACCTGCTTCATTAGAACAGTGGGAAGTAGAGAAGGTATCCATCATTTTTGGTACAGGAGAGAAAGGAATTTCTGTGCTAATCCAGTTTTCTCTGCAAAATTTCAATGATATTTCCATGTGAAAAGAGACAGTGAAACATGGGCCAACCAGTCTAAAATAAATATTTCAGAATTAGAAATGTGTTGTCATACTAACAAGAGAAAATCCCCCAAAGTACATCTTTTGGGGGCATAAGAGCTATAGTTTTTGTTTTTTTTTTTTTCCTATGGGTTTGGGAATATCTGTGCAATGGTTTTTGCAATAAGAAGCTGTTGAACATTATGTCAGGAGCATATATTGAGTTATTCATATAAGGTATGAATACCTCCATGATAATGAGGGGAAAGTATTTCAATTTCAGTATTTGAGTTTTCAGTATTTTAATATTTCAATGGGAAGTAGGAAGGGGGATTCAGAGAGGTGACTGCAGATGTTAGCTAACAAGATAGGAAGTTAGTTATATGGTGAATGAATTAGTAAAATGTAACACAGGTGCTGGCAATCAGAAGAGAGTGTTATAATGATCTGGATGGAAGCTGATTGGGCCAGGCGTGTATCAGTATTTTACTGTGTGGAAGGAAAAAACATCTGGAGAAATAACCAAAATGCATTTGGTATTCAGAACAGGAGATAAATTGTACCCCCGTGATGTGGGTGTGGAAAAGTAGTGTTTCGGTGACTAGTATAGGGAGTTTGGGAACAGAAGTGCTGTCAGGAACGCCATTTGGGATGTGCTAAGGAGGATGTGAGGATACCTCACACAGGCTACTTGCTGGATGGACACAAGTCAAGAGTGAAAAAATCAATATGCAGAGTCATCAACATAAAATGGTGAAATGCCTCGTAAGCAGATGAAACTCTCCAAAGCATGGCTGTGTAGTGAGTGCACCGTGGCCAAAGGCAGTCTGTGGTGGCCAGAACAGTTAAGGAAAGGAGAAGGAGGTAAAAGACATATTGATGGCAGAGTGACAGAGAGCTAGCAGTGACCAGCATGATGAAAGCTACATGCAAGCAAGCTGAAAGGAAATACATGATTATCAGTGTCAGAACTGGCAGCATGGTCAAGGAGAATATGGGCAAAACAACAGGATTTCTCCCTGCTAGAAGAAAATATCTTGATAAGCAGAGACTAGTGAGTAGAAATCCATCCATACAGGCTTTGACAGTCCTTTCTTCAGACATGCTGTACTGGGATTTTTTAGTAGGATAGTTGACAGCAGAAATTTTAATTCTTTCACCCTTCTCTGCTTTACATTTCTCCAGTTTTGGAGCATAACCTAACCTCAAATTGCCATTTTAGCAATACTTTTGTTGGTTAGAACAATAAGTCATTATGGTACTGCATGCTGTCCGTGAGTTCACAGGGACTCTGCAGAACTAGGAGAAAATGGGATTTGTGTATTGGTTGTGTGCAGAGAGTAAAAGATGCTGAGATGTGCCATCCCTGGGCCTTCACCGGCTGAGAGTCCCTTTGCCTTCTCCTCCCACCCAACCACTGATAGCCACGTCCTGCACCACTTCCCTGAAAGGGCCTCCAGTTTCCCCACCTTGTTGCAGTCTCCTCCATTCTCATGATTTTTGTGTTACCTGTGATCTTCCCATCAATTCTCTTTGCTTTATACAGTCACTTCAGAGACTTTGCGGATTTGTGTCCTCCAAAATATTCGATGTCATTGTGGTAACTCTGCAAACATCAGATTTGACTTAGTCAAGGATCACCCAAAGATACTTTTATGAGCAGTTCACATTGTGTGACAGCCATGTAATTTAGTCATCATATTTCTCTATAATATTGATGTGCAAGCTTCTCAGAGGTTCTCTTGGTCCTTCTCTGTCCTTTACTGTGTTCAGTTTTGGGCCCCTCCCTACAAGAAGGACATTGAGGTGCTGGAGCGTGTCCAGAGAGGGGCAACAAAGCTGGTGAAGGGTCTAGAGCACAAGTCTTACAAGGAGCAGCTGAGGGAGCTGGGGTTGTTTAGTCTGGAGAAGAGGAGGCTGAGGGGAGACCTTATTGCTCTCTACAACTACCTGAAAGGAGGTTGTAGCCAGGTGGGGGTCGGTCTCTTCTCCCAAGTGATAGGGAGAGAGTAAATGGGCTCAGGTTGCACCAGGGGAGGTTAAGGTTGGATATTAGGAAAAATTCCTTCACCGAAAGAGTTGTCAAGCACTGTAACAGGCTGCCCAGGGAAGTGGTTGAGTCCCCATTCCTGGAGGTATTTGAAAGACGGGTAGATGTGGTGCTTAGGGCCATGGTTTAGTGGTGGACTTGGCAGTGTTAGGTTAACGGTTGGACTCAATGACCTTAAAGGTCTTTTCCAACGTAAATGATCCTATGATTCTACTATTCTCCCAGATTTTTATCCTCATCAAGGCCTCTCTCCCCTTAGTTTCCTAGCTTGGCCACAGTTTTCCCAACCCAGCTAGTCAACCACCCTGTTGCCCATTGCCCTTCCTCCTATCCATTCCAGCACCAGGCTCTCCTCTGCCCTTTTGTTCTTATTTCTTCAGCACACAATGTGCATTGCATTAGTCCCCCTAACCAGTGCATACTATTATAGGTCTTACACTATTAGGATTAATTTTCCTATTCAAATAAAAGATGCTTTCTTTGAAACAAACCTCGCTTCTTTTATTCCATGAAGACAATCACAGTTTCATCAATACTATTAATGTAAACAAAGGATTCTTTCAGAAAGAATTAGTGAATTTATTTAGATGCAAATATCATATTAAGATATATGCAAAACAGCAAGGTAGATTGACATAAATGAGGTTTTATGGTCTGTTTCTGGCCCTAAACATTACTATACTGAAATGCTGTAGTAAATGATGTGCCATATTAAGTAAAGAAAATAAAACCACAGGGCAACTTCATAGATTTATTACAGGATATCTTTTTAATAAGTCTGTTCACTGGAGATGATATCAGACTTCATAATTACTAGTACAGAGGATGTATGTGAAGCAAGGAATCTCAGAAATCATGTTCACTGTGGCTGTCCACCCTCAGATATGCATTAGTAAATTCTAATAGAGTTAATGGGATTTGTGCAGTGAAAGGAAAGTGTAGTTCTTATTTTGAAGAGAATTAGAGGATGATAAAGGGCAGCGTTAAGGGATGGCAATGCCAAACAAGCAGCCCTATGTATAATGTAAATGGAGTAAGGAATGATGCCATAGGGAAGGACACCAAGGAAAGTAAAATAATCGCTTGAAGAGCTGTGTGTTCAGCATATAATAAATATTTTAGGAAGCTAGAGAGATCTTTGAGAACTGATGTAAACTTTAAAGTTTGTAAGAATTTTATTGGATATTGAAGAAAGGAGACATAAAGATTATCAGACAAAGGAGTTAATCCAGCACAAATAGGCAAGAAAACAAAAACTGTATAAGCCAAGGTAGAAAAGATAGATGTCTTATAAATACTTTTAAGGACAAATAAGGATGTTAATGACTGATGATATTCTTGCCATTAATAGTATCTTTAATTAACAATATCTTTAACCTGTTGATTGAGTAGCAAAATAAATGGAAAATAACGTAAACTTATTATTGAGCAAATTGATTCATATTTATTCCTGGCTTGAGTAGAACAAAAATCATACATTAATAAACAGTAGCATAATTGAAGTGGAGTTGGCAAAACATCAGACCTGGCTGCATTGCACTGTAGAACGCAAAAGAGTTTAGCTCTGTATGAAAACAGCGATGCTGCTGGGAGGAGCAGCTCGCGGTGCAGGGATGGATGCAGCTGGCACTCACGTCACGCAACCCCACCTGCCTTTGCTGCATCAGATAGTTTTAAAGGGTTAAGGAGACCATGTTCCTGGTACACTATGTAACTTTGGGCCCATACTGCAGTTCTTTGGAATAAGGACCATACTGGGAGATTTGTGAACATATAATTTAGTTCTGACTGACTAGAGAAGAATCTCTGAACAGTAAAACCTAAGAGATGGAAGAGATGAAGGATGTTGTTCCCTCATAGTGCAAAATCATTGCTTTCAGCATAGTTCCCAGAATTTTATACAATCTCATACTTAATGCCACAAATTATAGGATTGCGATTCTGTACTTAAGAAACCGCTCTGCGGTCTGACAGATGTCTCCATATGAAAGTAAATCCTGAGAATTGGCTCAGACTCTCTTTTATTTGATAGCTTCTGCCTGAATGTTTGTGGAAAACCTTTCAGGCATATTTTGTACCTTGTAAATACGGATTTAAGAACGCTCTGAAAAACAAATGCAAAACAGATTGCAGGCTCTCAGGCTTGACCAGAGCGGTATTTTACAGAACAGAAGGCTGGAGTTCAGAGCTGACATATTGTTCCTTGGCTTACGTGTCAGTGAGGATAATGCAGCCCTCGGGCAACGCACTGACTCTCTCTAGGGGGATGTTCAATCTTGATCATTCAATAGCAATTTTGTTTACTAGTAGAGAGAAAGTATTGGCAGGAGTCTAAATAAAAGCATTAATTTTCTTTTTCATCTTCATCTGGCTGCTAATGACAAGGAGATTAGACTTTTTCATAATCTACAAAATAGAATATACCTCTCTCCACATCTCGTTGGCAATGAATTGATGAGCAACAGCTAATGGCTGCTGTCTGTTGAACTCTGAGCATGGTGTTTGTCTGGGAACATTTTGAGCATTTGCATTTTTGTAATTGACTTTTCCTTTATATTTAAAAAAAAAGTTCAGGGTTCTGAGAAAAAATAAAAAAAATAGTTATTTATTTTCCAGTGCGTTTTAAGAATATTTTCTTATGCTGTATTCCCTACCTATCCCTGTACACAGGTTTGACCCTACAGATCTATGGAATATGGGTGTCAATAGTACAGACTGATGCTGCTGGAACATGTGTTTAATTTGCATTATGCTAGCTCTTTTCGTCTGAAGGGAGACTAATTTTGCTTAACAGTTAACTGTTACCATGTTTAATGATTTTGGTTCTCATTTTTCCACTGACATCAGGACCGTCACGAAATCTTGTTTCCTTCTTCATGTTCCAGCTGCTCTGTTTGAAGATGACATTCCCTTCCCGCTTCTCTCATATTTCCCTCCCTTCCAGTTTAACCAAAACAGGGCATATTTTTCTATTGGTTTAACCTTTCGGTAGCCTTACTTCATCCACAGAAAATTTTAACCTTTTAGTCCAAAAGATGCCTTCATTCTCCCTCATCCTATTGACACAGAGCCCCACAATGACCCCATTGACTTCTGAATTCCCTATTACTTTCCTCAAGTTTCTCACGCTTCCAGTTTGACTGTGGCCTTTCTCTCTCTGAAACACTTTGTATTGAGTACTTTATTCTGTGCTTTTTCTTACCAAAGGGATTGCTTTGTCTTACAAGGCAAGCATCCTACATTTCCTTACATTTTCTCATATTGTATTTGCTCATGCCTCTTAGATGGTGGACTCTGTTGAGTTCCGTTTCCATTCTTTGCTTAATACAATTTGTCTCTTGGAAAGCTCTGTATATACCCAGGGTGCTAGTTAAAAATCAAATAATAAATTAATTTACTTTACTGTTTTAAAAAGAAATTACATTCTCGTTCAAGCTAAGATGCATTTTGGAGCCACACAAATACTGATTCTAAGTTTAAAACCATCCAACCAAGTGTCTGAGGAACATCTAAGAAAAGTGAATCATAGTTTAAAATATGAACTAAGATGGCCTTTTTTCTGCCTCTCAGTCTGAAGTTTTATATATTTTTTTTTAATTGTAAATGTTTTATATCTTTGCCTTGTATAGGTACTCTGCACCATATCTTTTTTTTAGTTTTGTCATGTTATGCAAGGAAACTCCGTTTGACTTCAGTCACACTGTATGGCCTACTGTACAATCCATATTGTTTTAAAAAAAGTGGTTCTATAAATTGATGAAAAAGGCAGATCTGAAAATATTTGAAAAATACTGAAGTTGGTTTTGTGTGATGTTCTAAATTTCTATTATTTTGGGGACCTGAACTACCACACTTGAAGATCAACACAGTGCTGTTTTGCAAGGAAATATAAAATGTAATACAGAAATTATTCATAGGGAGATTAAAGTCTAGGTTTGTCACTCATTAAATGGTACCTTCACAGTCTTTTGTCATATTCAGCTCTGGAATTTGAATTTCAAATTAGATGAAGGAATACCTGAGGCAAAAATGCTTGGGCTTCTCAAATCCTGTAGAGATTTGGGAAACATAACCCCTCCTCAACATAAAGCCTTTATTTGTAAGAACAACCTTTCGTCCAACATTAAGTGTTTGCTTAGCTGCACCTTTAGTTTTTTAAATGAGTGATCAGTAGCACTAGTATGTATCTTAGAATCGTAGAATCATACAATAGTTTGGGTTGGAAGGGACCTTTAAAGGTCATCTAGTCCAAACCCCCTGCAGTTGGCAGGGACATCTACAACTACATCAGGTTGCTCGGAGCCCCATCCAGCCTGGCCTTGAATGTTTCCAAGGATGGGGCATCTACCACCTCTCTGGGCAACCTGTTCCAGTGTTTCACCACCCTCATCATAAAAAATTTCTTCCTCACATCTAGTCTGAATCTACCCTCTTTTAGTTTAAAACCATTACCCCTTGTCCTATCGCAACAGGCCCTGCTAAAAAGTCTGTCCCCATCTTTCTTATAAGCCCCCTTTAAGTACTGAAAGGCTGCAGTAAGGTCTCCCCGGTATCTGCACAATTTACTTTATTTCACTCCATTTGTAAGCAGTTTTGGTTTGCAATACGCTATGCATACAACTGAAAAGGTGTTTAGGAAAAATTCTCAGATTCCAATTTGGTATTCTTTAGTCACATAAACAGCTAGTTATATAAAAAAAATGCTGAAGTCAAAGGAGTTTTCAAATTTAAAGATTCCAAATTTGTGCTATACCTGTGCCTTTTGGCTGAATGCTGGAATTCTGCATAATAACTTTAGAAAGTACCTTGAGTGATTGTGTGTATCGTGGGCTGGACTGCCTTCCACAGAAAGCCTCTTCCAAAGAGCAATGCCAAGCAACCCTGGATGAATGACAATCTTGTCTTTCATTTTCATTTTCAGGTCTGAACTGCTCTCGCTGGAGAGGAAGGTCTCTTTCAGTTGAGTTACTTTCAAGGGCTAATGAAATTTGTTTGGCCAGCTAATGAGTCTGCCCATGACACGGCTTGACATGACCATCCTCCTCATAGATGAGCACTAGCAAAGTAGCTCTCAGTCATACCTGTCCTTGCAGTGGATCATTGCTTAGTGATGATCTGGAGCTAATGAAAAGGGGTAATGCAGAGCATCAGAGACAGAGGTCTTATTTTAAGCTTAACCTCTTACAACATCAGGAATATTGCAAATCCTGTACCATAATGTACTTCTTTTCCTAGAGGCAAAATCCAGAAAAGCCTGCATTGCTTGGTCTGGGAAATAATTCAGTTAATCCAGCTTAATCCATTTCTTCTGTGCAAAGAGTTTTTAAAAGTTTTCTAGAGAAATTTATACATGCCTCCATGGAAAAAAACCAATGCCTGAGACTGCAAGAGACAAATGCAGTCTTTTCCTGTGTAGCACCCACCAGTGCAGCCCAGCGTTATCCTGGAGGCAGTGCTAAGCTTAATGTATTGCTCCAGATTTTGTACTGTCGTGGCCACTGCTTGAGTCCTCACTGGCGTTTCTGCTGGGGAAGGCAAGATGGCATGGATAAGTTTCTTGTATAAAAATGCAGCAAGTCAGCTGCATAATGAAAAAAAAGATTTCGTATTTCTGCATGTCTGCAATTTCTATTTAGCATCAAACTCTCAAGAATCCCTTTGCTCTTTGCTGCAGTAAAGCTTTCAGTGGTTCTGAGGTTGTTTTCGGCATTTTCTATATGTGTTTAAGGTTACTGGATGGAGTAAAAGCTGACAGTCTCCTAAGTTGTAAGTCAGTTAAATTAAAAGTTTCTGTCTAAGCTAAATCCAGACTGCTTGCCATTCTTTTCTGGTCTGCAGATACCTCAGTTGTTTCTTGCTCAGTCTTTTTAATCACCAACTCCCCTATGAAATGTGGCAATTTCATTACAGAATATCACGCCTCCGTGCAAACCCAGTGTTTAAGGAGAAACCAGGAAAAGAAAAACAAAATTCTTGAGATCTGTGTTGGACTTTCTATTCAAATGACTATGTGTGAGGGCTCTGCACAGATTGCTGCATTCATTTTTATGTTTATTTTTAATCTATTTTTAATCTGTCAGATGTTATGACAGAAATTGCAGTACTTCAGCAATTTTTTTGCAAATATGCTGAAGAAATCAGGAGTACTGATACAATTTAGGTCAGTGCCCAACAAGAAACACAGAATCATCAAAAGAATCTTGGCTTCAAAAATTCCCTTTTTTTGGTGTTCTATTTACCAAAGTACAAAATACAGCTAGAAATATTGCTGCATGGGTGAGGTACTGAGAGGCAAAAGAGGTAGCTGCTCCCCAGGAACATGCTTATATGCACCCTCTTGGCCTCCATGAAAGAGGTATAACTTACTTTGAAATTAAGATTGGACAGGGCTATGGATGTAGTAGCTACCATGGAGTATCTAGCACGCCGTGTAGCCACCTTCTAGACTTCCTCATATCTTTTATGTGCCCTTTCTGATACATTCTGGTTTCATTTGTGTAATGTTACACCAAGACTCCTGTTGCAACGTGTTAGGAAAAGACTACTTAATAAAGTTTTGTCATTTCGCAGACATGCCCGCCATGCGGTGTGTCGTTACAATATTGTACTGTTTCTTGGAAGACAAAGACCTAATGGCGAACAGATTCAGCAATGCATTTAAAAACATGCTTTAAAATAAGTGTTTGATTCAGTGATTTGCAGAGTCGATCTGTTACTTGTTGCCCTAGGAATACTAGGATTTTTTCTCCCAACAATATACCTGATAAAATGGTATCCAGTGCAGTATAAATGGTCAAAGTGTGGCATTTTTGCCTTGCCTAGACTGTTTCTTTTGTTCAGCCTAGTTCCCGCTCTCTTTGTCAGTCAAATTTACAAACAAATGAAAATTACTGAATCTTAATCCAAATTATTTCTAATAATATCTCATAATCCTAGACTAGAAGTGATCTTTCTTACCTTACTGTACAAGCATTTCTGTGTTTCATTTATTATTGATGCTTATTTTAGTTAGAGAATACTTATTTTTTCTTTCCTATTATGTTTTTATAACTTTCAATGTGTAGTACAATTTTCATAATTAAACTGTTGGGATAGTTGACTTAAGAGAACATGTACTGTACAATTTGTTTTATGCTGAATCGATTTTTAATGCTGCAATTAAGCCCTGATCATAGAAGATATTAATGCATTGTGTCTCCTTGTTCTCCGCAGCCCCAACAGAAGCTCCCTTACATCCTCACCTAGGTAGGTGATTTGTCATTCTTATTACTAAAACTCAGGATCACTAACTTTGTTATGATAAACAATCTGTAAGGTCATATGTAAGTAGCTCTGGGGAATTCAAATAAAAATGAGACTCATGTAAAATGAATTGAATTATGACTGGTTCTGATTAGTTGTTTTTTCATTATGATTTTTATTGCTGTTTATTTATTGCCTTTGAGCGCTTGCAGTGCGAGTATATCATGCTGCAGAGCTTTTCTTCCTAGCTATGTATTAGAGCATCTGTTTGCATGAGGACCCATAACGCCCAGTGTGGGACAGCACTGTCACACCAGTGCTGGTCACCGGGGGGAAGGGTTTGCCACAGCGCGCCTTCGAGGTGCACCCAGGAGCAGGGCACTTCTGCTCTCCCAGCCGGGCACGGAGCATGCAGCAGAGCTCCAGCCCTGCACCTGCCAACACACGTGTTGCAATTTGATTAGTCCGGGACAGATCCTGGCATCCTTGCTGAGCTTGAATAGCAGGTGACGGTTACTTCATTCATTTAATGGAAGTATTTGTATAGAAAGCTCTGTTTAATCCAAACACAGCTGCCAAAGTTTTGGAATTTGGATTTTTTTTGGTCATCATACATAAATGAGTCCAAAGCTTGCAGACCAATGGTTAGAAACATTTGCACAACATAACTCACAGTTTATATTCCTTAAATAAGCTGACCTTTACTGCCAGCTCCACTCATAGCAGCAGAGAAATTCCAATGAGCTCATGGATTTTTGCTTATGAGTTACCAGAATGAACCCCCTGACTATTAGAAGTGTAGCACACTCACTAGGACGTCTCATCCCTCCTTGTGCCAGTGTTTCCAAAATCTAGATTTGGAGGGGTTTTTTTCTGAACATTCAGAACAACGAACAATTTGGAACAAAAGTTCTTAAAACATTTAGCATGTGCTTGATGGCCGCATCTTTTCATAACCATCGCACTTTGGTGATAGATTGGGCGACTTAATTTTATGTGGCACTATAATCCAGAGTAAGCAAAAAAACCTGTAACTGAGAAAACCCTGCTTTTCTAGCTAGCATACTTTAAAAAGCCGGTTTCCTCATTTTACAATGCATTACTTTAGCTCTCGGTAAGGCAACAGTTAGAAAGCACTGGATGATTACACTGGATATTTTTCATATAGTGCTTTCTTTTCTTTGTAGCTGAAATGCACAGTGACAGCATTATCCTACGAGATGACTTTGATTCTTACCATCAGCAAGAATTGAATCCTACCATGTGGTGAGTTTCAGACTTCTGCTTTCCTTTATACGCATCGGAGCAAATGAAAACATTTTGGTTATTATACTGAAGTATTTGTATTATATTAATTCCTAGATACCTCAGCTCACATTGGCGTAAGCTTGTGTGTGTCTGTTCCATTGGGACCTAAATATGTTAGTTTATTAATTAATTGATTAATGAATGACTGAGAAATTCTAAGCCCATTGAAGCGAGTGACAAATTCTCAATGATTGCAAATTTTCAATTAATCCAAAGACAGAAAGGGGTGTAGAGCTGAGCTCAGTGAATGTTTTTTGCATGAAGATTTTGATTTCTTGAGATCATAGCTTTTCATGGAAAAGGTGATGAACTTCAATAATTAAGCTTTGTTTTTTCAATTTTTTTTTATTTCATGTTCATGTAGTACCTATTTCTGGGGAAGCTAACTATAGTAAAAACTCCTTCTAAACTGAAATCCATATGTTTCCAAATCATTCAAAAGAAAAAATTAACTGGAATCAAATACCTCCATCTAATTTTCAGCTGCTGAAAATGTTTAAGGTTGATTTTTTTTCTTTTTTTGTGGAAGGCAAATTTTTTGAAAACTTTTGTATTGTATAGGAAGGAAAACCCTTCCCTTCCCAGCTTTATACAGCAACTCCCAATTGCTAGGTTTTTTTTGTTCCATGGGATTCCTGAGTAGGGTCATTCATATTATCACAGTCTACATCTGAAACAGCAAGCACAGGTTGTTATTCTTTAACCAGTAGATGCTGTTGGAGAATCTCAGGACTCCATGTGGATAAGGCAAGTACAATTTAGGACAGGTCAGGCAGAAGCTTTATTAACTATGATCATAGTGAGAAAGCACTCGGACAGCACCTCCCCCCCTGCTCCCCCGTTCTCTGCCAAGTGATTGCAGAGACCCAACCCATACACTGTTGCAGAAAACAAGGAAAGAGGTGAGGAAAACCAATCATTCCAATGGTAATAAAGCCAAGTATCCATCCCTGGGAGGGACGGACTCCTTAAGTCGCTGCCACAGTTCCAACAACTCCAACAGGAAATAATAGGACAATATGGAGAGGTGGCTGTTGGCGGAGCCTATAGGAGTGGCACACCTAGTGTTATCTTAGCTCAGAAGTGGGGAGTTGGAAACAGTCACAAACTGTTAGCTTTTAATCAAAAGGTATGTTCTTTTAGCAAAGATAACTCTTAGCCAGACCTCTTATCTTAAATATTAATAATTTTACCACTACAATGATCACAGTGAGAGAGTACCATTTCATATGATATATGCATGTACGTCACAAAAGAGGAAGTTATAGGTCACTTATAGTACAAAACTGATTCTATTCTTTACAGTGACTATTTCTACTGGTCATACTATACCCAGATAAACACATCTATTGGTCTTAACATGAAGTTTTGAAGGTGGGAGTCTCCTTTTTTTATATGAGATTGTTACTGAGTTTTCTATTCCTTCCAACCCTATTTCATAAATGTAACTAATTTTATTGATTTAATTCATACAAAACACAGAAATATTTTACTGGGTTAGTTTATCTTGTTCAAGTAAATTCTTGACGGGCATTTTAGCAGTTACCTGCATTTGTTAGTTAGGAATACACATGATCTGTGAAATCTCACTTCATTTTCCTTTTTATTAAGGCCTGTCACAGTTTTCCATCTGTGCAGGTCTTTCACAGTTTCATCATCTGATGTAAAAAGATTGTGGTTTATGGAATTTTATGGATATTTTTCTTTTACATGTGCTTATTGTCGTACTTTTTAATATGTACCTACTATTTTTCCTCCTTTTGTTCCTTTTGTATCATCTCTTTAAATGTTTTTCTGGACAGATGCATTAAGGACCTGGAATACTACAATATAAAAAACCCCTCTTTCTTTATGGGAATGAATAGATCAAGGACTCTTAATGGGTTACAGAATAGCTGCCAAGGTGGATAGCTTTAGCAGCAGTGTGTTAAATGGACTTGAGTGGAAAGAAATGAGAGGAGGCATTATTTCCCTGCAGATGTCTCATAACTCACAGAGGGCCTGCCTGTTGGGAGCCTCCGTAATTTATTTATCCATTGCTCTCTTATCTTTAAATTCATCCTTGCTTTATAGAAGTCTCAGCAGAGAAATCTCAGACTAAAAGAGCCCCCAGTCTCCTGCTCCTTTTGTCCCAAAGGTTTGGATTTGGTCCCTTTGGAATAACCTTAACCCACCTTGGTTAGTGGGTCAGTGCAGAGAGGTGTGTGCTGGGAGAGAGAGTCCCAAAACTCACTGCAATCCTGAGAAAGATTTTCTTGTAATAACACCAGAAAGCCAACATCTTCAGCAATGCTAAATAGAAGTGGAGCACAAATAAAAGAAAACTGTAATGAGGTGTCATGAGCTTTTCTGCATAAAGGATTTCTACAGTAGCTCTGCCTCCGGTGAAGACCCGCTTAGTGGCAGAAAGCTCATTCTCATTTGATTGTCTAGTGGGAGTTAAATCAGGGATTATTAACAGTTTATGCCATCCACCTTAAAATTGCATTTTTTCCCCTGGCAGCTGCTAAAATCCCATCTTTACCACAAACAATTGCGGTAACTGCTAGAGCAGTATTTCCAACCCTGCTCAGTCCCTGGTCTGCTGTGCTCAGAGTGTGCGGTAGCAGCTGCCTTGTGTGCACCGATACTCCAGCAGTGCCGTGTCACCAGGGGCCAGTTAGACTAAGCCACTCTAATAATTTCTGAAACCATTATTTGTGTAAAGATGAAAAGAGAAGTGTTTGTATTTTCCTATGATCTTTTCTTCCGAAATCCTACATAACACTGGCTTGGATGTGATTAATATTGTCCCGCTCCTCCTGATCCCCTTTCTGGCATGCACAGCTCTGGCAGAGTCGTATAGTCCAAGTGCACAAGCAAAGCATTTTATAGCTTCTCTGTGTGTGTAATTTTATGAGTCCCAGCAGAGCCTGTGTGTCACTCCCATCGCTGGGAGAGGCCTCACATCAAATAACTACTTTGCACAAGGGCACTGTATGATTTCGAGAGTGACTGCCTATTTTTTATGGATTTCTGCTCTTTCAAATGCATTAAAAGACACATCCTGCCCAGCAACCATCTGTTTCTTTGGAGGCTCGGGAGCAGGGAAGGAGTGGCTATGAGTGTTTCTGGAGCTGCAAGGGGAGGAGAAAGGGGAGGTTGAGATGGGGCTCATTGTAAACAGAAAAATCACAGCATCTGGGAATGGGTTCCTGACCTAAATCACAGTTTGGTGATTGAAAGAAAACAGGAGAAACGCTAAAGTGGCAAAAGACAAGGAGAGAAGGAGACAGCAGGAGAGGACACATAAAGAGAAGGAAGCAGGGAGGATTTCTGTGCTGGGAATGCAGGAACGGGAGCATGTCTCATCTTTCTCATTTTCTTGGGACTCAACCACCATGAGGATTTCATGTATGGTGTGTCCAACTAATTTTTATATTCTTTTCTTCCAGTGTGCCATCATGTCAGAATATGATTATTTCCAAAGTCCCCTACCCATAGGCACAAGTCTGCTTAGTTAAGCAACGATTTCCCTATTTCTTGGGTCTCATTTGCCACAACTTCACAAAGATCTCTTTGGCTTGTGAAACAAATATACATCACACATTCATAAATGTCCAATGTATTTTATGTCTAACATGTATTAGCTGTGGAAGTTAAGGTAGGTAAGTTCACAGCTGACTTGCAGAACTAATTAGACAGTAATGTTTAGTGCATTTTGCAATAAGAAGTCTAATAGTACAGGTGACTGATGGTCCATGAGACTTGCTGAAAACTGGCAGGAGTGTGTTAGTTCAGAAAGCTCGGGAACCATGGATGTAATTGATTTCCTCTGTAGGGAAAGGGAATCTGCACCATGTACTACTTGCCAGGGAAGGGCCAGGGAATGGCTGGATGAGAAGTCCCAATACGGGTGGTATCTGGAAGACTGTCTAGGTCTTTGAGCACCTGTTTCTGTGACCATCTTGCCTCCGTGTGACCTCATAAAATTGCAGAGGAGAGTATAAAAAAGGTGCTATATAGAACTAAAACATGCCAAACAAGAACAAATCTAGAAAAAATATTCTCTTTAATCCTACGATAAATGATTTAAAGTTGAGACAAAAGGGGGTGGGGGGCAGAAGATGCATAAATTAGAAAAGAAGAGATGCTGGCATTAATATATGTTTCTGTATAAAACACTTAGTTTTAACAGTAGGGCTTGTAGACAACAGGGGATTCAGTACATTTAAAAAAGAAAGACTCTGTACAGAAGCTTGTTGCTAGCTAAGCTCTCCTTCCCAACTTGTTGCCATATTTCATCTCAAAGCCTATCAGCACTCCAAACAGCAATCACTTACAGAAGACATGCTTTTCAAAGATGACGTGAAGAAAAGCTGAGCATGTAAAATCAATCACTAAGAAACAGGTTCCATCACTTCTTCGTGGCATATGAGAAATGAAGAGGTACAGTGATATTTCCAGTGGCAAAGAGGTGGAGAAAAGCTTTGTGACAGGAGAGAGAAGTCCGAAAGTGGTTTCCAAATTGCACTAAAACTGTGGGATTAAACTTCAGAAAGATTTATGTTTAAAAATCTCTTGGCAGCTTGAAGTGTTTATCTTCTTTATAGTCCAGACATCACAAAAGACATCACTCAATATAATGTCCACAAACTCATAGAGCGAGTACAGGGAAACGAGATGACAAATAGGGATGAGGAAACAGCAGATGTTTCCCCTTCAGCAAAGTGAAGAACAATAGCAGAGAGAGGTGGGACTCTCTAAGCCAGAGATGAGAGTGATGGCAGGTCTGCAGAGAAGACATCTAGATGAATATGACGCACGTCAACAGTGTCAGCGAGTACCAGCTGCGAAGAGAATGCTGAAGAGATTTTAACATGTTAAGATTTCAGACCAGGCAGGTGAGAAAGATAATGTAAAAAGCTGCACCCAGCCAGGGCAATTAATACAGTGTCCTGTTTGTATAAATGGAAAAGAAATTAACGTTCCTGACTACACCAGGAAAGGAGTGAATTGGATCTTTTCTAAACACGTAATACTATGACGATGATCTGAGGAATAGCAGATCAATTATCTTACTCTTCATGCATTCCTGTCAAGCTGGTGAGCAATTTATTGTCAGAGGTAATGCATTTCAAAGAGAGCACAAAGGTTTGAATCAGAATTACCAACAGCTGTCCAGTTTCTTATGAGAGGATTCATCCTAGAAAAGACAAATGATGATGAAATAGCTGTATTAGAAGGACAGTGTTTCTGGATTTCCAGACAGTATTTCATAGACCACGTTACAGAAGTAGAATAGATGAACAGCTGCATCGTGTTGTATTCATTGAAATATGAGAAATACAAAATTAAAATATCCCTTAGATTATGTAGCCTGACCTTTCATGAGGGACTAAGTGGTCCCTACATAGTATTCATAGACAAAATTTTCCTGCCATATCTCTCTCTCCCTGGACATACAAGGAGTTAAGGAGATATTCCACTATAAAACTCCAAAACGTTGGGGCAGATAATGAAAATAATGCTTATAAACAGCCAGAATCCTACAGAATTCCAGGTATTCTTCTAGTTACTGTCCCTCTGTTCTTCAGTTATCAGAGTTTAGGGATCAAGTGAAATTTCGATAGCGATAAAACATGTCCTCCATGAACTCTGTTTCTGTATTTTCTCTTGAAGTACAATTTCATTCACTCACGTGCTCTCTTCTTGCTTTGAGACATAAAATTATGGGCCAACTGTGGCTTCAATAAGTAAATATTAACTCATTGAAGTCAGTAGGAACTACATTACTTTATTAGAGGATTTAATTTTGCTGCTTGAATTCAAAATCCTAAATGCTATTAGTGTGAATTGCTGAATGACTTCATTGACATGCTCGTACAGGAAAAAAACTCAAGGATTTTTTACATCTGACTTTGTTTCAGGAAGTGGAACTGAAACTGACCTTTAATGAAATACCAGAATAAGGGAGAGATTTGGAAAGTGGGAACAAGGCATTTGTTGCCTTCTTTGACTTCTGTAATGGACTTGGGCAGAAGAAAACCCGTCCTGTGCTGAATTCACCCAGGACCAACTGAAGAGACCCAAAATAACAAGTGCAATCAATTATTCACCACATCTATGCATCTGATGACCTAACATCTATCACTCAGCAGAGTTTAGCACTCACAGACCTGCAGGGTATTGTGCAGGGTATTGTACACTGCCCAGAGTTAACCCCTTCTGCCAAAAGTTACCCACAGCTTTGCTGCCCTGGGAAGCCAGGGGAGTGGTGAGGAGCCCCAGTCTGCTGCGGGAGCAGACCAGGAGGCAGCTCCATTTAGTTAAACACCTACTTTAAATGTTATTTCTAATTGCTACCTGGGTTCACAGCAGCCCATCCTCCCTTCCTCAGATCTTTTGGATGCATGGCCCCTGCAGGGAAGAGCTGTCCCAGCGCCATGGGGTAGCTGACAATGCTACCAGCCTCTTCCTAGCAATGCAGCTGGAGATTTCATTTGCCCTGTCCAGGACCATGGTGGGCTGACGGTTTTCAGATACTCAGGAATAGAAAAATCCTGCTCCACACAGTTTACAGAAAGACTTGCAGAGGTTTAACACAACACTTGTTAATGAAAAGACAATCAAGCAACATAAATTAGGAAAAGAGGTGAAAAAAACCCAAGGAAATTTGTATAGGAATAAACCATACATCGATAGTGTGTATCAATTATCTATCATCAACTACAATCATTGAAAACTCTATCATATATATTGACAGCAAGTCCCTATCTCCTTGGGATTTCTTCCTTTCCATCCGATGTCCTGTAAGATCTGCCATACAGAAATTAGGCGGAGAATGAAAAGACAGAAGAAAACCAAACCTTTGCACACCATTAAACTAGATCTGGGCTGTGTGCATGGGAATGTGTATTTTGGTGACATTATACATCAGAAAGGGTGGCCAAGTGTGAGGCACTCTGTATGAAAGGAGCCGAAGAAAAAACTGCCTAAACACCCCTTACATAAGTCCATTGCACTTAAAACTCTAAAAATACCAGCTATCAAAGTACAGACAAAAATCAGCAAAAAATAAGACAATTTCAAGTGAGTTCACCCTTGCTTACAGTGGAGTTGCTCCGGGATCAAATGTTTGCCTGCAGGTTTGATGTTAAAGCTGAGCTTTGGATGCACGAAGGCAATGTTGGTCAGCCCCATGGCAGGCAGTTTGTCAGGGGCTGGGAACATTTCCAAAATTTTTTGAAAATGTACTGCTCATGCCAAGAGCCGATACCCTGATCCTCGAAGGTGAGGGAGAAGGCCCTTTCCTTCTGCTCCTCAGTCGGGCTGCCCACAAAGTCCTTCCTATTAAATTAAGAAATATCAGGAGAGGTGCAATTAGTTGGCTCAGCAGCACTTACCGACCTCTCTGAGATTTTCTTCATACTTTTTCCCCTAGAAGGTAAAAAGTGGCAACTCTCTGTGACTAGGAATATGGGATATGACAAATACAAACAGAAAGCAGAAGGGAGACCCGTGTTACAGCACTGGGCTGTAGGAGCTTCTTGGTACCCAGTTTCGGGTAGGGTGTGCAGCCTCGAGTCTGCCCTTCGGGGTAAATAACCCTGTGGGCTGGCAGAGGGCTGATCCTAACTCCTCCTCCTGAGCTGTTCTGTATGGTAACTCCACAATGGTGGGTTTACATATGGTGTATCAAATGTGCAGTAAGGATTTTGGAAGAAGAGTAACTTCAGGGTAAATTATACACGTAAGAGTTCAACTTGGTTTCCCATCGTGTGGTGTTTTGCAGCTGACGAGCAGGGACATTCCTTTTTAGGGGGGACAGTGTGCAAAGAGCAAGTACTTACTCGCAAGGGGCTTTTTCTAGAGGGAGCTCTAGTGCATCATACGTACAGTTGCTCTTTACGTTCAGCACCATGATAACAAAACAGTCCAATCTGAGTGCCAAGATATAACGGTCTTATTTTACAGTTTACAAGCCCAATGTGGTCTCAAACGTACGGTTTCTAATTTCCATTTTGAACATGGTGTGTTCTTCCTGCAGGTCTGAATGCAGTAACTGCGAGGTTGGAGAGCAGTGCGGTGTGATAATGCACGGCAACGCCGTCACTTTCTGTGAGCCATATGGTCCCAGAGAACTGGTAAGTGAAGGCTGGCTCATCTCCTGGGGCTGGGATGCAGGCTATGAATTGAGGCTGCCTCAGCTGCAGAGATGTCGGTGTGTTTTGAAAGTTTGGTGTTCAGCAGAGAGGCTCTTAAGCAAGGCGATAGGGGCATAGAAGAGCATCCCAGGAACATCCCAGTGTTTTAAACGATAGATGCTAATCAAAGGTTATTTCAGTAGTTTGTAAGGGGAAGTCTCTTGATCTGGTATGCATCCAAGTTATTTAAAGTGTCTATAAAAGATTGGAAAGGCAAGGAAATAGAACTGTGTTGTCAAACTGGCATCGTTCTCTTTTTATTTCTGACAATGAAAAAAAGACAAGGTTCATTTTTCTTCTCTTATTTTATTAGCTGTGTCCTGTTTTTTCTTGTCGCTGTTGACAAATGTTAATTTGGTTGTAAAACATCACTTGTGAACAATGCGTCTTACAGACTTAAATGCAGCCTGGAGCAAGCACCTCAGGCAAGTGTATGTAACAAACTGAGTCATGATGAAGGTGACAATTAATTTCATTGGGGAGTAGTTTGGTCATAAAATTTCTGTAAGAAACAACATGGTGCAATTTGCATTAACTTGGGATCATCTGGGTGTGGAAAATGAATTGAAAGATATATAACCACATCCTGATGCTGGGCAGCTAGTTGCAGTGATACGCATAAAATGGGAATTTTGGAAAGAACTGAAAAATTAAAAAAAAAACAACTCGAAGCCTGTGTAATTCAAAATTAATTTTCATGTTTTCAACAGTTTTCTGAGTGGAGGGAGAGGCTGATTAGAGCTATTTGAGGAGTGTACATGGAAGAGGGCCATAAACCAGAAGTGGTTTTGGCCAAGCATCTTCTCTTCATTTCAGACATTGACAATTCTTTTAACAGGGTTAATTTTACATCCTTAACTGAGACCAGAATTCCACAAATGCAATGTAGATATTGCTGGTGTGGTGACTGAAAGGCATAAACACATATAAAACTAATTCAGAGGTTTTATGGATAAAGGAGGATTTCAGTCATTTTCCTCACAGCCAGCTCCAGCCGGGGAATCCTGACAGGGATGCTAAATTGCCTCTCTGTTACTTTGAATCCTATTTGAATGTACTATGCTTCATTAACTGCCTTTAGAAGAGATGCATTGTTTATGTCCTGCGCAAAAATGAAGTCACACTACTGGGATATCTTTCCCAATTTTTAAACTCATTTTTAGTTGCAGTATTGAGCATAGGTAACACTCCTTGAAAAACAATCTATTTATGACATTTAGCAAACCCAGGGTCCCAGCTATGAGGGTTTTGAAATGTCATTAATTAGCTGTCTTGTCCCTGCTGATATGTAATTTCGACTACCCTTAGTAATCATGAATTGGCTTCAAAATGCAGTGTTGGACTGTATTTGTCATATTACCACGTGGTAAAATAGCACTACCATGGCATCAGGAACTTGGAAAAATTTATTATGGTGCCAAAGTGGTGTGATTAAATAATCAGCTGAAAAAATCATCATGCTTATAAACAGTTAGCAGCCTAATAATGAAAGTGTTTATAAATATTATGGCAGTGTTGCAGAAAAATCAGATCATTCTGAAGGAACATGCTAATGGCTTAACGTTTTGGATGAGCACAGGATGGTATTTGTGCCAGAGGTCTGACCTAGTTTTATTTTTGAATATGGACATAGGTTTAAATCCCTATTTTCTGAGAACCAACCTGTTTCTGATTTGTAGTCACATTTCGGCGATTTCACAACATATATCTTCCTGTCACAAATTTTAAAACCTGTTTCATTTCTCCAGTCATTATGCATTTTTATTCTGTTACCTTTACTATTTCAATCCTATTCTGTCCCTACTTGAAATAGCTCTTGAAATCTCTGTTCCTGTTCGTGGCTCCTAGTGCCACATTATTGCTTTAAAATACTTAGTCAAGAAGAGTTGAATTTGCAAAATGTATTATATCAACAGCTGTGACAGCTGCTGGTTTGCTTCCTTGACCTCCCTCTCTTCTCCTGCCTCCCAGCAGCTGCCTGTTACTGCAGGCAAAGGGATTTTTAATGCCAACTGTCCACGTCCATTGGTGAGAATTTACCACTGGCAAAATCCTGGAAACGTGTAGTGTCAGAGATGTTGCAAGCAAAGGAAAATAGCTACTAAAGGCTCCCTACCAGCCTCTCTGCAGCATCTGAACTTAACAGTCCTTTGCAGAACTTCGCAAAAAGTTTTTAGTATGTCTAACGCTTTTTTCTAAAGCATTACTGAAATGACTTATAACATAGTCTGTTTTAAGCCTACGTGAATACCTCTTCTGTGATAACTGATACATTTAATTTCTTGGTGATATGGGCCACTGAACATTGATAAAGGGTTTCATTTTCAAATTAGAACTTGCACGACATAATTAATTGAATGTAAACTAATATGATAGGTACTCATAACTCAAGTCAGAAAGCACTTTATTATTTGGCATGATGAATGTGATACTTAATACTGAATTGATCCTGACAGAATGGACTTAAATGGGGATGTGACTGTATTTTTAAAGGAGCTACATAAATGCAGCTTCCCTGTTTTTGTTTAAAGACTAAAATTACCTGTAAAGAATATTCCAAAGAAAGGAAAACTGTATATTAAGTAAACATTATGTACAGATAGTGCCAAATTTTGAGATAGTGTTTAAAGTTGCTGTTTGAGATGATTGTGAAGCCTTGGGAGTCTGTCCCACTGATAAATTTCCTAAATTTCCGTGCACCCTCCTAAAGCACGTGTAGTCTTCTTATCAACTAATCTTCAGTGCCCTTCAGTGAAGATCCCATTCTTTAATATTTATAAGAAGTTCCTCTCCGTATGTAACATGTATGTAGAAAAGAAACAAAACACACCAAAAATTCACGCCAACTCCTGCAGGTCTCCATCTATTATTTTCAAAGGCACCATTTCACAAATACCTCAGCTTGGGTCAAGTCCAGCCCCTTTTGCTCTTCTGCACCATCGCCTGTCCCCTCCCGCCCGGGGGAGAGATGGTATCCGTACGAGCACTGGTGGGCTGCATGGCGAACCACTCCAGAAAATGAATGCAGTTTAAAACTAACTTGCAAAGGAAAAAGGCTAATAGTTTTAACAGAAGTCGCCTATCTGAGCTGATTTAACATGCAGCTACCCAAAAGCTGATGTTAGTACATGGGAGTGGAAGGAGCTGTCACCTATGTTAATCATATACATTTGCATATACATATACATTCTGAATATACATTTGCAAAGATGTGGAAATTCTTTTGAAAGTCTCCAAAGACAGAAAAGCCAACACAGGTGACTGAGAGATAACATTTGTTCTGTGTCAATGGAGTCCTAAATAACAGTGATAAAACATCTGCATTTAGGACTAGCTTTTGTTCAGTGTCATGCAGTGATGCACAGGGTAATAAGGGACTTCAGACATGAGAGAGATCTCTCTCACCAGTTTTCATGTTTATCTGCATAGTGGATAATTAAAGAGCGCAGGAATACCTGATAATGGAAGAATCTCTGCTTTCACCATGTGACTCGGGGAAATGATGCAGAAATTGTACTGTTCATCATTACAAAATGCTGATAAAATTGCCTTTGTAATACTGCCATAGTTAATGGGTGCTTGAAAGAATGCAGCATCTTCCAAGTCATTGAGTCTAATCTTTACTTGGGTACTGGCTTTTTTAGAAAATGACAGTTTAGTGTCCATGAGCTCAAATGTTTACCTATATTTTGCTGATTACCACTTTTTTTCATTCTTATCTACTATTCAGTTTCCTCTACATCGCTCATACAAGCAAAGAAGGAGCATCATTCAAGTCCTCCAGGTGCTCTGCTTGGAGCTGCCTCCATGCAAATTCCCAGCTGAGCTCTGGTGGCCAAAGCCTGCTAGCCCCAGGACCTTACTTCTGGGGCTGAATTTGCTCAGAAGTTTGACTTTTCTGTGGCATATCCATGATATGACATGGTACATGGGTGCAGATCACAAGGAGCACATCCAGTGGAAGAGCCTGTTGCTGCTCTCATGGGAAATGACGTGAATTATTGGTGTGTAGGGTCTGACATGGGAGAACAACTCCAAGGTCTTGAAATCTAGGATGCAGGCATCTCTGGTAACAATATCAGATGAATTTATTTAAGGTGTTTGCCATTCCTGTTCTTCCAATTAGATGACTTCTTTTATGACTGTGTGAACTTACTGTCTGGCCAGGTCATGCTTTTTTTACTTTTCTCTTTTCATCTAATGTTGCCATTGCCTTTCAGCTTGTACATTTTTCCTTCTTCAGTGTAGCCTCTAAAATCTGCTTATAATGATAAATTATACCTTGGTTGGGTCTTCTGCTAAAGTGAATGAACTAAACTTTGAGCTCCTCTTTTTGGGGTGACCCACCACTTAGTCTTCCTGCTCGCTAAACAGTTGCAATGATTTTTCAGCTTTTTGACGAAATAACTAGATCAGGCAGTGTTTTTAGGCAGTGCTTCTGCCTTGCTTGGTATGTAGCAGTGTCGTTAAGTCCTGCCTTCAAAATGAATTGAAAATAGGCGTCCTTCACAGCGCTCTAGTGCTTTTTATCTTATAGTATTTTCAGGAAAATAGTCCTAATTTGAACTACTGAAATATGGGGGCATTGAAAGAAGGGAGAAAGACAGACATCAAAGGAGGGCGGTGTGCTGAATACAGAGCGAGCTACTCGGTGTTTTCTGCCTGTTTCCTAGGTCTTGGTTGGATGTCAACAGTGTGTAGATGCTTCTACAAAATTTCATTGTATATATTATGCAGTGTCACCAAGGTTTTGTTTGATTTGCTGTTGAAGACTTAGATTTTGTTATTCCCTCTTAATATTTCTTTATATTATTTTAGGTTTACTTAATGTTGTTATTTATTTGTGATCATTTTTGGTTCTTGTTCTGTGCTGGGAGAAGTAAGTGAAAACTATTCTGTGTATACAGATTTATACTAAGCTGACCATAGACCACAGGGTTCACTTTTTCAATCTTCTAAACGTTGGTCAAGTGCCAGTGTTTCACATAAATGTGCTCAGTTTGTAGACATTAATACAGTAAAAGGAAAAAAAATTCCAGCTTTGACGTATGATGAGATATCAATAGTCAAAATGACATAACAGAAATGTCTAAGATCACTCAACCTGAAAGGGTTGGTGATTAATAGTTTTATGCACTGGAGATCTAGGTATCCAGAGAGTTTCCATGCTTTCAAAGAGAAACAAGTGCTAAATGTATTGTTTTGCTGATCTAACACAAACTCTCTGCTGTTTGCTTTTCTTCCTGTAGACCACCACTGGCCTTAACACAACTACTGCATCCGTCCTTCAATTTTCCCTTGGTAAGTTTAGCTCGCTCTTTCACCTGAGAAAGTGTAAGAAGTCATTGCCTCAAAGGAAAATGGCCCTTGAGTTCAGGTTTAGCTTTCTGGTTGATGTTCCACTTGCTGTGAGGGATTAAAAAAAAATCTATTAAAAACTGCAGCACATTTATTCATCTCCTTATGTAGAGCTCCTAATCTAAACTTTGGAACGGTGCAACTCCAGTGGATACTCTGATGATGGGAGGCATAGTTATGTTTGGATTTTCGTTTTTTTCACTTGTTTTATAACCTGATGGATAACATGATAATCTCTTGCTCTTTCTCTGAAGTGTGATTACTGTTTTTAGAAAATGAACTTTTTAAACATTTTAAACCCTTGATGTATTCCAAGTCACGGCTGGGTAGTGCCGTTTTTAACACATCTAAAACTAAATGCTATTTAGTTCATATTATCAGCAGTGTGGTTGTATGCCGTACTACTTAGAATACCTCCTGTAAGTTATTGCACATTTTCGCTGTGTAGTTGTGACTGTAAATTATGGCAGAAGTTGTGGCTTGGGCTGAGGGCAAATTGGGAACACAATTCTCAGTGTTCAAAATATGAAGGAAAAATGTTTTTATGATACAAATGGTTCAATAAAAAAGCAAGCAGGAAATGTAGCCTGCTTTCTCTGTGGACCCCTGGATATGTGTTTCCAAATCATATTCCTATTTTTAAAAAAGTAATTCTCCAAAAGTATCTCAGCAGAGGTGTGATTAAACTCTGGAAATAAGAGCCATCAGGTAGCTTGGCAGGCAGCTTGTCTTTTCTTTAATGAATTGGAAATCAAAATCCTAGAAGGCTCAGAAATATGTTATTTAAATTCATTTTTACCTGAAGTTGTTCATTTGACTATTTGAGGTCATCATTACCTGTCACCCTGCAATTGACTGCAGCGCTAATAGTTCTAAGGATTGGTACCTATCCTTTTAGTTTGAATTACTGTTTTTAAAAAACCAGCAAAATGTATCCATTCCTAAACTGAATTATTGCATAAATATTGGGCACCTGCAACGAAAACCAGCCTACAGCTACCCCACAGTTGCATTCAGCCAGTGAAAGGGGAACAGCTCACTTGATCTGCTAGGACGTGTTGCTCGCCCGCAGAAGCCCTCCCACCCTTGGCTGTGCCCAAGGATAGGTGACTTCCATAATGCTGCAAGTTTGTGATGAGGGAGGAATTTTGCTTTTCAGGAAAATTTACAAAAATCTTCTATGGATTATTCTCACAGTGATCCAGAGTGGTTAGCAGCCATATAACCTGAATGGGTCGGTAGGTGAACATTTGCTGTCACAGCTCGGTGGCTGGTGTCTGCCACAGGTGAACTGTGGAAGAGTGCAGACTCCCAGAAGTTTCAAAATTAGATGTAAGATTTCACTGGTAGCCTTTGTTCCTGTCAGCTGGGGAAGGTCAAATAAAAAAAGGGTAAGAACAGGCTGAGTAGGAAATACCCTATATGACAGGATTGCCATGAATATATGGTGAGAATACCTTAACCTGTACCAGTGGGAACCAGTAAAATCCCCAGTATGATGGAGCAGGAGAGGGGTGGATGCACATCTGAGTAAATCAAATTTCAGCTTGAAGTTCAAAATGTATCACATTTCCCCATGTGCCTATGTTAGGTTTGAAATACAGTGCAGATTGGTTTTGTAACTGATAAAAACCGGCGTGAGCCGGGGGACTGCTGCTGAGCTCAGCAGTACTTGGCTTTCGAATCATAAATCTAAACACTTGCCAGTTTCCAGCTTATTCCCAAATGTCCGATTTAATCATAACCCTATTTAGGGATTCATCCAAGGGAATTGCCTTTTTTTAAAGAATGTTTAACACTTTCTATCGACCGCAGAATAGCTTAAGCTGCAATCTTTTGGGGATATCTTTATGTTAAATTCATCACCTAGCTTTGGCCACGTTAAAGTGCATACCCTTTGATTTCTCTTACCACTAAAATTATCAGATGGAATTTTGTATTTGCAGGTATATAAGCAGATGGTGACTGGGAAATGAAGCAAAAAAATGGTTCCGATTTCACCATAAATCCCAGATCTTTTTAAAGTGTGTGGTCAGGAAGGGTAACACCCTAGTGAATTTTTCCTTAGTTGATATTCCATGTAGTTTCCTTCATGTACCACCTATTTGGTAGGCTTGCCCTTTAAAGGGCAATGGGGTTGAAAAGAAGCACTTAAGATGAAGGCTTAATTAGGATGAAAAGGTAATTAGTAAGGCCTGTTCAGCACATAAGACAACATTAATGGGCAGTATCCTTTCTGAGTGAGAGCAACTTGTCTGCCACACAGCGTTCACTGGGAGCCACCTGGAGCTGGTGGCATTGCCTTTTGATCCAGGGCTGGGGTTGTGTTTACATTCGTGCACTCTCTGCCCAAGTGTGCAGAAAATTTCAATTACTTTGGATGTCTTAATCATCCATGACTACATTTCTCCAAGACCAAACGCCAACATATGAAAGACAAAGTCTAGCAGTTTCCTTAATGTTCAGTGGGATTGTTAACTGAGATATTTAAAGCAATGCCTTTCGGCTCTCTCAGGCCAGAACATCTAATTGAACAGCTTGGGATTGCAGGATGTTGCACAAAAGCCTCCAGACTCAGCTGCCATACAGTGTTAGTCTGATTCATTAGCTGAAGTATTTTCTGTTTCTCACTCCAAAGCTCAGACTTTTCCCCTTAGCTACATCCCTGAACTTCTCCAGGGATGAACGTGATCTGTCATTTGCGTAGGCCACTATGATGAGAGGTGACTCATAGTACTGAGAGATTAACAACTGAGCTAAGCACAGGAAGAAAGAGATCCATGAAATCCCATAAGGAGAAGAGGAAAGGCTTTAAGGGAGTGATGCCAAGGCGTGAGGCGTGCAAGCAGTTCTGCTCATGTGTTGTTCCTCGGGCATCCTCTTCAAGCATATGCTCCCATGGCTGTGGTGTATGTGGGCTGTGCATGCTCTGCGTGGGGCGTTCAGCGTTGGCAGGCTCTTGCCATCCCTCCTTCCTCCACAGTGCCTCTGAGCCGAACACCAAGCTGAAGCCAAAGGTGCTGTGATCAGTACCAACACTCAGCCTGGCCTCCAGGGCAGGTGCTCCTCGGAGCAGCGTATGTCACAATGTGAAAATTGTTTATAGAAAATATTACGTTACCTTGAAAAACTTTGTTCCATAGATCCTTTCCTTACATCTTAGTATTGCTAGATCACTTTTGGCTGTTAAACAATATTTGAAAATGGGAATAACTTGACAAGGAAAGCTGTCACTCTTCAGCTTTGCTGTGTAAAACCCTTGAACACTCCTCTGAGAACAAGAGGACATTGACAGTATCGTGCACTGGATAAATACAAAATGTTTGTAAGGCAGGATCGTACTTTAAAATTGCTTTCCCTTCAACTTTTATGCCATTATCACAAAGATCCTCTGTCTTTACTAGAGCAAATTAGCAATACTCCCTCCCTCCCCCTCATTTTCTAAAAAAAAAAAAAAAATCTAAACCCCCTACTATTTTGTATTAAACCAAAATTGATTTTGGAGGGAAGGGCTTTCTTTTAAGTTAAAAATGTCTTCAAACATTTCAAACAGTTGGCACTTCAGCTCCATTTTTTAAAGATCAAGCCATCAGTCTTGCAAACAAAGAACTAGCGAAAGGTGCAAAAGTTTTTTTGCTTTATTTGGAGAAAAAGCTTGAGCTTGGACTCTCCCTTCCACAAAATCACGATAAAGAATTTTTGGGAAAGTTTGGTTCCCAAATCTAACAGATTTCACTTTGGGTCAATCATTAATCCCTGCTTTCAGTCAACCCCAAAACTACCTTTCTAGGCAAATATGTGATTTGCAATTTTTTCAATTTGATTCTAATCATAAACCACCTTTCCCTAATTGATTTTAGCTGAGTTATGGTCATTTCATATGTGTAGCATTGGCTTTGGTTTCCTGCAGAAGAGAATTTGAAATGAAATGCAAAAGGTGCCACTTAATATAGTACTAAAGCAAAAATATAATTTGCATGAATGCTTAAGAATGAAACCTCTCAGCAGCTTACTGTTATGAGTCCTGCGCACTGCTGTCTGATACACAGGGACAGCACATTCTGGCAGGGATGATTTGCTTTCTTATTCATTGGAATCTTGTGATGGAATTACTACTTTTATATAAGCATCATTTAATTATCCAACAAAGGACTACAGTGAACTTAAGAGAGAGCTAATGTAAAAAGGAAACTGTAAAAGTATGTAAAGTCTTATTTACAAATCAAGAAATGTGAGGTAAACCTTGAAATCCATCAGTGCCCATGCCATATCAAGAAAAGTTAACTGTAATCTTTCTTTTGTTTATGCTTAACGCAGTCTTCTGAAACGCCGTTCTGTTAGCTTAGTGGTGATCATGCCAGAATTCGTGGTGTGAAGAAAAGGATGTGCAGAAAGTCTGTGACAGCTACCTGTTGTCCAGGATTTGCCACAGTTTTTATACCTCAAATTTGAAGTAACAAGACCATGGCGTCCTTGAAAAAGTTGGAGTGTTTGTTCACTGTGACAAATGAAACGTAAGAAACTCAATATGATGCAGAATAACTCTGCCTGCAATAAATAAAATAATAAAACCCTGTCCCTAGAGTTCCGGTGGGCACTGAGAGTACTACTGAGCTGGCAAAGAAGGTGCTGCTCTCTTAGAGCATTATTCACTGTTAACATGAAAGACTTGAAGATGCAGGATGCATGAGCAAAGGTGATCTTCAGTGCCTGGACAACCAACAGTCTTGACACTGGAAATTCCTTAGGTATTTTTGCTGCATGGATCGTATGGTTAGTCCCTGCTATTGCTAGAAAGCAGACTTGACATGAAGCAAAACATGTATCTGACACATCCATCTTCATTAAAAACACAGTTTTCAGTGTGGCGTTTTAGTAGTAGGTATTAATCTGGGAGAGTGCTGTGTGATTTTGCCAGATGGACTCTGTTTGTCCTCTCATGAAAATCCCAGTAGGTATTATCCAAAAGATGGGTCACTCATGTTATGATCTGCACATTGGTCTGGAACCAGAAGCATTTGGACCTTACCTGTAGAGCAAGAGTGGCCCTTTTCTCCTGCTGCCTCTGGGGTAGCTTCTTTCACATTGCTCAGTCACTTCTCTGCCATCTGTTGCTGTTGCCCCTTCCATTGTTCCAGCTTATTTTGTCTAAACATCCATCAGACGACCAAGTTTATTGATGATTTATCTTACAATATTTCACAGGGATAAATCCTACAGGGTTCCATATGGATAAAACTAATCTGTTACAATCACAAGCAATACCTACCTGCAGCTTATCAATCTCCCTTAACAACTTTCTAATGGAACCCTATAGCAAGGATAAATGTGTATATCTATTGGTTTTAATATGGTTGAAATATTATTGAAGAAAGATTATTATTGGTATTCAACTATTCAGGACTTTTTGGTAAGGACAAAACCCCACTAATTCAGGGTGCGGAGACATTACTCGTATGATCTTCTTTCGGCGGTACCCTCTTTGTTCCTATTTTTTATCTTCCCCAAAAGGAAATAAAATGCTAAACTTTCTGCTTTTACATGCATAAATATTTCATTAACAATCTTATCGTATAATCACTAAAACCAGTAACAAAACTAGTAATTTCTCCAATCTTGTTCAACACAGTTTTTACTCTTGCAACTTTATTTTCTGGTTGAGTAATCAACCCTGTCTTCACTTCAAATTTCTTGAGCTTTTTAAATCCATCAGACCATCAGCTGTACTTAACTGAAGAGTAATTGTATTACCCGTGAGGACTTTATACTGTCTTTTTTTTTAATAGGTAAGGTGCCTGTGCAATGCACATACCAAGAACTTCCATGTGGCTTAGTTTATTTACAGTCTATTTTTAATGCCGGCTGATTTCACAGTCCTCTGTAAGTGTAATGGAGAAAACTATTTAAAATATGCTATTGATTGCTTTTGATTAGCATATGAGTAAGGGTCACCGATTTAGATGCAGTTCTTTGACGTAACGGTTCCAAAAGGGTTTTCATGTCATGCCCTGCCTCGCCCTAAGACATCAGGTTAGTGAATCATTAATCCAGCAGCCTCTATTACTCTTCTTGAACTACCAAGGTCGCCAGGGTCTACCTGAGAGCTATTTTACTCAGCAAATTTGTGGGCTAAGGGTCTCTGATGTTTGTTGAAGACAAAGCACAGGTAGTGTTTATCTCCTTTAGTAAAAAAAATGCGATTTTTTTTCAGGCTTAGGTTTTTCCCTTCATTTTTCTAGTGGCAATTTGACTTTGTTACCAGTGTGAGTCTTGCAGAATTAAATTATAAGACATAATTGATTGTGTAGATAATGGAAATACTTCTCTTTTGCCCTGGTGCATATTCAAACTACAGATAATAATAATAACAACAACAACAATAATAACAATAATAATAATTATTAATAATCATCATCATCATTGTTGAATGTGCCCTTTGGGTTAGTCCTTACCTGCCAAGCTTCTTTGCTTCAGAAAACACATTTACTTCCCTATTAACCTCAGCAAATAGAAGATCGTGATGGACAAAAAATAATCTTACAAAAATTATCTAATTACATAAATAGTGCAGCTGATTCACTGAACTCCATGTATCTCTGTGGAGGAAACAGCAGTCTTTCTGGGCTGTCCCCTAGAGCCACAGCTGGAGGGCTCTGCAGAGTACCTGCACGGGACAGCGATTCCTTCTCCTTCCCACCAGAAACATCCCAACTGCGCTGGGCTCAGCCGCATGAACAACAGCGGCTGCATTTGGCCTCATGTAACAGTCTGAATACACTTATCATTTATATTTTTATCATGCTTTAATTCAGTTCTGGTGGCAGCTGTTATATTGACTGTACTGCTTTTTATGTTGTCTATTTATCCTCTGCTTGGATTCAGACCACTCAATAGAAATTCACACATCCAAACATGTTTTGTAAAATAGGCCATAGCTTTGGCTGAGAGGAACCACTGCTGATGATTTTCTCTTAATTTCCTGTTTTGTTTAGTCAGCTTTACAATTAGCAGAAGCTATCAGATGACTGACAAATGCTGTGATAGCCGTTTCATGAGGTAGCACTGGGCTTGCCCTCAGCAGAACGGGGCACAGATGAGCAATTTCCTTCAGAATTGCTATGAAAAGTCACTCACGTGTCTCTAGAGAAATAGCAAAGTGAAAAATAATCCCCTTCTGAGTGCAGCGTGGAAGAGTATTTGAACTTTTAAATCCCTCACTATCTTGTTAGCTGAACACAAAAATACTCATGGAAGAAACTGTGGTGCCAAATGTTTTGAGCATGTTGAGCCACCTCCTCCACTTTAGTCACCTGCATGGATGGTTTCCTTCAGTCACCCAAATTTCTCCTGCTCTGATGCCTTCCAGGAAGCACCAGGTTTGCTGTGCGGGCATGGCACATCCATACGGTCGTGTTGATAGTGGTACCAACAAGGAAGAGGCTGGCCAGTTCTGGTGGCCTGGTGGCCACAGGACAGATAGACTGTCTTGCATTAGGCCAACGTGGAGGACTTTTGGGCTGGCATGAGGTTCTAAAGGATTTCATTGCCAGGAAACTGTCTAATAAAATTGTGTTAGAACCCCCTGAACTGAGCCTAAATAATGCATAAAACCGTTTTTTACAATAGGTAATTTAAAGCACTGATGTCCATAAGAAATGAAGATTTTGAAATGAAGCTTGTTGTTGCTGTATGCGGATCCAGTCCCCTCTAAGCAATGAGAACAGAGCACTGAGTGTGTCTGAACCCCCGGGTTGTTTTGTCCTAATTTCTTTCCAATACATGTGGGAAAAGCTTGAGAATTTGATATAATTAAATGCTAAAATTGGTGTCATTCACTATTCTGCATTTCTTCTGCTTGCTTCATTTCCCATTGTCCCCCTGATAAAACAATATTAAGGTTTTTGACTCGCCACCCAAATTGCCATTTGCTATTGCCTGCCATGAAACCTGCTAGTTTCCCTGTCCTGGCAGAGAAATCCTTTGTGTAGATGCATAAGTTACAAATTGCATCTAATGTGAAAGAATAAGACAGGTAAGTAACATCATCTAGCACACTTCACATAGCATGTGGAAATGTTAGGTGGTGTTTATTGATTTTGCTGAGTTATACAAGGGGGGTTGCCTAGATAATGCCTAGATTGAGACCAGGGTTTAAAGTTAATGCCATATTTGAAAGACACTTTAATAGCCTTGGGGCGAAATGATTTGTGTTGTTTTGGCTAGCCCAAGGTTACAATGAAATACTGTCTTTATTACTTCCGTACCAGGGCTTCTCTGCCACTGTTAGGAATTAAAATGTGAGCGTTACAGATTTACTGTACAGAGAAAAGCAGAAAAGATAAAGAGAGCCTCAGGATTCAGAGCCAGGGCAGGTGGCCGAGCCACCGCCTCGCGGTCGAACACGGGCCTTTATGGAATTGGTTGCTGCAAATAATAAATTCTGGATTACAGACTGACTTTCATCTTAATCCTGCTCATATCATTGTATGAGGATAACACTTTTGTATGATTAAAATCGTCCATTTTTGAATTAACTCACACAACAAAGCATCTGTAGTTCCCGGGGTGGGGGGGGAACAGAGAAGCCCCCAGCTCAGCAGAACACTCCTGGGTCTCTCTCCAGTGGCGGGGGGAGGGGTTTCCATGAAAGCAAAAGCAGATAAAAATAGAAAAGTCCGTCAGGAATTGCAAAAAAAAAGCTTTTGCCAAACCAATTATTATCTACCCACATATAAAGTTAAAGGCAGGCAGTCAGTTTTACAGGGTTTCAGAAGAGAGACACACCTCAGCTCAGGACTTGGCTGGAGAAAAAATGTTTC
The DNA here is from genome assembly GCF_047370975.1 of Nipponia nippon. Classification (NCBI taxonomy): domain Eukaryota; kingdom Metazoa; phylum Chordata; class Aves; order Pelecaniformes; family Threskiornithidae; genus Nipponia; species Nipponia nippon. The sequence continues at coordinate 14,609,745 of NW_028262347.1, read as the reverse complement.
CCAGATTTTCTTAGTGACAGGGAATTTCACTAGAGCATGCAAGGAGGCTACTTTCAAATCTTTTTATTTGAGATACCACCTTTTACGCAGCAGTTCTTGTGTTTTCTGTACTGCCTCTCTAGAATGGACTGTCTGTACGGATCTAAATAAAACATCATTTACCTTCCTGCAGTATTTTAATACCCTTATCAGCACCTTATGTGGCTCATCTTCTTGATTATTGACCTTCGCAGCTGACCCAGGCTGCTAAACAGAGAAAAAAAACCCTCTCTTTCTACTTACTGATACATATAACAGTACTATTGAACTACTTTAAGATGATATAATTTCAATTTTACCCAGCTTCATGGAAAGCTCACCCTCTCAGACAGTCTCCTCATAATCTGACATTAAGCATTTAATGGCAATAACATTGAAGCATGCAATATGAGTGTACAAGTAAAAAATGTTACTGAGCACAGGGCTTACTACTTGGTCAGACATTCAAGAACCACTGTAAGGGTATTTCTGGGGAGTTATTGATATTATTGTTTCAGTAGCTGTAATTACTGGGTGTCCGTTACATCCAGGTCTTAACAAGTTCACTCCCTTCACCTTCAAGGTACTCTATAAAATGTTAGTGCACTTAAGAATGTGGGTAAATTTAGAAGTATCATTTAATTATTTGTTTGGCAACAGACACATTACCCAAGCACATACCTGCTGGCTGTATCTCAGAAAGATAACGCTATAAATAGCTGAGCATCTTTACATCAGAATAAATTGGAAACTGGCATAAGGGAAATACAGCTTTCTGCCTGGCTTATTTTTCTCTCCTTAATGTTCTCGGCACAAAAAGCAATATGAATTGTGATCTGATCTTGTTCATTAGAAGAGAACAAATTTGCCTGAGTGCAGGAAGCACATCGTATCTCTGAATATAAATAGACTAAGAGGAAGTTGAGCCAAATAAGTATTTCCTCAGACTTTACTTCTCATCTAAAGGAAGTTAGCTGCATTAATTCATAAAAAGGACATTCACTGTTCTTGGGAATCCTGGAAAGAGGTGGGTGGGAAGGGACCGCGGGAGGTCACCTCCTCCAGTGCTCCCCCCACGCTCCAGCCAGGACCACCCTCTGGGTGAGGGCAGCTCGCTCAGGGCCCCCTCCACTCGGGGTTTCACTTCTGATTAATTTTTATCAAATGTATTTACTAATTATTATTCTCATCTTTTACAGTTTTATGATGGAGGCTTTTAGCATGCTTGTCAACTCTTTACTTTTCTTTAGATGTAACTTCCCAGCATTTCCAAAATCGAACAGCCTAAAGCTGCCAGTGGAACAAAAGTTATCTGCTCTCTGAAACCTGCTGAAAATAAATAGTTGAGACTTAGCATTTCAAAATTCATAATTCTCACTAATGCTAGCGTAGAACTGATTTTTACCAAAGGCAAATACCATTGACATTTTTGTTTTCTAGTGTCAGATATTTATTTCAGATTGTTTATCAGAACACGTACAGGGGTGCAGATAGTCAAAATCTTCTTCTCACAAGGGAGAAAAACGTAGCCAGCAATAAAAATATTTAATTCTTTCCATGAAAAGGTAGACTAAAATTACAAAATAGAATACAGTTCTTACAGTTTTTAATTTGAAGATTTTTTTACACTTAAAATAGAACTAGTTCATAAACAAAGACAAACTTTTTAAAAAATAGTCTAAAGACTAAAATGTGTTATAATTAAAAATCACACTTGTAACTAAATTCAAAGTTGTGGCTTCAAGGAAAAACGAAAATGCTCTTCTGACCTTCTCTTGAGGAAGTTTTCAGAGGCAGAATGGGATGAACACAGAGTTGCACATTTTTGTACCAGTGTTTCTGGTATATCCAGAACAAACTGTTCCATCTTTTAGCATGGTTAAAATCGTCTGGTTCTTGATGAGAAGCCAATATAAACATACACCTAAAAAAAAATTAGGATCTGCAGAGTGTTCATTATACTAGACCGTATGGTTCATTAATTTGGAAAAAACTATTAGCAAGCCAGCCAAATCTGACCACTAGTAATTTATACTATCCAGTTCGGCTTAATTCAAGTGATATCAGCAAATCATAATCCTTAGCAAACACTAATCATTTTGCATCACATTAGCAAAATGAATCAATGCAATCTTCTAGCATTAGATAAAACGCGGTTCTTTTCAGCTCCCTTTTGTTTTTCAGGCCACATACAGGTCACAGTTCAAACCCTTCTACAGTTTTTTGTGTGAATTTTTCTTGCACAGTTCCACATTAGATTCATTCCCTTAAAGGCAGCATTAGATATCTCATCTGCTTATCCACAGAAGCACTTGCAGGAACTATCAAGAGGTTGTCAAGAGGCGGAGGACGTCACAGTCTATAAGGAGCAAAATATTGCTTCCCTTGCAGATGGCACCCAGTTTTATCTCAGCAAAACACCAGCTTCTAATCAATGTTGTTAAGAAATCTTAAGAGACCAACAGCCGTATGACTCGGGTTTCTGTAAATCTGACACAGTTGGAGGCAAAGCTGTAGTGAGAATTAATTTTTGCCTGCCATTGTCAGCCTGGATACAAATAACTGAATACCTGGATACAAATACCTGATATGAAGTGCCTTCATAACATCTCTCCTGAAATACTGTGCTCTTAGTACTTCTACCTACATGATATTTTAAAAAATAACGTGTGTAAAATACTCACTAGTTCTTTAGATGGCATTGAAGGAAACCAAAATCAGCTTAATGAGACTTAGAAAAAATGGCAAAGAAGTCATGACCCTCTCAGTTGGACATGTTGCAGGTGGTCAGTGCTGATCAGGTCCTGGCTATGGGTTATCAATCCTCCAAAAGAAGCAGCAAAGCAATTGAGAAGCATAATTTTGTTTCCTTTTTCTAATCTTTCCTGTTTAGTTTAGGTAGAATTAACAAAGCAGTGGTCAGGAGCTGTTTAGCATTCCCACACGTTGCCAGTCAAAACCCTCCCCGATTAGCATCAATGTCTGGATTCAACTTGGAGCAAATTTTATTGAAATTTGCCTTGGGGCAAAATCCAAGCACATAAAGGGCAAACCAAATAAATCAGTGTTTCAGAATATTGAGTATATGAAAATAGCTGGTTTTTGTAATAGAAGCTGCTCCTTGGTTTTGATAACAGACAAAATTGCTGTCTGAGCTTCAAATGTATAATTTAAAATTAAATCCATGAAGGTTGTCTCTACTTCAGCTTTTTTTTTCAAAAGTTTTAGAATTCTATGAACTTCAGCTAGAAGCCTATCAAAAGGAGTAAAATAACTCCAAAGGAGAAAAATACTTTGTTCCTGGAACCTAAGAACAAGCTTGACTATATATATGTAGAGAAAAAATTAGGCTATTCTTCATTAGGGGGTGGTTTGGTGTGTGTCACACCCCCACCCCCCCCAATAGATAATTATACATGTGAGCCTTTAATATTGAAAATATAATGCTAATTCTTAGTCGGATTTAGTTAGCAATAACCTCACCGAGGCATCAGGTTTGCTGTGACATACTCGGCTTAAGAAAGAAACGGCATTTTTCTCTAATGCAGTAACTTACTAATGTAGACTTCTTTATGGTAATCATTGTGCATGTTTCCATTTTCATGGCTAATTCAAAACCCGGGCATTCTTGATTTCAAACAAGCCTGTTCTAATCTCATTCAGAAGGTTTTATGTCATCTTGTACAACTTTTTCTTTGGAGGACGGGAGGATATGAAGATTTACAGCATGACATCCTGGCCCTGCTGCTCTGCTCGGAGCTGACAAACTGTTCATTACCGTCTCTGGAAGCAGTGTGAAGGACGCTTCCCTTCCCCGGTTGAATTTGCCTTCAGTTCCTGCTATGTTACTACTTGAATTTTGATCATCTACAAAGTCAGGGTATAGCTTTGCCAGTCAAGGTAGAGGCAAACATCCAAACTACAGATTTCTATTTTAAATAATGCTAGTTTAGGATTCCTGAAATAATAGTAATATGGAGGAGTAGTAGTAGTATTAAGCAACAGTAATATTGAAAGTAATATTGAAAATTATATTGAAAGCCAGTGGCTTTCAGTACCACCTCAGTAAACCCTGTCCTGGAGCGCAGTTATATGTTGACCTCCCTCCCTTTTCTTGGGAAGAAACTCTTAATGTCAGCTAGGATGAATATTGGTTTTGTAAAAGATGCAAGTACCAGATCCATGTGCTGCTTGCATATTTATAAAAGATGGTTCAAATGGCAAAGAACAGTGCCTGAACATCATGATGATTTTTTCAAATGGATGAATTTCATTCTTTTTTTTTTTATTGTCAGTTCAAGTTTTACAGAATTAGATATTTAAATTATAAATAATCTTGCTATCTTATAATTTTGAGTCAAGAACATAAAACCACATTTGTTGTTACAGCCAGTAACTGCTACATGCATTGGCCCTGAGGACTTTCCCAAACTAATTTTAGTCTTAATACAACCTGTCCTGCTTATTAAAATAATAAAACCCAGCACTTGTCTCTCCTCTTTTCATTCTGTCTCCATCATTCTCCTTCCGATAACACAAGTGAGATACCATGTCTACCTTGCAAAGCCCTTTTTTGGTGGCTCCATTTCTTTTAAGCAACAAATTTGATCTTCATTGCATAGTTTGAGGGTGTTCAGATTTAGCAGACAGCATTTTTCACATTGATTGTACTGACAGGGAACACTCATTTCGTATCGTCTTTACAGTATGGGCAGCAAATATCACATTCTCCAATGTTTTAGCAGCATATTTGGACTTGGCTTTGTTTAAGAGCGCTCTACCAAAAGTTGATTGTAACACTAACTGAAACGGCATGTGCTATAAAGTCTATATTGCTGGTTATTTTTACTGTTTATGTTCCTTTAATTTCTGTCTAACAGAAAACTCAGTATGTTGCTGTTTTGCCTCACAGCCTCTGGCCAGCCAAAGTGGTTAAACTGGCTGAAGTTCAGTGATTTTTTAACTGAATTCCCCCGAAATAAAATGAACGAGTGTGATTAAGGGTTGGAACTCCTAAATGCCAGAGAAGTAGGAACTGACAGCAGATGTCACTCAGTAAAGTAGACCATCTCAGCAGATGGACAGATATGAAACGTAAAGGCTTTTCCTGACATCATTTGGTTTTAATGTGATAGAAATAAAATGCCTTGTCAGTAAAATATAACCAGACAGTTGCTTTGTAGTCATTTTGGGTACATGGTTGGTAATTCAAAGGCCTGCTGCCTTTGCAGTATTAATTATTCTGTGCCTCGTTACAGCAAGAATCCGTGTCAGACCAGCTGAACGTACCACACACAGCTGGAGTGGCTCGGAAGTATCTGTTCCTCTATTTACAATTTAACATTAGTAAAAGATATAAGAAAGCAACTTCGTGGGTCATTTCCAGGATGCTAGTTGATGTATCAGGTAAAATTATAGAGACCGGATTTCATCCCATGTTTTGGGGTGTTTTTCCCCCTGCAGAGGTATGTGATGTGTATCTCGGGGTAGAAAAGCAGTTCTGTAGGGCTGAGAGCTGCAAATGTGAACTGCCTCGGGGGAGCTGGGGCTGCGAGCAGTGTACTTAATGACATATGTTCCCATTAAAATGTGTAAGCTGTTCTCTTGTACAAGTGGTTAACACCTTTTTAATCAGGCCATTTATTTCATTACAAAAATAAGTACCCCGAGTTAGAAAATGGTAGTATTTTATGGTCAGCAGTTTCCACATCCATGTATATATATTTTCACATATATATACATTTAAATATATTAAAAAATGTATATACACAATTTTCAGTGTGACTGAACATATCTGAAGCACACATAAACATAACATACTATTCAGAGCACCCATAATACATACTCCTACTGTGAGCAAAGCTGTGGTGCTCACTCAGTACTCCTGATGCCATCAGAGGTGCTGTTTAATTGAGAGCTGCTTCTCTTAAACGTGGAAGGTAGCTGGTGTCTGCTGCTTTGAATCTCACCTTTTAACCTGCTTATGAAGTAGAAATTTTGATCTTTGGAGCACAGGTTAGGATTTGCCTGTTTCACTGGGTGTTCAATTTTCTGAGATGGATGAATTATCTGGTGTCTGAGGAAAAATAGTATTTTTAGTGTATTTAATTACCACTCAGGTTGTTTATAATGTTTTCTAAGTTGAATTTTTCAATCCCAGTTTTTGTTATTTTGACTGTCCCCTTTATTAATTGTTAGGCTTATCTTTTGTGACAACACCCAGAAGGCACCCTTTTATAAATCAAAAGTAAATATATTACCCTACCTTGCAGGGGTGCCATAAGGCTTAATTAGTTCATTTTTGTAAAGTGTTCTGAGATTCCCAAATCAGCATCAAATGTTTATTATTAATTATAGGCTCTAGTGAGTATATTGGATGATTTCTTAATTTAATTCTCTTCAGGCATCCTTAAAATAACTAATTTTGTAATGTCTTTATTCTTTTAAAGTCCTAAAGCACATTTGCTCTTGGCTCAAGTAATTCTGTATACATTTTCCTATCACTCTGTTTTTAGTTCTGGAGATTTTTTTTTCCTATATAGTAATATGAAAAACAGTCTTTTAATGTTTTTCCTATGAATTCTGCTATGTGGATTATTCTCTAATAAGAAGGTTTTGTTTAAACATTATATAGTAGTTTTTTTTCCTGCAGTGGGGCACGTTAAGTAATTTATTTGGTTTCCCTTGGGAAATTTGCAGAGATTACCCAGCACTGCTGTGATTTATCATTTCTACTTTATTTCTGACTCATAAAGCATGCATTATTTTGTGTTTACCTTCAGCAACAGATCACAGGAAATTTCATCATCAATCAAAATGCTTTAAAATCAGGAGAAGGGATGATGTGACAAAGGCACAGTCAGCAACTGTGGTTATTGGAGGATCATTTATTGCTTCATTGTGTCGTAACACTTCTGATTTTATTGCTTTTCCCAGGATCGGGTTCATGTCGCTTCAGTTACTCAGATCCCAGCATCACCGTGTCCTACAGTAAGAACAGTTCTGCAGATTGGACTCAGCTGGAGAAAATTAGGTTTGTTACAGCTTCTTAATCATTTTCATGCTTTCTAGCTGAGCAGGTGGTGTTTAAACCTGGGTCTTTTAAAACTTGTTTTAATTGTTAACGTTTCAGTTCTCACTTGTTCGTACACATTAAAAGATGAGGGGTGAAATTATGGTCACTAAAGCTAATTGCAGAACTGCCACTGGTTTTGGCAAATCACAGTTTCATCCATTGATTATGTAGGAGGTAAGGAAGAGAATGACTTTAGAGATAAAATGCAACTCCAATAACCAGCAGGTTCAGGTGCCTGAAAAACCAAAGTTTTGGTGACTTTTGCATTTTAGCACCAATTTTAATGGCAGCAAGAGCCATAATTTATAGTGTTACAAGTTTCTACTTTGGTAGGATAAAATGTTCAATAAAAATAGTTTATAGTTTGATATGAACACTTGGCTCCTAACACTGTTGTAAGAACAACATTATGGTGAATTATGCCTTGTTTTTTGAACAAACTGGTTTACATCAAAGTGCAAAGGATTATGAATAGGGATTTTAAAATCTTTTATTGTAACATGCACACCTTTAAAAGCAGAATCAGTATCAGAGATGGATTTCTCTAAGAGAGCAGAACCGACATTTTATTAAATAATATTGGGAAAGGTATTTTGTTGATTGGCATATATACGTAGTTATAGAAGTACAATTAGGGAAGAAAAAAATGCTGTTTATACATAGTGCCCTCATAGTGTTTCAGTCTGCCTCCCTGCATTACCTTAGTGTCTGTGCCACGCAGGTGTTTTGCTTGAGCTTATTTTCAGTCCATTGAGACAATTTGCAGAGCAAAAAGCTACTTAGTTTCTGATGAGTAAGCAAAACTCTAGCTGCAAGGCTGTGGATTTCAGTATCTCATCCTCCCACTCCTTGGGGGAGTGGGATTGCAATTTTGTTGACAAAGGCACAAATTATTAACCATTTTAGTAAATCAAATGGTGCTAATTCTTATCTCGGAAAGATATAAAGCAAGAGGAGCTTCACTGCAGCCACTGGAGTTGCCTCAGAGTAACCACACACCTTTTTTTTCTCACATTGATACAAAATTGTATGTCTGGTTCAGCTACCCTCATAGCTTTGCAAGCCAGGAAACTCAAGAGTTGTGATGGCACAAACACAAGCCCTTGAAACCCAGATTTTTTGAAGTTAGTGCATATACAGTTTGTCTGTGCTGCTTTAACTTCGACTGCTGGAGCCGGCAATAGAAAATAGGTCAATAGAGCAATGTGGTACAAAGTGGAGAGGATGAATTATGAAAGGATGCTCATTGCTCCTGTGGTCCGTACGAATTACAGTGTATATTTGAATGTGCTTCAGCAGCTTTCACTGTGCTACATGCAGCTCCAGGGAACAGTGGGAGAATGTGGAGAGGTGGGATGGGAGAGCAGCTGTGAAGGGAAGGCGTTGTGTCGGTGGGATTTCAGGTCTGGACTCCCGGGGAGGGAGGGGAAGGATCTTCTCAGGGAAGGCGGGTGCTGTGTGTGGGCTCAGGGAGAAGCGAGGACAACATCTCAGAGCAGCATTGCAGTGGAGGGTGAAAGACATAACATTTAGCAAGTGCAGGGTGATTTGTGGGGGCAGGTTCTGGGTGTGAATATGGGCCAAATACAGTTGCTTTTTGACATTTCACTACACTCTAATATTTTGATTTACAAAGAGAAGTTCCTCTGTTTTCTCCTATAGAAGCAAGCTATTGGTGCCTTTTTTCCCTAAAAGCTCTGGATTGTCTCTGACAAACTATTAACCCACCAAAGCATCGCTACCAAGGCAGAGGCAAGGTCGAGTAGCTGACATTTTGCAAACCCCAATTTTGTACCTCCTTGCAGCCTAAGGTTTGAATGTAGATCATTCCCTTGCTGGATGATTAATAAAACAAAAATAATAATTCTCAGCATCCCTTCCTTGCACACAGAACTCAGTCCTTTCATTGCTAGGATCAATGTAAAGACGTTCACCCAGAGCTCGGGATGAACCTCAGTCCTTTCACAGCTCTGAGGACAGCACTGGGAAGTGGAGCTCAAGGCCCTGATCATTGCCTAATACTAATACCCCAGGTCTGCCTCTCCTCCCCACATTTTCCATTTTCAGCAGCAAGAGAGAGGACAAATGGCTTGTTTCTTCTGTATTGTTCTTGAAGCACAACATGGAAAGAAAGGCAACCTGGTCCTCCCCATCCACAGACTTATCCTGACAGCAGGGCCGTGGGATTGGAAGGACACGTTTGTCAGAGAAAATTCCCAGCTTTTCCCTCTGGCCATTCTGCTCCATCCAGGTCTATGAGGGACTGAGGCACCACAAGTCAGGAATTTCTTTTGGTGAAAGCTCATGCAAAAATCACATTTTGGGAGACCTGTTTTTGTAAAGTGCTTTCTTAATATTTCCTTTTGGCCATACTTGCAAAATACCTGACAATGCCAAGTCACCTAGGAGCTGTGACCAGCATCGAGTACGAATGTTGCCTTGCTCTTTCTTACTGCTCTCCAAACATCTGCATTGATCTGTTATTTATTGCCTTAGCTTGCACTTTCTTTGAAGCAAGGCTGTCTGTTTGGGCTGTGTGTGCACTGCCTGGCACAGTGTGACTCTGCCTCAGGGCAAGTATTTTCTGATCTCCATAGAAGATTTATCAGCATACAAGGGACATCAGCACAAGTGTGTCATACCTAGTAAATGTGTTAAATGAGGGAGAAGTGTTCCTGACTATGGCTTAAACTTGGTCTAATTCCATATCATTGTTTTTCAGTGCCCCTTCCAATGTCAGCACAATCATCCACATCTTGTACCTTCCTGAAGATGCTAAAGGGGAGAACATCCATTTTCAGTGGAAACAGGATTATGTTCAAGCTGGTGATGTGTATGAAGCCTGTTGGGCATTGGACAACATCCTGATCATAAATGCTGCTCACAGAAAAGTTGTGTTAGAAGATAATCTTGATCCAGTGGATACTGGCAACTGGCTTTTCTTTCCTGGGGCCACAGTTAAGGTTAGTCTGATTTTTCTATGGCGTAATGTTATTATTACTCTTGTATGTAGAAGACAGTAACATCTAACCAAACTCTGAACACACAAGGGTATTTAGGCCACTCCATCTGCTTCTAGAATTGGGCTCTTTTTTACTTTGTTTTTACCTTTTTTCTGTCCCATCGGGGCTATCTAGAACAACGCAACTTCTCTGCCATGACCAAAACCAAATGACAGTTTATACTGTCATGTCAAAGATCATGTAACAGAAATTGGGAAACAGCTTCCTTTTAGCAAAACAGTGCAATATTTTTGAAACAAATTCAAGTCTCTCCATTGGATATTTTGAAATCTACCTGTTTGTTTATTTTGGTGTTGTTTGGCTACCACTACTCGCTTCATCACAAACCATCACTAAAAATTACCGTTTCCCACTTTTTCTGACTATGAATATCACATCTCCATTGCAGCATGCATTCAGGTATTCATGCTGCTCCTTAAAAGTCTCTTTTTCATTAAGAGCCTGCTTTGATAGATGAGATCTAGCAAGATCATACAACCTTGGGAAAAACTCTAAGGAGCCCTACAAGATCTCTGTGCACAAAGTTCCTTGAAATGCAGAGTTGTTTGACGTCTGGAAATCAGTTGGATTCTTGCTTTCTATGTTTCCAAGCAGCCAGAAGTTGAACAGCAGATGACTTTCTGTTTCCATCCTATTTTTCATTCACAAAAAAGGCAGTTTTGATGTCGGGGTTCATTTATGATGCTGGTAATGGTTTTGGCAATTGCACAGGAAACAGATGTCTAATACTGAGGGCAGTAAGAGGTTGGTTATGGCCTCATCCTTTTCCCACAGAACCTGATATGAATGGCCTCAGATTAATCTTTTTAGAAATAAATACTCCCACTAATCTACTCATAGTACCCGCATATTGACTTTTTTTTTTACTTCAGTAAGACCATTTAACCTACAATGACAAAGTTTTTATATGAGATATTAGAATCAAATAATGTCCTGTGTATTTAATTAAGTAATTTTCTGTGGTCAGTTCATATTTGTTGTGTTGTCAGTGTTACCTCTGGATTTTAAAATCCAGGCCACACATGTGAAGGTGTGAATGCAAAGCAAGGATTAATGTGCCATAGGCGCAGTTACTTCTCAGCTGGTCAAGCCTAAACACTGGTTGCTCCTCCTGAAACATGTACAAACGGTGTCTAAATTTTAGCAAGTAAACCTCTTTTTTTTCTGTTTTCCTTTTTTTTTTTTTTAGTTAAGCTCAGCCAGTTTGTGTCAATACACAACTATGGTTACATGTAAGATGAGAGACCTAAACACAGAGATCACTTAGTGCCTCTAGACAGAAATCCCATTCAAGCTCAAACCTTAGATGAGACATGAATGAGGATTCACCAACCTGCCAGTCCTCCAAGGTCGTCTTGTTTTAGGGACAAGTGAAATGTGCATCTGTCTGTTCCCAGCTTGGCTATGTGTAGCCACTTACACCAGGTTAAGGCAATGTGTAAAGCTGTGGTGTAGCCACACTGGATTAAGGCTATGTGCGATGCAGGGCTTTTTTTCTTCATGGAACCCTGTAGTTATTTCAAACTGTTTTAGTGTATCTAGGTTGTCACCAGAGCATTCCCTTACTCAAATTTCATTTTTAAGGTTTTTGCTCCAGTTTTCCTCAAATTTTCAGGAACAATCTTGCCAAATATGATTTGAACAGATTTTGCAATGTGAATTTCATGTTATGTCAAAAGTAAAACTATAAATTGGGTCAAGATTTACATCAGATTCAGTATAGACCCTGTCGTAGCATTATAACACCAAGAACATTTTTTTGACAGAATTTTTGTGCTTTTCAGGATTGGAACATTATATAAAACTTTACAAAACTTCTAATATTTTCTTTAAAACATTTATCATGGCTCTAATCTCAGTTCATCACAAACACACTATTTTGTACAACTAGAAAGGTAAGAATCTTTGTACATTGTGCTGATGACATTACATCACATTTTAAATGTAACCACACCAGTCACCTCTGTTTCAAGCGGCATTTCACAGCAGTCAGGTAACTTGACCGGTATAATGGCAGAATGATGGCAGCAATGGGTGGTGCATCTTCACAGGATTCATATTGTTAATGCTCTCAGGCTGCAAGAGTTCACAGAAACTGGGGGAAGCTTTTAGGAGATTTCTCTATCATAGCCAAAGGCATTGGCCTGCCAAATAATGTTGGAGAAACCCTGACAGTGCTACAGGGATAGCTTGCATCAAAGCTAATTCTGGTTCTCTTTTTCCTACAAGTCCTTTTGCTTCCCAGACATCTAAAACTTGCTAAATAGTCCTGATGTTTATTCAGAAAGGCTGTATAGCAGTTTTAAATTTTTACTTATATTTTTACTAAGGGATCAGTAAATTTCATTGCTATACTGTGCTACATTTTATAACTGTCACCTCTGAACTTTTTAAAGAAGTTCCCATACTCACAGTCTATCACTCTGCCAAACTCCATTTCAAGCTGATGAGACCTTTCTCTGCCATCCAAGCCTGTTTGTGCCATGCAAGTTTCAATTCATATCCTCCTGTCCTTTGTCAATTAGTATTTTAGATTGGCCTTGAAAATCTTTCCTGAAGTTTGTGTTAACTTCTTCACTGGCTTCCTTCAGTGCTTTTCCTTATGAGTTTCCTTGACAATGCCAACAAACAGTCACATTTCTGGATGTTATTTCTTGTCTCAGTTTTGATTAGTATATACAAAACCGTGGGTCAACTCTTTTCCTAAATTGTGCCATAAACATAAGTAATTTCATTGGACCGAGGGAATGAAATACTAAGAAAAACAAAAAGAAACAAGAAAAATAATCTTTCTAAATTTCTTCCATGTACTGGGCTTATTTTCTGTATTCATCTTTTCTTGCTCACCACCTTTCACTACCCAGAATGATTGATACTGCATATTTCTCAGGTGGAAGGGCAGTGCCAGGCTGAGGTAGCTCATCCAGCTGGCAGTCAGAACTGAAAGAAGAGGAAAAAATATATAGTTATTTCTGGTAGAAAAAAAAGGAGTAGAAACAGTCTTTCTCTAAGTGTTTACTTTTTCTCTAAGTGTTTACTTCTGGACTGCCCCAGCAGGCATTGCTCAGATGGTGGAACCTTCTCCTTGGAGGCTCTGTGGCACATCCAGGGTAGAGAGTGAAGCAAACAAGGGTACGAACATGAGCCCATGATCTTGCGCACCTTAGTTGTTACAACACCCCCTCGCTTGGCTTTGGCTTGCGCAATCTCCCAGGCTTATCTTCAAGGGATGTACCCTCATGGATGGTCCAGGGACTGTTTCCAGGAGGCCGCAGGGATGACACCGCTCTTCTGGGAGGAGAGAGTTTGCCCGGGTGGGTGCAAACTCTGCTGTGTCATTTGCTGTCAAGGCCAGAGAACGGTCCCTGGCCTAATCTGGGTACCGTTATGGTCCTGCCACGTTGGAACTGCCCACCCCACCCGTCCCTTCAGCCATCCCAAACCTTTTAAGGGAATTCTCATTAAATACCATTTTGTCACCTTAGTGGGTTACTCTGTTAGTAAAGATAGCCATTAAGATATGGTTCATTGGTAGTTTAGAATAAATGTTGCTGTTGCTCAAATAGATGTGGTTCAGCAAGTTCTTTCCCAATAGTTGCTCAGGAGGTGGCTTTTAGAATTGCTTGTTATACCTGCTACATGCTTTTTTTGGATGCTTATCAAGTTGCAAGGAAAGTATATTTTTTTCTGTAGAAGGTTTACTTTGGCAGTACTTGAGGTCTACTAAAATAAATAGCAAACATTACAAATCCAGAGTTTTGCTGGTAAAACTGCTCAGATTAATAGCTGCTGAGATTAATAAGGTAAAAAGACAGCTGAAACAAAGAAAAGTAGTACCATGAAGACTGTTGTCCGGGTCCTGGATTAGATTCTGTGACCGATTCAGTCACTGGAGTGGACACTGCAAGCATTAATGGTAATTATGCACCGATGTGTTCAGTCCAGTTTGGTGGATTTGGACGGTGCGTTCTCAATAAGCACTTGTGGGAACTTGCTTGTGCCCAGCTTGGGAGGCAATTTCTCCTCCTCTCCCAGTCTGCTTGAGCTTGGACCAGGAATTTCATTACGTTTCTTGCTGCGCTCAGGAGTGGTTGCTACTTGTTTGAAAGCACATGGCTCGTTGCAGACGCAGCTGGAACTGGCTACTGAAATAGGAAGCAAGCTGAGAGATAAGCCACTGAATTTGTGTGTTTCGGTTCCAAAGAAGACAGCAAAAGACAAGAAAGACACTGTTAGCAAGGCCAAGCAACCCTTAGGAGATTAATTGGATCCACTGGAACGTATTTATCTGTGTTGGACTGTGTGGAAGGGTGTTGAACAGGATAAATTTCTGACTGCATTTCAATATTTCCAGTGACAGCTCTGAGCTGGCCTTACAACCAAGCATGGTTAGGATGTTGCACTGGTGGTTGAGACTGCTGAAACGCATGAAGCAGTGCTGTGCTCTGTTAAAGGTCTGTGAACCTCAAGACTTCATAGCTAATTGGGGGAAAAGATGAAATCTTCTCCTTTCAGTAACGCTTCTTGGATCTCTACTCCTATAGAACAGAAAAGTGATCTCATCTTTCAGTAGACACTGCATATATCTCATATATTTGATCAGGAATTGTTGTGTTTTGAGGTACAACATTTGCCAAGTTTTTTAGTTTTCTCTGATTGCCCTGGGCCAAGTTTGGATGTGCAAGCTCAAAAACTGAGGTTGAGAAGGGAGACAACCTCAGCAGTCTTATAGTTCATGTCTCTGCAGTGCTTTGATTACATAAAAATAGCATTGAAACCAAACCACCTGTCTCTGGAATTTTTCCACATCTTGGAAAAAGCAGTATAGGTCATTACAGACACTAGAATGGCCAGGTACTTGGTCGTGACCTGTTAACCCAGTGACACTTCTCACCTTTGAGAAGAGTCCAGTTAGGGAATTGCTGTCTCACAGTAGTTGCAGCCGCTCTTCACTTGGTGGCTGAAGGTTGCAGTCCAGCTGGTCTGCTTAGTTTGCTTGGTCTGCAGGATGTGGGGACTACACCCGAGGTTGTCTGTGCTGCTGAGCTGCGAGCATGCAGCCTGGCCTAGCATGGGATGCGGCAAGGGGGGAAGGTCTGTGCCAGCCTCAGTGAGCAAGCTGGGTTTAGGACCAGGGAATGGTACCTGATGTGTGCTATTCACTACTGTGGACATGACAAATAAATCCTGAAAAAGTCCCAATCCCAATATCCTGATACAGTAAGCCCCTTAAGTTAACAGATCATCACCATTCAGCTCATTTTAATTTCCCAGAAATGCACGCCAGTTTAGCAGAAGAGAAAGCTGCATAAGAAAAGAGCGGGAGAACTGAACACTTCCACTCAGAAAAATACGCTGAAAATGTGTCTGTAAAACTCCGTGACCTTTCACCCCACCCTGAGCAGAGCAGGGCTATGCACATCCTAGATCTGCGAGTCCTTCCTGAACCTGTGTTGTCGTGTGTCACTGAGCAGGGAAGACATGCACGCAGGCCTAGGAATTTGGCAAAAAGAAAGGCTGATTAAGCTATTCCACCCCCCTAGTTCCAGAGCAGATTTCCAAATCTCTGAATACTCTGTTAATTAATAGGAATGGCATTGGATAGTCTTCTTTCAAAACAAACATCCTGATATTCCATATTGTGGTGGGTTGGCCCTGGCTGGATGCCAGGTGCCCACCAAAGCCGCTCTATCCCTCCCCTCCTCAGCTGGACAGGGGAGAAAAAATATAACGAAAGGCTCGTGGGTCGAGATAAGGGCAGGGAGAGATCACTCACCAATTACCATCATGGGCAAAACAGACTCGACTTGGGGAAATGAGTTTAATTAATTACCAATCAAATCAGAGTGCGGTAATGAGAAATAAAACCAAATCTTAAAAAAAACACCTTACCCCCACCCCTCCCTTCTTCCTGGGCTTAACTTTACTCCTGATTTTCTCTGCCTCCTCCCCCTGAGCAGCGCAGGGGGATGGGGAGCGGAGGTTGCGGTCAGTTCATCACACGTTGTCTCTGCCACTCCTTCCTCCTCAGGGGGAGGACTCCTCACACTCCTCCCC
This sequence comes from Nipponia nippon, assembly GCF_047370975.1. Lineage (NCBI taxonomy): Eukaryota > Metazoa > Chordata > Aves > Pelecaniformes > Threskiornithidae > Nipponia > Nipponia nippon. The sequence goes on along the minus strand of NW_028262347.1, from coordinate 14,593,572 downwards.
TGCTCCAGCCTGGGGTTCTTCCCATGGGAGACAGTTCTCCACGAACTGCTCCAATGTGGGTCCCTTCCACGGGGTGCAGTCCTTCAGGAACAGACTGCTCCAGCGTGGGTCCCCCAAGGGGTCACAAGCCCTGTCAGCAAACCTGCTCCAGCCTGGGCTCCTCTCTCCATGGGTCCACAGGTTCTGTCAGGAGCCTGCTCCAGCGTGGGCTTCCCATGGAGTCACAGCCTCCTTCGGGCATCCACCTGCTCCAGCGTGGGGTCCTCCCTGGGCTGCAGGTGGATATCTGCTCCAGCGTTAACCTCCATGGGCTGCAGGGGCACAGCCTGCCTCACCATGGTCTTCACCACGGGCTGCAGGGGCATCTCTGCTCCGGCACCTGGAGCACCTCCTCCCCCTCCTTCTTCCCTGACCTTGGTGTCTGCAGGGTTGTTCCTCTCACATATTCTCACTCCTCTCTCCGGCTGCAGTTGTACAGGGCTCTTTCCCCTTCTTAAATACATTATCCCAGAGGCGCTACCACCGTCGGTGATGGGCTCAGCCTTGGCCAGCGGCGGGCCCATCTTGGAGCCAGCTGGCATTGGCTCTATCGGACATGGGGGAAGCTTCTAGCAGCTTCTCACAGAAGCCACCCCCGTGGCCCCCCCACTACCAAAACCTTGCCATGCAAAGCCAATACACATATATATCTTTGTGGGGTTTAATTTTTTGTGCTGTAATTAATAAGGTTTTTTTTCCATTTTTTGGTTTTAAATTCTTGTTTAAAAAAGGGTTGAGGTACCCATTGCCTGAATCAGATCAAATGTATTTGTCTGCAGGAAGAAAGGTGATGCTCTAGGTATGCCAGTGTGAAAATGGCAGATTGAAATTGCTATGACTTTATATTGGACAAAATTACATAGATGTAGATGCTTCTGACAAGACTCTCCTGGTTTTTGAGTAAGATATAGCAAGGCAGTACTTGGTCTGTGGGCCAAACCCAGCCTTCTAGCCAGCTGCTTTGCCTCGCAGGAGCCCTTATCCACCACATCTTCCTGGGAAGAGGCGAGCAGGCTTCCTGCTGCACCTCATCTGAGAGCCATTCCTGCTTCTCTGTGGGTGGAAGGAGGAGTGTGAGAGGGGAGGAGAGGTGAAGAAAGTGGAGCAGGGTGCACAAAACCTGTCGACCGTCTCCCTTTAGTGAAAGTGTGGGCACTCTGAGCTGTGCCCATGAGGAGGCATCTGTATATCCATAGGGCTTGATCTAGCCCATGCTCTTGCCTTTTTTTGGTTAATAATCACACCTTTAATTAAAATATTAATACTTAGATACAATGCCTAGGGGATCATTGGAACTGATAGGTGATTGACTGTGGTGCTGTGAGTTGTTCAGGCAGCTGAGAATTGCTTTTGGGTAGGAATGCTGAACCTGCACCTTTCTCCATGCCAGTTCCCCGTGGCTTGGAAGGGGGCGGGGGGGTGGGGTGGCAGGGAGCCAGCGTTAGCTCTGAGCTGGCGTCAAAGCACCAGGGGTCTTTCCTGACTCCTAGAAGGAAAGAATTTGATCTTTGCAGGTCACTGTGAGATGCACATTAATAAAAACAACATGAATTGACCCATTAGAAGCCAGAGAGTAGAAATGACTTTGGTTGACTCTTTCTCACTCTCATTTTACAGCGGTGTAAATACAGATCATTACTTTCAGAAGAATAGATGAGGTTTAATCATGCTCACTGCAGAGTGCTAGAAACATCAATAGTTCCCAATAACATAGAGGAGTAGTTCCGTTCATGCCAGTTAAATGACTCAGTAAGGAAATTGGTCATCGAAAGAATGACCGGTGTTGTACAAACATCATGAAATGTCCTAGAAAATTAAGAACCATACAGATCATACAAATCACTCATAAACAAGCAAAGTGTTTTGAGCACTAGCCTTTGAATAACAGTCTATAATTGGAAATGATGAGTGAAAACACACTTTATAAACTGTTTGTTACTACGTCACAGGACAAGTTTCATCCCGTTGTTTTGGAAAGGGAGGGTGCACTATAACCCTCCGTGCACCTGGCCTGCTTGCACAGCCAAGGTTTTCATTCTGTAACCTACATTAAATGATGTAAAAATGTAGCATGTGGGAAAGATTAAAGCCCTGATTATCTCATGGGAAAGTATTCTAGTCATGTTGTGGTTTTTCCTTTGGTTAAAGAAGGGACTTCAGACCAGAAGCCTTAACAGCCAAATCGACAGAATTTAGAATCTTTCCTAAATTCTGTCATTGTACCTTTGCTGGCTAAGACATTGCAGAGTGTGATTTTATCAAGACTGAATCTATCCTTGTACCTGCTATCATGTCAAAATCTAAAAATTTTTAAAACCTGTGTGACTTATTCCCAGAAAGACAGAATATCTAATTTATGCCTCCATTGACAATGCTGCTTTAATTAATTTTCTTCATCTTTTTTCTTGTTCCTCTGCTTCTCATATCTCATCTGTTTGCATTGCCTAGATTTTAATTAAAAAAACCTCTCCTCTCTAAGGAGCAATCTGAAGTGGCAAAAATAATCACTTAAAATATTACAGTCATTAAAAAATTGGCTGCGGTCAAAGCCATGCATTTTCAAGTTGCCGACAAACGATATTTTCATTTCCTTTTAAAGTGCATTTTGTATTTGAATAGCATACGCCAGCCAGCCTGGCTATCAGAGATGCTCCTCCAGCTGGGTGGGCTGCGTGACAACTCCTTAATGGGGGAAATTGATGGCCCTCTGCTCGTGTAGAGGTGAAGGCATACTGGGCAGATTTCTTTCCATCTGCCGTCAGCCCTTTGCAAGCTGGCACTGCCCAAATGCCCAACACATTCATTCCAATGCAAGAAATGTCGCCAAAAAATAAATTGTGAGGCTACAGCTGTCTGAAAGATTCATCAAGGCCATTAGGCCCGGGAGAGATAATATGAAGAGGTGTATCAGTGTTCGTCTCTGATAAAAACCTAATTAAATGATGGTAGAGATGGCTGTGGATACTTTAAAGGCACAGAGGTGAACAACATTTTCATGGGAGTGTGGGGACGAACCTCGGGAAGATGATATGCAGCACCTCAGCCAAAAATCTGTTACACTGAGGAATTTCACACTAGTGTTTTCTGTTGATGCTTCTCCGAATGGCGCAGTTGCATCATTTAGTTGCCCTCTGTTCTGCTCTCCAAGTAAAGAAATCCCATACTGTAAAGCCAAGAGGTATTTATTGATTCGCAAGTTTGAGTTGAACAACTGGGACAGAAGCTGGTTTGGGTGAACTTCAGTGCTTCTGTTTACATTCCCAATCTTTGTCTTTTGAGCTTCTAAAAATCTTCAGGGCTGTGTCCTTAGCTGCAACTGTGGCATAGGCTGATCTGGTTGATGCTTGTACTACTTCACATGGCAGGGTGAACAGGAGACCTCCAGAGGTCCCTCCCAGCCAAGAGGTCACACTGAGGGTAGCAGATGTCTCCTTATGTGGTGCTCTCATGCAAGTCTTTAAAAATGTGGAGATTGTTCAGGCATGCTACATGATGTAGGATCCCAGATCTTACTTGGGACCGTTAAGCCATTTAGAGGTTACAGAAAGTTGGTCAGTATTTATTTATGAAAACAGAAATACATCCAGTTGGAAAGTACTTGCTTCACCAAATCTGATTTCCCTGCTTTTGCTGACCAATGGTTTTAAGCAGTCCTAACTGAAACCCTTCTGCATTTCAGACGATCAAGAGGCTTTCCTAAAAGCACCTACCAAAAAAAGGGGAAAGCTGTAGGTACAGAATGTAAAATGTAAGAAATATAGAGTAGGATAAAGAAGGTGACAGGCTGTTGACAAAAGTTTGGTTTTGAAACCATGCACTACTCTCTCCTGTAGTCTCTATCTTCAAATTATTAGGTAGTGCCCGCATAATGTACAACAGAAAGCTCACCTGAATTAATAAGACTTGCTGGCTCTCATAGACCACTTGGCTAAGAACTGTACTCATAGACTAGAAATATTCATAGATAACAGCAATTTTAGCATGAAAATGTATTTTTTGTAGCAGTGGTACCATTGTAGCATCAAAGAGCCCTGAGCAAGGAATGTACCACTGCTGCATCTTCAGGCACAAACCAAACAGATAGCCTGTGTCCCAGGAAATTGCCATCCATTTCTAAACCAGGAGATAAGCTGGGGCTGGGGAGATGTGGGAGTAAAAGGAAATATTGCAAGACGGGAGAGCACTCATCCTGGTAAGCAGTGCATTCTTCAGTGTAATCAGTGACAAGGCTTGTTGAGGAAAACACTAAGGAAGTGTCTGGAGGACATCATCTTGTGGGGAATTTGCCAAGCGTGGTGGGCAGAATGGGCACGGGCATGCAAGTTTGGTCATCTCATGAGCAGACGTAGTGACAAGCATCGGCAGTCAAGGAGAAGTGAGCCACAAGATAGTGCATATGGGATATGGTGGGGGCAGGTGAGGATGAGCCACACAGGGCCTTGAAAGTAGGGAAAAAGCAGTGATACCATAACTATCCAGTAGACAAACTTTAGAAACATAGAAAATTCAGAGTGAAGATTAGATTGAAAGCAAATCCAAGCATGCTGAGATATGGGAAAGCATCCAGCCAATTTTCATTTTGCCCTATTCATGCAAAGCAATAGCTTAACAATTGCAGCTAGTGAATAATAGTATTGATAGTGCCAGATTAAATTAAACTGGTTTTTTTTTCCCCTTGGGATGACCACAGTCCCTGAACAGAACTTGGCTTCTTTCCATCTGGCAACAGGCAGGGGTTGTTTATTTAGGAATACAACAGTTTACTTATGGCAGGCTGATAGTCCCTCTCCAGTTGCAAACAATGGGAAATAGCTACTGTTGTGAAGTGGCTCTGTTCAAGTGCCTGCAAGTGTCCTCTGCGCTATTATGTAGGTGATTTGGGAGAAAACTTTGTTTAATGAAGGTTATCAGATTTGTCAAAGGATTTATTCTCTAAATTAATTTTTCCTCATAAATTAGTTAACTTCTCAGTGTTGTGATTTGTGCAAGGACACACTAAATGTTCCACATGCTTTTAATCCCCTTTAAATAAAATAAAACTGTGCTTTAGTTCTAGACCTGCAGCTGATGCTTCCATGGTAACAAGGAGAAATATCCTACAAGTTGTTGTCATTCGGCCTTTTTAGTTACAAAATTTACACAGCAAGTTAATTTGTTCTTATCTTATAAATCATTTAAGTGTAAATAAAAATGAAACAGAGAACAAATTTAATCTGGAATTCATAAAAGAGAACTCTACACCTACGTAGAGAGATCTGCAGTATCTCCAGTTTAGGGAGAACTTTATCCAGTTAGTTTCAAAACGCGGTACGTGTTCATTCCACGTTTTTCATCACTTTAAAATGAGAAAAAAAAAAAAAAAGACTTGTAAAATTCAGTCCTTAAATACTGGAAGTATATAGGCTACCACTGCAAGTGTAAAGCCTTTAATTTGAGAAACAGGCAACACAGTATCAGAGTATGTAAATTGTACTTAGTTCTGCGTTTCTAAAGGCTTGGATTCAAATCCTGGGTTGAACCCAAGAGAAAATGAGTCTGATAGTTTCAGTTCAGTCTCTAATCTGTTCAAGCCCTATTACAAAACCGCAAAATAATCCAACACAGTCAGCAGCCTCCTGGATGTTGAACAAGACTGACAAGGTAGTTGGGGGTGATGCTGGTGAGGGACCATCTCCTGTGGAGCTTCTTTTGCTCCTGGAAAATTTGGCTGAGTGCTCTTTGAGGTTATTCACCCCTCAGCAGCCCATCAGATGGAAAAAAAAGCAGTAAAAGCAGCGACAGATAGCGACTGCTTGGAAAATGAAAAGAAAAATACGGAAGCTAAGTGTGAACTGGGGGTGATGATTATACAGGCGAGGGAAACGTGGCAGGTGGGAGAGGACGAGATCATGAGCAGAGGAGCTCTGGTCCTCACTGGGGCAGCACAGTTCACGCAGATGGGGCTCATCCTCATCTGCTTCACCCATGAGCACGTGTCCAGGGTCCCAAATGGTGGCATTGGGGCAAAATGTACCAGAAAATGATGGCCCTCTCTCAGAACTTCTTTAAAAGCCATACCTGTGTTTTGAGCATCTTTCGTACTCTCTTTAAAGGTAATGAGCTTCTCTTACTGGTTTCATAGGTATGTAGAATAACAGGAGTTAAACCCCAGTCTAAACTTCTCTTCTGTGTAGCTGTTCCATGTGAGATTCAAAGCTAACATCAGCAGAGGGTGGTTTGAGCCATACGTTGTGTGGTTCATTAACACATACAATATGCATAAAATATATATTCATAGATACTGTGTAGCTGTATATAAAAGAATAAAGACATTTTTACAGAACTAATGAAATAAATGATGCTTTTGAGCTTTCATGAAGGGTTGATCATACACCACTGTATAAATAATTACTTATTCACCCCTTTTCCAAACTGCCCATTTATTTATCTTGACAACCTAAATGGAAACTCCATCAGATGTACTTCAGTAAATATTCTGTTAGACAGCAGAAGGACATACAAATGTTAAATGATAATGGGGTTATATTTGGTTTGTGTGTATTGTAATAGGTGGATTTCATCAGGCAAGAGATTACTGATTACATACCACACTGTCAAGTATGTACTTACATATAACTTAGCACCTGAGAAATAAGTAAGGCTTATAAAGGATTTTCCAAAGCTTGTATGCAATTGTAATAACTAGCTCAGTAGGATCTATTTGTCTGTTTGTTTCCTAAGAGATGAAGGGTTACCTATAAATTTGAATTAAGTTTTAGCCTGAATATTTATTTTTAGTGTATTTACTTGACTGCCTGCAGATAATAGGAGTTTTGTGGCAGATTGATTGACGGATAAAGGATACTTTGCTGCTGTTCAGCAAACGAAGAAAATTCTGAAAAGCAAGAACAAATTATTCTTAAAATTCTGATCTTAGCAATACCTGTGAGCATGAAGGATAAAATCAGTTAACAAAAGCCATTTCTCAGTCAATTATAAGTAACTGCATAGTGCAAACAGTGTTTTTCAAAGAGCAGTAAAATATAAAACTGTTCCGTTAATTTCTGCAAGTTATAAAATATTTTATGTGTAAATTATTCTGCCTTTTCAGTGGCAGCAGCTGCATATATGGTGCACTGTGTATATGGTGCATTAACAGAGCAGACTTGTGACAAAATCTATTTAATTTCTGTGATAAATTATCAACACTTCAGAATCTTTCTATTGCTTTGACCTTTCTTTGGAAGAAAAACACTTTAACAGCAATTTGTTTATTTTAGAAGTCGAAACAGTCTTTACACTTTTATAGTGTGTTTATTTCTCTAAGTGATATTTAGTCAGTGTTAATAAACATAGAACTGTTGTCATTTAACTATAGACCAGACAGTCTCTATACAAAAATCAGACTTTTAACTCAGATTTTTTTTTAACAATGTGTAGGCACCTCTAGAAACGTAGTCACAAATTACATTCCTAAATATAAATTAATTGCTAAGTTATTGGCAACCATACTGGAAAATCATCAACAAAAGAATTTCAATTATATCTTTTTTTTGCATTGACAAATGAAGGAAGAGTTATAGAATCTGACAAAAATGTGTTATTTTATACTTTGCTCATAAAATCCCCTGTACTGGGCAGTTTTAATTTCTTGCCACATCTTTTTCTTTGTTAAAAATTTAATTATTCACTTTTGTGGCACTACCATGACCTTTTTAAATGCGGAAGAGGTGATTGTCATACTTTCCCTCGGCGCGGTATGAAGGGGTTCATAGACAAGAGGGCACTGCATAGACTATACTGAAAAGGACAATGCAATTTGGCATTATTGGATCTCTTTTTCAGATGTTGAACTGTGGTAAGAATGCAGAATTATTCTAATTAATAATTTGTTATTTCACCTTTCACTTCTAATGCAACCAAGGTTTCCCAAAAAAAAAGCGTTTGAGCTAATTATTACTTTTATCAGTATTCATTTTAATACAAACACTTCAATAAAATGCCAAGTTCTCAGTTTGCACTAAGGCCAGCTAGATCTTCTTTAGAAGCTTACAGTATCTGCTTCAGCCACATAGATTTTGCAGACTTTTACCATTTTGTCAGACACACAAGAAGGCAAATGTAGGATGGGAGAAAGAAGAAAATCTCTACTGTAACCACCATGTGCTCCTCACAGACACCTTCTTCCAGGTCAGTATGCCTGGAGAGTCATGGTCGTCGAGGCATGTTGGGGCAGACGCATGACTTCATTTGATGCTGCTGAGGTGGTATATACAGAAACGCAATAGGAAAAGCAGATGTGTTGGGTGTGGGGGCAGCTTCAGGAGAAGCTGTATCACAAGAGCTAGTGGCCTATGGAGCTATTCGTTATGCTATTTGAATTAAATATAGCAAATAGCCTTTTCACTCCTACATTTCAGGCCCAAAGTTTACTGTATGGCAATGCAAGCAATTTTAAATGCAAACACCTCTGCTGGCAAAACTTAAGGCATGGAAATCTGATGTGTTTCACAGAATGAAACTCTTACACTGAACAAAATATCTATAGCAATATTTGATATACTACTAGAGTTATTTGTACACACAGTTGTGTATGTGCCAGACATAATGGCAATACTTTAAAATAGAAATAAACACTCAAAGATATAGTACATATCTTTTCCATGCAAACACAGTTTTACAATGGTCTGAAGTGCATTAGTAGGGAAGCAGGCATGAGATGAGGACACAATCATCGCTGGGGGTGGGCCCAGAAAGATAAAAGATGACCATCTATTTTTTATTTTTATAAAAATAAAAGGCAGCGGTGAGTCATTAGGTAACGTATAGCTCGCTCTGAGCTCTGACAGTGCATGAGCAGCACAACTGCCCTTGCAAACACCATGTAACGTCACCTCCTTTTGTCCACAGCATAGCTGCCAGTCGGATGGAAACTCCATCTACTTCCACGGGACAGAAGGCAGCGAGTTCAATTTCGCCACAACCCGGGACGTGGACCTCTCCACGGAGGATGCCCAGGAGCAGTGGGCAGAAGAGTTTGAGAGCCAGCCTAAAGGGTGAGTCCCCCTCACCTGCGTGGGGCCCTAAGCAGGCGTGCAGCATCGCTTCAGGGATCAGGAGACCGGATAAACAAAGAATTGCGTTTTGTCTTTGCTGTGTAGTCAGGGAAGATTGTGACTAGGATAAATAGCAATACAGTAAATAACAGGTGATTGTAGATTTTAGGAAGGAACAAGTCTGGAAAGCCCAGGAGGAGCAGTCTGTCTCCAGACCATTCTGTCACCAAAGCTTTTAATGAAAAAAGTTGTGCTTGTAAATTATATAGTCATTCTGAAGAAACACACAATCATAGAATCATAGAATCGTTTAGGTTGGAAAAGACCTTTAAGATCATCGAGTCCAACCGTTAACGTAGCACTGCCAAGTCCACCACTAAACCATGTCCCTAAGTGCCACATCTACCCGTCTTTTATATACCTCCAGGGATGGGGACTCAACCACTTCCCTGGGCAGCCTGTTCCAGTGCCTGACTACCCTTTCAGTGAAGAAGTTTTTCCTAATATCCAACCTAAACCTCCCCTGGCGCAGCTTGAGGCCGTTTCCTCTCATCCTATTTCTTGTTACTTAGGAGAAGAGACCGACCCCCACCTGGCTACAACCTCCTTTCAGGTAGTTGTAGAGAGCAATAAGGTCTCCCCTCAGCCTCCTCTTCTCCAGACTAAACAACCCCAGTTCCCTCAGCTGCTCCTCATAAGACTTGTGCTCCAGACCCTTCACCAGCTTCATTGCCCTTCTCTGGACACGCTCCAGCACCTCAATGTCCTTCTTGTAGTGAGGGGCCCAAAACTGAACACAGTATTCAAGGTTGATCTGTTTTTTTCATTCTGTGACACCTGACTGTTTTTAACAAACTCATATCCATATGAAATCAAATTCCTTGAGAAATTCATCCCCCTCTGGATCCCTGCTGTGAGCCACGCTTTGCCATGAGAGAGCTCCTGCTTGTGCAGAAGGCTGCAGGTGCCGGAGGAGGTGGAGGCAGGACAGCTGAAGCAGCAGCCTGCTCTCACCTTCCAGCAGCAAGAGCGTGGCCATGTCTGCTGTGCAGGGACTGCTGCAAGGGCAAAGAAAGTAAAGAGACCATCTAAGACAGCAAAATTACCACTCTTGCCAAAATATGAGCAAGCTTTAAAGAAAGAAAGTGTCCTGGTAAAGAAGTATCATTTTATATACCTCAGTGTATAAATTCTGGCAAAAAGAAAATAACTAACAATGTGGTCTTGATTCTTTTTTATTTAAAAAAAAAGAATTTCATTAGTTGCTGTAACCCTAGGGCAATGAGAAACATACACTGTTAATTTATGGGTCTCAACTGAATGTTGATTTTAACCTACAAAGTGCTTCAGATCATTAGCAGCTGATTCAAATGCTGCCTATGCTGTGCTGAAGATAAAGAGCACCTTTTAAGAAATACATGCTAATGTGTCCTGGGGACACGTGGTTTATCTGGGGCTTACAGAAAAAATATTCACTGTGAACTCTGTCCCGGTTTGAATAATCAACCCATGGCACAGCGGGTGCTGTTTCAGACAAAGGAAAGAAAATGAGTACGTGTGTGTTAGGTGACCATTTGGGGTACATTTGAGATGTTCTCTTAGTCTCTTTTCCATCTTGAACAAACAGGATGGGAGTGCTACCTGGGGACATCTGCCCTGTCTGTAGATCCCGTCTGTGCTGGACCAGGTGTTTAGTTGAGCTAAGGTGGGCCAGACCCCTCATGGTCAGCTGTTCTAATCAGGACACCTCCTTCTTAGATAATGAGTAAACTTTTAAAAAATAATTACAGTAGTAAATGCTGCAGTGAGTAGAAATATGGAAATAAAATGCTTATGCCATACACTGGTTAGCAAATGCACAATTTCTTCTGAATTAGGAATATTACATTTTCACTGTCACACAGCGTCTAACCCTAATCCGCAGGCGCTACCGCTCCCATCTAGGAGCGAGGCCGGGAGCAGCCGGCAGATGCATTTGCGCTCTCATCCTGCCTGCAGTCCCAGGAGCCAGCTCCTGATCTGCGTCCCTGCACGTTAAATCTCGGTGGTGCAGCAGCCTGCCCTAGCAGGGGGTAACTTTGTTTTCCGAGGCACTAAGCAGCCCGCCCACGTCCTCCCAACTTTCTCTTTTTTTTTTTTTCTTCTCTTTCTTTTCAAATTTTATTCTGTATTAGAAACTTCCTTCTTTGAATTGTTGCTGTAAGAATGGAGGTTTAAATTGCGTGCAGCCGTGAATACACACTGAACTCAGGTGATGTTGTGGACTACATGCCCATCGTATAAAATTGTCACCACCCCGTCTCCCTTTGCGACATTTCCGTGGAGTTTTGCTTTGGGAATTGTACACAACTGCAAATAGATGAGCTTCCTTAATTCCTTCTTAGAGAAATGTTTTTCAATGTTATTTGAACTACGTTTGAAATACTGTTTTACTGTGTTCAAATAGTCACAGAAACACTTTATACCTGAGACAGAGCTTGCAGGAAGTTCTCAGGCTCCCCTTTGCGACATCAGCTGGAGGCTGTCAGCTCTCAAAGCAAAGGCAAAAGCATCCCCCGTAAGGCAGAGCAAAGGGAAGCTCACATGTAGGGGTCACCACCACCTTCCTCTGCGCCAAATGCTCTCGGAGGTGAGACACCTGAGAGAGCTCAACAGTGAGGGCAGAGGAGCTTATTGTTGTTTTTAGTAAGCAGTTGACTGGTAATTTTTGCATGTCCCACCTAAAGCAACAGGCTGCATGGATAGGGATTGCTGTTGTTAGTACCACGTGTCCTCCCACTGTCATTCTGTTTCTCTTTAATTGCATAAATTAGGGCCTGATCCTAAAAGTGGACAGATCCTCACATCAGGCTGCCTCTGGCCTCTCTAGCAGATACATTGCAGCTTTGGACCTCCGTGTCCAGTAGATCTAATTTAGATCCATATATCGTTCTATCATCTGTTTTGTAAAGAAAAATTTCAAGAGGCATGTGAGGGATAAATGAATCTAAATGTAATGTTTAATCAAGAATGTCTACATCTCTGTCATGCCATCACCCAGGTTCCTTCTCCATTTATCCTTACAGACAATGTTTTGATGTATTTTTATTAAAGTGCCAGTTTTTTAAGCTTGTAGAACTTTCTGGTTTTCATTTCTAATGCTGCCTAAAAGGAGAGGATCCCTGGAAACATCCATGATCTACATCATTCATGACCCCGAATTGTTTTGTGGGTCACTACAGAGAGTGTTTTAATTGAGCTAAATAGAGCATACAAAAGATCAATGGAGCATTGTGAGATTTTGTCTTGTAAGTTGAAGTAGGCACAACTGTTTAATTTGGTACGTGCCATCGGCCCAAGAGACCCATTTTCAAAATGGTGTTTGATTATGTCGTACATTACCTTTAAAAAGTCTGCATGACTAAAATACCTCCCTCAGAATTAGGGTTAGGTTAAACTGTGCTTCCATTAACATATTTATATCAAAAAAGCCTTTTAGTGATGCTAAGCTCACTAATTCCTGTGTAAATGGCTGACAGTTTTAAAGCAGGATTTCCAAACAGGCGTGTTGCTGGTCTGTCACAGCTTAGGTCAATAGGGAAGCTGGCAGCTTTTAAGGAGATCCTAGAAATACATTTTGAAATAGTTGGAATGGTTAAACTGATAAATAGACTGTTAAGTTCCTGAAATGGCAGTTTTTGAAATTGTCATATGGCACATTGCTGCTAGAGAGTGTTTCTGCTGGAATTGGATAGGAAGAGGCTCTGCCTTCCCACAAAGGTTTCCGAACTTCATTGTTGTCTCATTCATCCTGAATCATGCTGGCTAGTTAAACAATTGGATTATCAGGATTTAGTGATTCTAAATAATTTGATTGCTTTATCAACCTTGTATTTTTAAAATACTTTATTATGAATTAATTAAGACTTCATCATGAGTAATGATGTATCAGACCAAAATAATGTATGAGTTTTCAACAGTTTCTAATCTTTCAAAATATTTTAATCAAGTTTTGAAGAAACCAATGCTTTCATGATGAAAACATATTTTCAATTAAAAATATTTAATTGAAAATTCTGCAACAGCTCTTTTAATTATCACTGAATAAAAATAAGAGAAAATGTTGCACAGAAAAACTGAGAAAGATTGTATCATCACATATTAAAACCACAGCGGTCTTTTTTCGTACTCTGTTCATGCGTTGGTTAAAAACTGTTACCCTAAATGCTCAAAAAGATGAAAAGACAGCATTTTCAGCTATTACCTACATGTTTAATGACTGTATAGCAGATACGACGGACATGTGGCTTTTCAAGTTTCATTGATCTATAAACCTTAGATTCTACAAAATGAAACAGAATGCAATTCTATGTTAAACATTTTTATGCCAGAAAAACAATGAAGATGATAGAACAACACAACACTAAATATTGGGTAATAGCATTCAATAAAAGCCTCATTTTTTTAGTAATTCATGCTTTTCTGCCTATTTATTTTAAATATTTACATTTACTTTGCTTTATTTGAGTCAACTGAGTTTAAAAACTAGGATTGAATATGTAAGTAATGTCATAGGAATCATATTTGAAACGCTGCATTTTGTTGTCCTCTGTAAGAGTAGCAGCAGCTACTTTTCTATGTACAAATTAACTCCTAGAACATGTTTTGTATGACTTTATCAGTAACGTGCCTCTGCACGTTCTCTGCCCACTGTTGATCTCTACAGGTGGGACATATTTGGAGCCGTCATTGGTACTGAATGTGGGACACTGGAATCTGGCTCAGCTATGGTATTTCTCAGAGATGGAGAAAGGAAAATATGCACTCCATACATGGACACTACGGGTTATGGGAACTTAAGATTTTATTTCAGTATGGGTGAGTATATATTCTTAATGTAATACAACCTGTGGAGCGTGTGAGTTTTAAATGGTGTGCAGTGTGCGTAGAACTATTTTAAATACTCCTCAGAAGAGGATAGCTCTGATTTGTGACTGTGATACCCATGAGGATGTGAGACTGACCATTCTCGGTCAGACCAAGAGTCCACCCTTCTGGATGCCCACACAGGTGTACAAACATAGTGGGCACATAAATAGGCCTCCCAAAAATATTCTCCCAGATGGCACTAACCTGCAGATGAAAATCTTTCTGAACTAGACAGGGCATTCTGGGTTTAGTAGCCCTTGGTGGGTGTTTCTTCCATGGATTTATCCAGCCATTTTTTTTTTGGCTGATGTAAATGTTTAGCTTCACGTTAAAACAGTTTAGTGTAGAAGTTATGTGAAGGTGTGTCCACGTAAGGTCAGTGTCTAAACTTCCTTTATAGTTAGAGGAGACGTGGTCAGTACCGTTGCTAGAAAAACCTGTTCAGCTCACCGTGAGATACCTGTGCTAGACCAGCTGAGCAGCTCCCTGGACTCCACTGACTGCATGGGTTGGATCTCCCTTGATATAAAGGAAGCTTGAGCACCTGGTGCACACACAGGTGTGGGTTCACTCTTGTTCAGTCCTCAGGCAAGATTCGTTACACAAGGACAGGTTGTTACCACTTGAGGTGTCCAGGCATATCTGAGATGTCAGCACAAGACTATCAGATATAACCCAGGATTTGTGGGAGAGGCACAGCCTACTGGAGTAGCAGGTAGGTCAGGCAGGTCCCTATGCAGTGTCTAAAATGATCCTTGGTCCTAGTTTTTATCAACTGAACCTGCCTGTTGTGCCCACAAGACCCTGTAGCCACTCCATAGTTAAACAATTCCTCATGTGAAGAAGTATCTTGTCTTGTACCTTCTAATTTCATTTGATGACCCTTACTTCCTATATTAGAAGAGATGGTCATATCTTTGTCATCCTCACCACGCCCTAGAGGATTTTTCAGGTACCTGTCGTACCCTCCCGCAGTCATATCCATGTGGACCTGGTGTTAATCCAGCAGAGTGAACAGAGTTGCATCCGAGGATGAGATAGAAGTAGCACAGAGGTGGGACAGCCTTACGTGGCTGAATCCACAGAATAGTTTCTGCTCAAAAGCTCTTATTATATTCATAAACATTGTCCTCTGCTAACGTATTGGCATGAGGGTGAGATTCACAGAGAGTGTGCTATAGTGTGCTACAGTCCTGGAGGAGGTATGGCCTACATGTGGCATCCCTCGTGAAAAGCACTGATGCGGTGTTAGCATCATCTGCGGGCCTTCCCTGCTGGGACAAGTGCAACCTCAGTGATTCACCAGGGCTAAGAAAGCGGCCAAGAACAAACCTGTCCTGCCACTTCCCCTCCCCACTGTTGTTGTCAGTGCAACTGCATTAGTTGGGTGTTGCAACAGACCAAAATCCCCATGAACGTGGTGGTTATCATTCAGTACCTCACGGTGTTTTTCCAGAACTTTTATTTTGCACGTAAAGGAAATTGCGTGAGGTTATTCTCTCAACACCAGGTTTAGAGGAGGTGAGGGTTTTTGCTTAAAAGTAGAGAATAATAGAATAATAAAGGAGGAAGCAGAGACTAAACTTGTGACCTCCGCAAGCAACCTTCTGAATCAACAAGAAAAAACACCCTTTATTTAATGAGTGAAAGACCTCATGTTGTTGTCCTAAATTGTTGCACATGTCCTCTGTGTTACATGAATTACCAATAAAGCACAGGAAAAAGAGGATGCTTTTTCCCAGTTCTTCCAAGCATTACAACACCTGCATGAGAAACAGGAAAGAAATTTGCCTAACCTTCTGAACTTTGGGGAGAAGTTGTCAGCACATGCAGGCACAGAGGATAGTGGGATATCACTTGAAAAATTTATTCTGTACGTACTGGTAAATTGCATAAATAATAGTTTAAACTTCAGGCAAGCAGAGGACTTGAAAGGACACATGGATGTTCCTTATTACAATATAATACACATCAAAGATGCACATCTTATCTAGCTCTCTGGACTGCTTTGCCTATTCCATTCCAATAACTGGCTATCTGTAGTGAAAATAGCAGAGAAAGTGTTTCATATATGCAACCTTTCTACTTTACAGACTTTTCAAAGAAGCTTCCTCATTCTGGGTTTTTCTGGTTGGTTTTTTGTTTGTTTGGTTGGTTTTTTACATATTTGCAATACCCATGGTGTACAGGGAAATGATGTTTCCTGTTTCAATTACAGAAACTCTGTTTTAAAACCTTTTTTCCAAAACACCAAACTAGTGTGATGGTGTCCATCTCGTAACTGTAATGCAGAGCTTAATGCTCAAATTTGCCAATACGTCTGCTCTCTCGGAGAAGGTTAAGAAGTGTTTTGGGTTCTACCAATACGAAGATATTTCAAATGCTGCCCCATTCCAGTGAGGCAACCATGACACACATGTTTTGTGAGATGAAACAGACTCCATTCATCCCTTTTAGGATATGGTGTAGATACTAGAAGCAGCAGCACAACAAAAAAGGTACACAGCAGTCTTCCTCATTTCCTACTAAGAGCAAATTCTCAGCTGCCAAACTACTTAAATACAACAGGTCCTCACACACGATCTGTGTGGCTGCACAGAGTATGAGTACTAAATAACAGTTTACTGACAAGAACTCAAAAAGCAGAGCATTTCTATGTAAATAGGATTTAAAGCATACAGATAGAAGTATTGCTTTGGGCACAGCATTTTCTATTAAAATTGTTTCGATAAGCTGATTAAGAGAGTTACTTGAGGTTTTGTAATTGTCAACCCCCTTGATCTGTGGCATGGTGTATCTGATCAAATAGTTCTTACATGTTGTGTCCTTAGGGCCAGTGTTCTTTTGTTTCATATCCTAAGTTAAATAGCATCTGGTTGCAATTATTTTTGTAATTATGGCTGCGTAATAGGATTCCACTTTCCAATAACAAGGGCTTCAAATAATTTTTTTTTGTCCCTCAAATGTGTGTTGTACAGGGGGAACTTGTGATTCTGGAGAATCCCATGAAAATGATGTCATGCTTTATGCCAAGATTGAAGGCAGGAGGGAACACATACCTCTTGATACCCTGACCTATGCTGCTTACAAGGTAAATCATCTTAAACAAAGTAGGTGGATGGGATGGATTAGATCAATCTATTTTTAAGCCATCACAGCAATGTTGTATGTTGCATTCCATAGGGGCAATCAAACGTGATCTTCCCAAGCACATAAATCATGTGCAGATCTCACAATGATGGGGTGTCTGTGCAACACAGCTCTGCAGTTATTGCTGATTACTCCACCCCAGAGCAGGACTGTGGCGTTGGCTAGTGCTAGCATAACAGGCAAATGAGCAACGGGCAAAAATTTTTAGCCATCATCTGAAAACTTTGGTGATAACACCTCCTCACAAATAATTACTCCTGTCTCCAGTCAAGCTCCTACGAGCCACGGTTTGATACTCAGGAGCTATGTCCTGAGAAGGTCAGTCATGGCCGGGAGGAGAGTGACTGGGAAATGCCTGGATGTCTTTCCTGTGCCCAGTGCAGGAAATTTCACATTTTATACTTCTTATTTCCATTTTAAATACAGTTGTGTGCCCTCTTAGAGGGTCTGCAGTGATGTGGGTATGAACTCAGTCATAGGATGTGGTTGCTGGCAGTGTGCGCAGGCAGCTTCTTCTCTGCCGGTAGCGCAGCCTCCTTCCAACAACATCCGCCACCCAGGCAGGACAATACGGACCTCGAGCTTGCTGTCAGGATCCTTCCTGGCTAGGGCAAGGAAGCACTTAGACCACGTCTACCCTGAGTAACCCAGCCCTGAGGTGTCCTTACTTTGCTGCTGTAAAATAGATAACAAAAATTGATACATGATACATATACATGTGGATGCACTAGAGACTGAAATGCAGTATGCTTATACGGTTTGTAGGAAATTTGGTGGTGAAGATGCAGCTGATTTCAAGCACAGGTCTGTGTGCATTTTCAGTGTACCTCTAGCATTCAGAGAGCAAATGTTTACAGTAGGGTTTGGCCTCGGTTTGGTTGAGTCACTCGCATTATTTCATTGTGCATGGCTTCCCTCCTCGCCTGCTTCTGTGTGACAGATGGGGTAGAACTTTTTTAAAACTAAGGTAACTGTACTTGTAAAATAATAAAAAATTAATTGGGGAACTTGGGGAGAGATAGAATCTGGAATTACACTGACTTAATTGTGGAGGTTTTTTTTAAAACAAGCAGTTTTAAAGCTGACATCTTCTTTTGACATAATAAAGGTCTAATTACGTTGCTTTAGGACAAAGGCTAAGCTTCGTAAAGCAGTGCTTTCGTTTGTTTCCACAACATAACATTCTCCCTAGATAGGCCTATGAACTCATGCTGTTATTCCATTCTCATGTATTCAGGCTAGACATGCCATTACCCTGCATTGGCTTCTGTGAGCTGAAAGGCTGCAGGACAAATATCATCTTCCATTACCAACTGAGCACTGACAAAATAAACTAGTATTTTTCAGAACACAGAAGGTACAGTCTTTTCTACAGCGTCTTTACAACCAAACAAACTGATCCCACTAAGGTGGTAAGCAGCACTGGTATCCAGAGTGTTAATAGCTATGCACACAATACAAAATGTGAGTATTTGGGATCTTCTGTGGAAAAAGGTGACTAAAAGAAGTTAACAGAAATGAAGCCAGGAGAGAGAAAAGTACATGTCTGGTTCAGCACATTTGAAGTTGCTTCTCTATTTTAAATAGTACCTTGTGACCCTTTTTAATATTATTTGTTTTATTTAAGCCTGATTTAATTTCTTTTACAGGTTCCATCTTTGGTTTCTGTTGTCATTAGTCCGGACCTGCAGACTCCGGCAACCAAGTTTTGCCTGAAGCAAAAGAGTCACCAAGGCCACAACAGGAATGTTTGGGCTGTGGATTACTTCCACGTTCTTCCAGTGCTCCCTTCCACGGTGACTCACATGATCCAATTTTCCATCAATTTGGGTTGTGGAACTTATCAACCTGGTAACAGGTACAACAGGCGAGATTTCTCTGTTGATTATCAGCTTTCTAGCACATTTTGGTTTAGAGTGTCTATATGAGTATTTGGATTTTTTTTTTTGCAGAAAGAATAAAGCCAATTTATAATGACAAATATAAGCTGCTCAAAAGCTAATGTTTACCTTGATCTCCACAGGCCCAGGTTTATATACCTCATATGCAATAAGGAGTCTATTAAATAGCTTTCCAAGTCAAAACTTGCTTTTCTTAGTGCATGATTCTGAAATATGCTCATGATTCAGAGCGACTTTTGCTCCAGTTTCTAATGGATATGAGATTTACCTTTTAATACTGTGTAAGGGGGAAAGTATTAAAGGCAGCAGCAGAAGCCTGCCCTACTGACCTCCCAGAGATTACTGATGCCACAAGCATATCTAATTCTTGTAAGACTGGTGATAAATGGCCCTCATTTTGACAACCATCAGTATGAGGACCTCACTGCCTGCACACTGACCACAGAACTCTTTTGCTGGCTTCACTTCATTGGAATGTTCAACATTATTTTTTTCATAGAGTTAAGGGGGAGGAAAAGGGAAAGAAGGGAGTCATTTGCTGCTCCATATTTTGTAGAATATTAGAAATGGTGGTTGGAAGGGACCTTCACAGGTCATCCAGTGAAACCTGCTGCTGCAGGTGGGATTATTACCAGCATGGGTCAGGTCAGCCATGGCTTTGCCTATCCATGACTTGAAAACCTCCATGGATGGACATACTGCTACCTCTCTGGGTGACCTGCTCAAATAAAAAAGTGTTTCCTAATGTTCAGTCCAAAACTCTGAAGACATGTCTTTATGGCCATTGCCCTTTCTACTGTGCCTTCTAGTACCGAGGAGAGTCTGGCTCTGCCTCCCTTGTGAGTGTCCTCCACACCATCACAGGCTGCCGTAGCTCACCCCTCCTCACCAGGCTGAGCAGGCCGGCTCCCCAGCCTCTCCTAGCTTGGTGCTCGAGGCCATGGACATCTTGCTCATCCTCTGCTCCACCTCTCCATTTCTTTACATCCTTCTTCAAATAGGGGATCCAAAACTAAACTGTCCACTGTCCCTCTTTCCTTATGTACATGTGAGACCATTTATCCTGATATTTTATGAGGTTTAAGTTACTTTATATTTTTCCAGAGTCAAGAGTTTAAAGTAAGAGACTGTAAATGCTTTCACATCCATGTCCCATAGCATTTACTTTCAACTGGAAAAAGCTGCATTAGCACTGAGGGTCCTAGCAGCCATGCAGGGCAGCGGAATTCAAGGGGCAGCAAAAATCAAGGCATTGCACTTATATTTGATAGGAAGGGAAGGCAGCAACGTATTTGTACATGGAAAGTGAAAACTTTGCCTGTAAACACTCCTGGCCTGTAAATATGTGATACATGAAGTCTCTGTCTCAGTCTGTTATCTGATGGGGATTAGTATGTATTTTGAAAGATTAATATTCTTCCTTCACGTAAAACTATTTCTGAAGCAGAAGTGAGCTTCTTCATAACAAAAGAAGCACTGGGTCCCCATTATCCCTACTTGTATTTCCCAAACACAGCAGCATTTCCCATCTCCTGGTCTACAGCATTGTTCGTAATGCTTTCATTACTGCAAATGTGAGAGACTCGCACTGAATGTATGCAGTAAATATGACCCTCCAAGGTATCAGTACAGTTAAATCTGAAACAAATTAGTGAAAACGTCCATAAACTGTTTTAATACATACTTACAATATCACAGTGATGGTACATTTAAATAAAGCAATATTGTCAGCAAATTATAATAAGTAATATTGTCAGCAAATTATGATGAAAAGGAAAAGTTATGATCCAGTAATTTAGTATTGAGGTGATGAATTATGACTTTTATAATGTTCCGTTGACATTACTTAAAATAAAACAGAATATTACAAGCTAATTTTATCGAGGAAATTACAAGAGTATTTCAGTAAAATACTAAATCCTTAATAAATCAAGCACTTCCTATACTACTTTTTCAAGGTCCTCAGAACGTAAAAGATCTAAGGATTTCCTTACATTCCTAGATTATAAAGAGTGGGTTTTTTAAATACGCAGTGAAACGGGGAAGGAAAAAATTCTAGTAATAGCTTTTTGAAAATTGAAGTTGTCAATGAACTTTTGGGAGAATGGGTTTAATAACTCATTATCATAGACTCAGTGGATGATCTCATAGAGTTTCCAGTTCTCTAATGTCACTGTCTGCACGTGGATGGT
The DNA here is from genome assembly GCF_047370975.1 of Nipponia nippon. NCBI lineage: Eukaryota > Metazoa > Chordata > Aves > Pelecaniformes > Threskiornithidae > Nipponia > Nipponia nippon. Next base: position 14,572,347 of record NW_028262347.1, on the reverse strand, counting down.
TTGGTTTACTGCTAGTCAATGAAACCAGAGAACAGCAGCCTTTTCCCTGGCAAATCTGGAGGTTTGGCATATGGTTATGTCCCTATGCCTCACAAAATTCACCACTGAGCACTCCAGGCTCTGTGAGGTGGAAGCCTCCAAGGACCACTATGGCTGGGCAGTGCACAGGCTCCCACGCCTCCCAGGGGCTCTGCCTGCTACGGGGGCTCTCTGAAGGGTGCCTTTCCCCAGGTCCCCTCCACTCCCTGCAGTCCTCGGTGGGGGCTGGCCGTTTTCACTGTTCCATAGTGCTTTTCTCATCTCCATTTAGGCACGATGGGTGGAGGAGGCAGATGACTGAGTCGTCTAATGAAGTTACTATTTGTCAGCCACAGAAGGGAAGAACCAGCCAGTGCATGAATGGCGAGTGGTCTTTTACCACCTGCTGAAGATGTAATGGTTAGCAGCTGGCAGTTATAAGTGTCCTGTGCTCACATGATGCTGTCTAGCTCTGATGAATCCAAGTTTTCTCCTCGTTACTTTTGAAACCATTTCTAGCTGAAATATAAGAGTAATGTCAGCTCATTTAACGCCAGCAGCATGAAAACACTGGCTAAATGGTGGCCAAACAAGGACTAGGTGTTTAGAGAATCCTCAGTCTATAGGCTACCCTTTTGATTTTTAAACACTCAGATTTGTTTCATGTTTGTATTTTCAGGATTTTTTATATTTGGAGTCTGCTTAAAATTATTTCATGTTTCAGCATCAGTTATTAGGAATAGCAGATTTGGTGGTTTCTCAGTGTTGGTACTTCTACATTCATATCTATACCAGGTAGGCTCACGATGTCTTTCTCTTTTCTTTCCTTCACTGTGTTATCAGCGTCAGCTTGGAGTTTTCAACCAACCATGGTCGCTCTTGGTCCCTGCTCCACACCGAGTGTTTGCCTGAGATATGTGCTGGGCCTCACCTCCCCCACAGCACCGTCTACGCCTCTGAAAATTACAGCGGGTGAGAGTATTCTCTGCAAAGCTGAGATGCAAGATTAGAGAAGTGAATTATAGGTGACAGAAGAAAGCAGCAAAGCACACAACCCCATGTCATCTTTCATTTTTTACTAGCTGAGGACAGCAAGGAAGGAGTGTTCTGGTCTCCCTGGCTGCCCAGTAATGAAATTCGAAATACATGGGGCTACTTTTGTGGTATAATACTATTTTTCTGATTCTAAAGATAAATTACAAAAAAACCCTGTGAACAGCATGCTGGCAATTAAAAGAAAAGTTATACCTTGTCAAAGCCACAAAAGTTTTCTTCTTAGTCAGAGGAACCATCAGTCAAAGCCATATTTACATCCTCAGACACCTTTACTCACTTGGAATCCCAATACTGGGTTACAATGAAGCCCATCCCCTGTACTTCTGCAGATGGAGATCATTGTTAGTGTCACTTTCTTGCATCAACCCTTCTCTTTATTAAGTCTCTTCGGTACTGTTCTGACCATAAAATGAACTGTGACATCTTGTTGCATAGCGCAGTCCCATGACTCTGTATCTCTCTGTATGCCAACTTCCACAGACACTTCAGAGCAGCGGATATGACCATGAGAAGAAAGCGTAGTCGAAGCATTGCTATGATCTGCTGACCCCCCCATTTCTGTACCATTTTCATAGGAACCATTACCCGCGGTGTGTGAAGGAAGTGTAGCCACTGTGGCTGACATGAGAATGATGGCCCAGACCACAGCACCCAAATCCTCTGTGCCCCTCTTCTTACCCCCCAAAGGGTTTCCACCAAATAGAGCTCAGTCATACTGGAAGGTTTAATGCAGTATGCAATTTAGGGATATTCACTGTGATGAAGGAGTTGCTAGAGCAAAGCAGGTTAAGATCTTTGCTGACTTCATGCATTCATACAGGGAAAAAAATGGCTGGGTTTTATAATGGAATAAATAACATTCACATATTGTATGAAAATATCATGGGCCATGTTCTTTTTTTTTAATTTATATTTTCAAAAGCTGTAGTAACTTCACTGCTTAATTTGAGCAGATTTTAGAATTAAAAAATTCTCACAAGGCTTCCAGTGTAAGTAAACACATCTGCAAAACATACAGTTGCTTAACAGCTATCAGTGTAAAATATTAGTATTTGTGTTATATCTATTTCAGGTGGAACCGAATAACTATTCCCCTTCCCAACGCAGCGTTGACAAGTGACACCAGGATTCGATGGAGACAAACAGGACCAATCCTTGGAAATATGTGGGCAATCGACAATAGTTAGTATTCTTATCCATGACCATGATACATCAGAAGAGTAAATTTTTATATGCCGCTCCAAGTGAACGTATTTTCCAGAATTGCAGGTCAAAGGATTTTCAGTTTGTTAATTTCCTCGTTGTCGTATCGGCACTTGGTAACAAGTGCATTTTGAAGCTAGAGGGGAATTCTGTCATTTGAAAAGACAATAGCCTAGTAGATTACCTTTTTTTTTTCTTTTAATTGAATGCTTTCCAGGAAAAGATATTGGTGGCAAGGGCTTAATATAACATTTCCTCTGACTGCTTAGTCCTAATTACCTAAATAGGTACTACTCTGTGCTATTAAGGACACGTACTGCGCCAGCCTAAGCAACAGTTACAGCATCTGGGACATATTTTTTCCTTCTGGACATAGAAGACCTTCATAAAGCAATGCTGCTACCAAACACGGACAAAATTTTACATTGTTTACAATACCTTCAGGGGGAAAGTACCATCTATTTTAGGGAACTATTCTTTTAGGAAATTATTTTTTGCCTACCTGTGCTTTAAATGGATGTGAAGAACTGGGAGAAGCTTATATTGACTTATATAATTATGAAACTTAGGGCAGAGGATAACTGGGGCCAGTCTTGAAAGGAAATACTTTAAAGCACAGAAAAAATATTCAGGAACACAGGATAAAATAGGTACATGGTATGAAATGAAGAAATAAGCATGGTTGAAAGGGCTCACTATGAGAAGGTGCAAATTTTCTAGCTTTGCTCATTAGCCCTAGATGTTTTGGGACTAAGTAAACTACATCCAGAATTTGCTTTGTTAGATTTGTGAAGTATGTAATTTAAAGATTTACGGTGATGTACCATGAAATTTTGTAGTGATTCCTAGTAAGGTTTGATATGGAGCCTGGGAATGGTAAACAGTTATATTTCACAAAATTCTTAAAATAGATTACTGCCTAGTTTTGAAAAGAAAATTCTTGAAGCTGCCTTGATAACATGATGCTACAAATGAAAGTTTTTCACAAAAAGTAGTCGCATTAATGAGAAGTAGCATCATCTTGACGTCTTTAGAGATGATGATTTACATCAAAAAGAAAGTTAAGGGAAAATTTAGGTATATATACATAAGAAGATGTCTGTGAGTATCTGCAAAGATGAGTTGGTACCTAACAAAATGCAGACTGTAAGTGTTGGAGATGCTCACGGAAGTTCACAGAAATAAGAGCAAGGTAAAATCAATGCAAGAATCCAAAGTCTTTACAATAGAACAAAATAACAAGATTTTGAAAATTTATGGACAGTTCATTTATCTGCACTACCTTCACTTGTACAACTAAATACAATTTCATCAAAGGATGCTGCACGCTCCACTCTGTACCGCCTCAAAAGCAATTTTACCAACCATCTGCCTAAAAACTGCCTGCTCTGAAATTTGCTTGAGGTGTAGAACCGTGACATGGGAATCAAGTCTCAAAGATGAACGTGTTTATGAGGTTTTGCATGCCTCCTTTGTTAGATACTAGCGGAACTGAAGCTTTGCACTTCAGTATTGTAGGGAAAGACTTACAAATATTGGCAAGACACTCAAAGTCTTGAAGAGAGGAAGATTTTCAAGGATTCAGCACTCTGACTTTTAGCTTCACAACTGTTTCTTATGTGAATTAAGTTTTAAATGAAATCTGGAAGCTGGCCATCTTTTAGATGCATTGGAAAACTGCCAATCTTCATAAAGCTTTTTTTCATTTTGAATGACATCATTGCATCTTTAACCCTTCTATTTTTACCACCCCCTCAAAAAGACCTCGAAAGAGACAAATAAATCAAACAGACAGAACAGAATTTTTGCACCCTGAAAAGTGAGAAAATCTAGAAATCACATGAAGTCTGATGGAGAGTTAGTTACAGGGAGTAGCTAACAGGGATTTAGAGTGCATCTGCCAGGGAGTACTGAGACACTGCTATGATGAGCAACATCATAAAGCTAAGAGAGGGAATAAGTACTGCTTGTTATAGATGATTTCAAATTGGTGGCTATTTGGATGACATTCCAAAACTCACAGTGCAAATGGATAACTCCAAGTAACAGGCATTCTTCAGCAGAAAAGATGACAGTATTCATGGTTAAGGCCTGTTTATCATAGTGTATTGAAAGAACAGTGCCCACAAGTTATCACTTTGGGCTACACTCAGATTAATGCATTTGATCTATACCCAGATTAATGCTTTTCTTTAAAGTAGTGCAATTCGATGTAGATTATGCTGAGATTTGCACATCCTTCCATCCTTCATATTTTTCACAAAATATCAACGCTGTCAATTAGGAGTCATTGGAGAAAGGTGAAGTAAAAGAGTAAAACAAGTCTGGAGTATTTTTGAGTGCATATGATTTGGAATTTTATACCATTTGAAAGAATCAGTGAAAGTGTATGATATTTAATAGTTACTTAAGACACATCAGGGCAGATTCTAATTCCAGTAAGCCCAGTGAAGGTAAGTATATGGATTTCAGTAAGAGAAGCAGTGATACATTTAAAAAATCTACAAGACTGCTATTGGAATGTGCAAATATTAGATTACATCTCTGAAATAAGATGAAGAAAAAGGGACGTCAAGAAAATGGTCAATGCATAGCAAATAATCTGATCTCATTCACAGTCTTAGAAAAATCAGGTACATCAATTAAAACATCGCTAGTCTCTCAAGCCACAGATAGACATTGCCCATTAAATAATAAATTACCCCTGGCTATTCTTGACACAGAGCAAAATTCCATTACTCAGTTCTACAGAAGGATACAATCAAATGTATTTTATCCTTTTATAGACCTCTTCCAGCTAGTGGGATTAAGATAAATACAATAACTGTCTTGTATTCGTCGTATTCTGTTTTTCATGTAACATAACCTTCATTTAACTTATTTCTTTTCCCTGCAGTTTATATTGGTCCATCTTGCCTCAAATTCTGCTCAGGGCGAGGACAGTGTACTAGAAACGGCTGCAAGTAAGAGTTGTAATTCAGTACTTGTATTTAATTTCTGTCACATAGTTCACTTGAAGTGATTTTCATTTCAGCCCTTGCTTTTTGAGATGACTAAATATAAAGCTAGCATAGCCCCCAGAATACATAAAGCTCACTGGAGAGCTAAAGATCAATCTTTCTAAACAGCAGCATATTTAATTTTTTTTCTATAATTTTCTTTTGGGAGAGAGTCTAACTTCCAGTTCACCTTAAAATGTGCTACAGAGCACACTGAAATGTCAGTGATGCATCCTTTATACTGGTTTTAGAGGTGATTTGGGACTGTACCACTTTTATATTAGATTTTGGGAAAGAACCACAATTTTCATAGTTCTAATATATCCCATAGCCTAACAGACCTCAAGGACAGAAGGTCAGCACTCCACTTTTTCTGAAAGTCTGTCTCGTTAAAAGTGTTTCAGCCTAAAAAGTAAAGGTACTTACTCAAAATCAGTAAGCACATTCAAAATATTGGTGTAACTATTTTTAGGTGTTAACAGGAGCACGACCGACGGGGCGTTTGGTTCTGTTACTCAGTTTCTTGTAATCGCATCTGACATGCTACAGATAAAAGCAAATTAATCATTTTACCTACAAACAACTGTAAATTATGTCGGCAGTATTTTTGTTCCAAAAATGAATAAAAATATTTCTATATCGTGTATTATGTGTAGATTGGTGGAGTGTTCATAACTGTGATTTTTTTTAAATTGGAAAAGTAAGTACTAGCTAAAAGAAAGTCATTGGCTCTGCAATACCTAAATAAAGTTTAAAGAGGTTCTTGGTCCTTAGATTTGAGAGGGACTTTGTAGGCATCTTCAGTTCATGAACAACTGCAGCCACTGTGTTGGTTAGCCAACCAACCACAGGAGAAGATGGGTCATTAATGACACTGTTCAATTTTCCTCACCCGCAGGTGCGACCCCGGTTTTTCAGGGCCGGCGTGTGAGATGGCTTCACAGACCTTCCCTGTGTTCATCTCGGAGAGCTTCGCCAGCTCCCGCCTCTCCTCCTACCACAATTTTTACTCCATCCGGGGGGCTGAGGTCAGCTTTGGCTGCGGGGTCCTGGCCAGTGGCAAGGCCCTGGTCTTCAACAAGGATGGGAGGCGCCAGCTTATCACCTCCTTCCTTGACAGCTCCCAGTCCAGGTGAGAGGGAGAGAGCAGTAATGTGAGGCAAAGAAAGTGGGAACCCCTCCCCTTCCAGCTACAACCTTGTATATTATTCAGCCAATTGTTTTAGCAGAAGGAAGAGGGTTTTTTTAAAAAACTCTGAGTTCTGTATTTTAACGGTGATTTCATAGCCTTGCCTTTTTTCCTTCTGCTTTGTAAACAGCAGAGCCCAAAACAGACTGGAGGGAAGTTATTGTACAGCTCAGATGGAAAATATGAAATGTTAATATCAAACCTGAGTGTCAAAGCCAAAGTGCTAATTAATTATTTATAAGGTTGTGTTTATTTGACAGCTTGTGGCAGCTGATTAGATCCATTCACTATCTCTCCCTCCCCTTCAGTGCCTAATAAATAATTAAATGTTGTAATGATTGGCATTTTTTAACTATATGTGCCACATTGCATTACCTTACAGTAAATACAAATCGTACGTACAAAACCCCGTAACTAATACTTAGCAAAATTTGTCTAGATTGAGGAGATCTGAAAACAACCTGGTTAGGAAAAAAAAAAAACAAAACAAACAAACAAACAACAAACCACTATGCATATAGTACCCTATAAATATTTGTGTAATTCTGATCCAGGTTCCTGCAGTTCACACTACGCCTGGGCAGCAAGTCCGTGCTGAGCACCTGCAAAGCACCTGACCAGCCCGGGGAAGGAGTGCTGCTGCACTACTCCTACGACAACGGGATTACCTGGAAACTACTGGAACACTATTCTTATCTCAACTACCACGAGCCAAGGTATATGCATAAATATTACAAGGAGTGTTATCTACATGCAGTTAATGCTGGTAGTGGTAGTCACTGCAATGCGGAGAGTAAGTACATCTGCCCACATGGTGTGGGAGTGAGTGGAGTGAAGATCTTTTACTGCACACTGAAAGTTACCACTTTTCCTTAAAATTTTGCAGCTGTTCTAGGCAATTCCCATTTTTGCCTGCTTCTATAAAAATGAACACATGGATTTAATGGCATCTGAGTCTATGGTGATTTGACAGAACAAGCCGAGGCAGTGCGGGATGAGCAGGAAGAAATGTACTTGTGGTAAATAGCGGTATGTCTTTTCCCATGGAAGCAGCCACTTGTAAAGATAAATTAACATAAATTATTCGTAGCTTTGAAGCCATAGATACCTTCACTACATCTTCCTCTGGGATTAGGAGTTTGCAGGCAGCGCAGGACAGCTGAGACAAAATCTGACCATGAGGGTGTCTCCAGGTCAGCAGGGAAATTGCGCCTGCTCCCGTTACGAAGGGGATTACACGACTTTGTGCCTGTGCCTGTGGGCTGGACTTGGTGCCCTGGGAGGTCCTGCCAGTGACCATGCCTGGGAATTGTGCAGATCACAAAGCAGCTGAACAAAGAGCTCATCTCATCTAGCAGCACCTGTGTTTGGTGTCAGATTAGAGAGGAATGTATCTGATGTATTTAGAGCAGAAGGTATTACTTACTGTTACATTTGTGAGACCATCCACCACTTTTAATAAAGCACATGCAAAACTGGGAGTCTCCACAAGCACACCTGTACCGCAAGCCCAGAACAATCTGGGCTGGCTCTGTGCAAACCCACTCAAACCTGGAGGCATCCACCTTCCCGCAGTGCTGCAGCAGAACCAATAAATCCCGATGAAAGGAGATGCTCTGCGAGGGGGCACATGAGAGGCAGAGCCAACAGTGGCATCGCGGGTCCCTTCCCAGCTGGTCCATTCCTGCCCAAGGGTGACTTTGCCCTGTGTCCTCTTCTCTACCCCTCCATCCAGTTCCAGGATAATGCCTGAGTCAGCCGCGCGGGTGGGACTATAGATACATCTGCAAGTCACTTTAGCTATGTGTAGCTTTCATTATTTATATATTGAGCTCAGATCTGCTCATTTAAAAAAACAAAAAACAAAAACCAGATTTCCTGTCTTGTTAATAACTCAATACAAAATTACAATATACAAAAGGTGTTTAAGAATATTCTAATGGGAAAAAAACTTGTAACATTATATTTCCTGGGACCTATAAGAAATACTCAAAAATCTGAGAGGAACAGCTGTATTTGGTAGAAGTATACTGCATGTGGGCTTTAATTTCTGAAGTTTTAAATGTTTCCAAAGGAAAGATCCTAAGAACTGGAACGCTCATAAGCCTTCTACAAAATTTCCTTTCCCGTCCTTTATTATAGTCACATATATATTTTATATGGCCCTGTTTCTAATTCTTAGATTCAAGATTACAGCTGTAGGAATTGTATTTCCCTAAAGGTTTTTAATATGTAGCACTATGAAATTTTTATAACAAAAAGGAAAATACACATTCTGGTGACTGATTTTAATGAAGTTTAAGATATAAGTGTAGTAAATTGTACTGATGCCAGAGATCTTTTTTGCTTTTTGAGATTAAGTATGAAACACTTGATTTCTGTTGTTCTGACAGGGCAAAGAGCTGAGCACAACACACACAGGTTGGAAAGGTTTTGCCATGGGATATGTACACTCCACTTGGGGTAGATAGAAAAATGATAGACATACAAACCTGAAGATAATGCTGGCAATAATTATGATGAAGAACATGAAGAAAGCTTCACCTTTTCGTATTATGTTGTCTGAAAATATCAGCATTTTTGGTAACATAGATGGACTGCTGCAAAGTTTGGCAATCAATCTGTATCCAGAAATTTAATTAATCTTCAGTCATACAAAAAATAATTACACATTTAATGTTCTGCTGAAAAGGTGCATTTAATCTGCTAACATTTGACAGCTGCATTTTTCTTCTGAGCAGAACAGCAGTGGCTTTTCAATATTAGGTATGCGCATAGCTTGAAAGAATGAGATCAGAGCAAAGGTCTCCCAGCTGGTTTTTAAGAAATCTAATGGTAGCTGGTAATGTTAGTAGGAACACTTTTCTTTTCTGCAGCAGAAAAGTCATTAGCAAGAATCTCCCTCCCTCTCCATCTATCTCCAGCAAATCAAAGCCAGACAGGAGAAGCTGTTGTAACTGGAGATGTAGTCAGGTTCTGCATACTAACGTATGTGCCATATACGGTAGTTTACACTAACGTTTTTAAATTGTGTTTGCTTAATCCCCTGGGATGAGAAATTTATTTTAACATGTGTTAAATATTTTAACATCCGATAGGTGTATCAGTGGTGTATGTCATGATTCAGGATTTTCTGTAAATTGCTGTCGGTGAGAATTAGTGTCCACGTGGGCGAGCTTATGAGAGTTAAGAGTAAAAAGGAAGATGCAGGCGTCAGAGACAGCCACCAGCAGAGAAATATGCCTAGGATTATAACAGAGCATTAGCTCGCGCAAGTGCCAAGTGCTTCATGCCGTGCGCTGGATGCAGTGCTCCTCCTAGCCAGGGTACCGGCTTTCTTCAGGTTTGCCCTGCTGAACCATGGAAGACAAAACTATTGGTGCCTTTTAGCATCAGTAGCGATTTCGTGTCATTTGTGCCTTTAAATATTGACCCAAAAGGCCATTGAGTTGCTGCTTATTAGAGAACTCTTGGTAGGAAGAAAGTCCTTGTAGTTTATTCACGTTCCAGAGAGTAACAGGCTTGGTCTTTCTCTTAGAATGGTATGAAGTCATTGAAGCATGTTTATTTGAGCAGCCAAGGAAATGTATGCGCCATACGTAAAGTGTGTGCCCTGCTGGTCCCTTGCCACGAGGACACAGCAGCCGTCGCCTCTGGCTGTCCCTCGACGCTGCTCTCTCCAGCCTACGACCAGCAGAAAGCAGCTCCTAGAAATGCCAGCCAGGATTTTTTGAGTGCTTCCCACTTGTTTAGCCAAGCCATTTGATTATTTCTTGCTAATGGATTAATGTATTCTTCTTTAAAATCAATGTGATATTAAACAGCAGTATTATACATTTACTCTTTACAAGGACAGTTTAGCAAGTCATTTTTAAGAGTGTGGTTTTGCACTAAGAGCACTGCAGGCACAAGACTGTTTCATACACACAGAAAAAAACATTACAACAGGCAGTGTAGAAAGCCTTAAATCTGGAAAAAACGTGGTGCTAAAGTGTAACATGATGTTTCCAGTTTACCTGATTTGTCATTTTATCCACATTTCCTCTAAGAGAGAAAGAAAAATATCAGCTACATGATGAGCTTGCCAAAACCTCTTTTGCCAGCAAGCAATTGGATACCGATGGAGACAAATATCCCTGTTGCCAGTCTTTCACAGCTCACGTGCGTTGCGTGGGGCACCATGGTCCTGGTGATTTATGGAGCTTTCAAGAAGGTGTCGTTGCTGTGGCAATTAATGCATGCTCCCCGCTGCTGTATACGATAATTGCTCCTGGAAATTAGATATTACTCTTAATTTTCTTTGCAGTTTGTCAGTTATAGGTTTGTTGACATAGCTGCCATGACAAATCAGGTGACCTTGCATACCAGGAGAAGCGCCTGGGACTCACCTCCAGTTGCGTCTGTGTGCAACTGCAGAAGAAAAGTGCGCCCCATAAGAGACTACACATAATCACACTGTCTGACAAGATGAACCTTTTCCCCTTTGAACGTGGCAATTTAGAGGGATGGATTCTTCTAAGACAAGAGCAACACAGGCATGATGCCAAGTGCTGTGCAGAAACAAGCACAGATGTTAAGAAGATGGATCTCTTCAGATCAGGATAAAATCCACTGAGTCTGAGAAAGTGGAGCTGGAATTTGTAAATCTTTGTCAGCTGATCATCCCTTTGGCAGTCTAAGCCCCTGGCCTACAGCTGGGTTTCAGATGGAGGGCATTCAAGTTTCTTCTGGCAAGCAAGAGCAACTGTAAAATTTAGAGAGCTCCACAGTAGCAGCAAAATTTACAAAATTGGTGGCTTTTGCACATGGCTGTCTTTCAATAAATACGTTGACTACCAAGAGAACTAATGATTCCCCTGTCTCTGTCACTGGTAAAAACTATACCAGGAGATGATAAGGTATTTGTGGGCTGAATTTAACCCATGATTTTTAGGGTCAGTAAGAAAAAATAACCATAAAATACGTCCCCATCGAATTATTACAAACAGCAAAACTTTCAATAATACTTTTGTTTTGTTTTCCAGAATAATTTCAGTGGAGCTGCCTGAAGATGCAAGACAGATTGGCATTCAGTTCAGATGGTGGCAACCATATCACTCTTCTCAAGGCGAAGATGTGTGGGCGATCGATGAAATCATCATGACGTCAGTGCTTTTCAATAGCATCAGTCTGGACTTCACCAACCTAGTTGAAGTCACACAGTCTCTGGGATTCTACCTGGGAAATGTTCAGCCATACTGTGGACATGACTGGACTCTTTGGTGAGAAACACATATTTATTTCTATTGCATTTTTGTTTTCTTTGTCTATTCATCCTGCTAAGAACCAAGTGATTTCTGCAAATGAGTCTTTCTGGCAGCTATTCAGAGTAATTTTGTCTCATCCTCACATAATGGACAAAAATACGGTTGCTAATCTAATTGAAATTAGCAGTAAGTTTTTACACCCCATTGCACAGAGATTGATGTTTGATGGGAACCTTGTAGCATTCTTTCCCCACAAAATATTTAAAGAATATCCTAATAGAAACAATTCAGAAAATTTTCATAATCTTCACTTAAAATCCAGTCAGGTTAATATGCATATACAGGTTATGAAATAATCTGTTAAGTGCAGACTCTGAATATTTTGTAAGTGATATTCAGATCTGTCTACATAGCCATGAGATTACACTCCAAAAAGGAAAGGCAGCAGAATGTTGGTAGAATGACGTTAGTCATCTGTAGTTATTTTCTCTGGTATTATATCCATTTAGTGATTTACACTGTGATCAGCATTATTATTGCAATTATGCCTAAAATGTGCTGTGTATTTAGAAACAAAAGCAAAAAAACATCACCTGCCCCAAAGCAAAAAAAGGCAAGAAAAAGAAGTGAAAAACAAAGAAAAAGAATATTCTGTTAGAATTGTGTAAAAATAAGCTTTTTTTTTTTTTAAAACGTTAACCTGCTTCACAAAAATTAAATTCTGGAGTACATAGATGTAATATTTGGAATTAATACAAGGGAAATTCAATTTAATCTCTGTGTTTTGATTAAAACTAAATAACAGTTTCATGCTTGTCTGATCAACACATAAACCCAGTATGGCTTTAATTGGCATAGATGTATTTATTTGGAGGAAGTACAATCACAGTAATTATAGAAAACCTGAAAAAAATATAAATAATTTTAGCGTCCCCATGGGCACTCAGAGAAACACTGTTGGAATTTTATTAACAAGTATTTCTGAGCAATCTGATTTGACTTTCTGATCATCTGTCAAACTAAAAGGAGTTGGCTTAGCAGTAGGAACAACACCGAATTTGTTCTAGCGGTGATAATGAGGCAGTAGAAGCACCATTAACCACTTTAATAAGGACAAGGAAGGTACTCACTGCTCATTAAAATGAAACAACATGTTAGGGCTCAAACTCTTTGCATCTTCTTCATCAAAGAGTTGGAATGAAAGCTCTTTAATGACATTGTTTTCCCTCTGTTCTTGTAAGACCAGTTTATCATGGGAAGGGCGGTAAGTTATTTAAGATAGCAGAGGTTCCTCTGTTTTCCTCCTATGACTCTAAATCTGAATCAAAATAATAAATGCTAAGCTAAATTCTCCATCCCATATATTGGCTAGGATTTGTAGTGCTCAGTCATAGTGGAAATGTTGAACTTTCCATGCATCAAATAACCAATCAAAGCCTTTGAAATATTTCCTTGCTATTTATGTATAAGTATTTTTCATTATCACTGGAAGACATGAACTCTATCCTTCACTGACCTTGTTTCTCTCAAGGGAAATTTTTAAACTTACACAAAGTCTGTACAAATGGCTGCTAGTTAAATTAATTATTGTTGGCTTTTCCCAGCTGTGAGTCCATTTGGTTCTCATTTTCTAACTCATGACTTTCTATGAGCAGAGTTTGCAGTAGCACTGACACCATCCTCTTGAGAAAAGTCTGACAACTGCTTTTTCATTAGTAGAACTATGGTAAATATGCTATAAATCATTGTACAGGGTGTCATCCCGAGGCCCCTTTTCACTGAATTGCCTTTAATTGTCTATTAGGCCTCTGTTTCTGCCTCAGAATCTGAAATATTTATCCTTAAAATTGGGGAAAACTGACAAGGGGGATTTTTATTTTTGTTGAAGAGGGAGGTTGTTCTTTCCGATGTCTGACTACATTTAGAAAAGAGAGGTTTGTTGATATGCATATGTTTTGAGCAAAGGTGATTTTTGAGTGGTTTATAATGGTCTATATCTGGAACAGTCACTTGATTTGATTGTAATCGTCAACATTTGGTTTCAGATTGGTTCCTAGACTTTATTGTGGGAAGTGTATTGAGTACACTGAAAGGACTCCGGAACACTTTTTAAACAAAGTGTTTGATGATAATTAACATTAATTCATCACTTCTCCAAAATGCTCATACACAGGCAAGGTTTTGACCCAAATGCTTCTGGAGTGTTACCGAATATTTAAAGCCACTTGCTGAAATGCATTTAAGTATTGATAAGGACACTAAAGCTTTTTTTTTTTCTTTTTTTAATATTCATCTGGACAGAAATAAAATAGCGTTATATAAATAAACTGTCTTCAGTCAGATTATGACCTTATGATTTAACTCAAGGTAACGGACGATGGAGTGTCCCGCCGTCCCAAGCAGCCTGGGGGAAGACTGTAAATCTGTCTCATAATGAACTATCCTGATGGAGCAATGTAATACAGTTGCCCTACATCAGCTTGATAAAATTGTTCATAAAATGTTTTGTCTTTTAGGTTAATTATTACTCTGTAACATGCAGAAAGTTTCTTTCAGGAAATTGGCTTAATTAAAATACGTGAATACATTTAGGAATTATTTAATGAAGTAGGTATGATGTGATGTAAAAAGACATAAGCATCTCCTGCCCCTGATGGAAGCAGAACTGGGGCTGGCAAGGGCGTTTGGGCATCACATCAATATTCTTGGTCAATGCAGCTTTAAAAAAACAGCTGCATCCGTGTGGCTTTTCAGTATTCCTGCAAGTACCGGCCTTGAAAACGTGGTAACTCTGGGGATCCCAGAGCAGTTTGGAGCAGCGCAGATTGGCTGACATTGGCTGTGATATCATTCCCAGAAGTACCAATTAGTTAGCAGTGCTTGGAGGGAGAGCGATTGTTCTGAGGGCACCTATGGGTATTGTGTTCCTGCGCCTCCGCAGGTCTAATTATATACGCGCTAGCAACCTACTCACAGCTACGTATTTATACAAAAATGTAGCCTTCGCATTCTCATTTCTGAAGATTTTTTAGTTAATTACTGTTATGCCAGGGACGTTAGTCTGTCTTTTACAAAGTCCGGAAATGTGTTCTGGCTGCATGACTCCCAGAACAAACAAAGAAAACATTTGGTATTCCAGCAGAAGAGTGTACGCCTAACCACGTACACGGGAGAGCTGGAAAGCAAAGAAGCGGCAAGTAAGGTGGAGCCCCCACCTTTAATGCTACCCTTGTTCAGCTGGAGGCAATTTGTGGATGATAAGGGACTTTGTGAAACCATAATGTGATTTCCTCCCCTTAAAAGAGCTTCTTATGGAGCATCACAGATCGTCTTCATCTCCTTACTAGCTTCCTTTTTCACATTTCTTTAATATGCATTTTAAAGAGCCGTTTTGACTTTAAAACAATGCTTACTTAATGTACTATGTACAATATCCAGTGGCTAAGTTATGAAAATGAATACTGAACTTAAATCATGACCTGAATGCCACCAGTAAAAAAGATCAGAGTTTAAGAATTTTTTTCTAATTTTACACCAGTAATGTTGAAAAGAGGGAACTTTTGTGGAGACAAAGACAAAATGAAACATTTAATTCTTTGCATCTGCTCTGAGCACCAGTCCTTCACTTTTCTTCCATCACTTTGGGGAAGACAGCTTCTAGGCAGACGCTTCATCAAACTGTTCAGTTTCAATTCCTTTATTCTGTTCAGATGAGCTTTAGGTAACTGTGATGTGTTGTGCCCAGGTTTATGTCTGCAATGCCAAATCATCTTCCAAATCATTGCTACATATAACTTTCAGCTGATTACACTGCACATGGCTGACTGATACCTGAGGAGCCTGGTTGTCCTGGCACAGATTTCCCAAGAGGGCTTTGGTAAAACTTTGATTTCCCACATCAGCCATGAAATTTCAAGCTGCATTGTAGAAATTAAAACTGTGTCAGACCAAGTCAGCTTTAACTTTTAAATTTGCAGGTTTTTGTCATTTCGAAAAGTACAAGATAAAGTTTGGAAGAAGAACAAATTTGGGCAAAACAAATTCTTCTGAGATGCATTCAGTTCTAACAATGAAGCCACAAACCATAGGTTGCCAGCTGGACCACTGACGAGTGTACCTTATACCCTCTGCTCAACTTAAAATTATCCTTCCCATTGAGAAGAAAAACACTGACAAGACTGGCTGAAAGAGCAAACATTTGAGATACAGTTTTCCAGGGCAACTTACTGCCTTCTGGTCTAGTTGTCCATGACAGTACCGCAGCAGTGAAGGGGATGTCCATCCACAGTCGGTTTGTGGTGCTGATCAATGTAGACTGGGTAGTTTCATATAGCGCCATGAGTTGGATCATCCTTCAGGAGAGGAAGTCACAGAGAGCAAGGTCAGAGAGTAAAAAGGAGCCTGGATCTTAACCTGTGCCAAGTAACAGCAATTTGATAATAACAACACTTATGTCAGCTTTCAGTAATTTCTTCTAAAGCTTTAAGGTAGGATGCTGACATTTATGGCTTAACTGCTCTCTCTGGAAAGGACACTATAGAAAACAGTGTGGGTCAGTGAATTAATTTAAAAGAGTGCTAAGTAACACTGGCTTGTATTCCTAGTCCTTACACCGACTTCGTCGTAACCTTGAATTTTACAGGGGTAGAAGCTAATATGTTTTATTGTACTCTATTGAAAGATTAGGATTGCTTATTTAAGGTGATAAACTGGAACTTACTCGACCATAAGAGCAACCTTGAACTAGATTATTCTCTTCATCACCACTGTACTGAATGTCACTTTTCATTTTTGCATGATGATTTGCAGTGATTTTCTGTGAAAAGATGCAATCCCTATCCTAAATTGTTCACATTTAAGAACAGTCTTAGAAAATGTTGAAGCTGAAAGGACTACAGTACTTCTGAAGACACTAACTAAACATCTCAAACTAAGGAGAGGGAGGCGATTTTCATTCTACGTGAACTTTTCTTAAAAGCATTCTGTTTTGAAGGCTAGTGTGCAGGATTCAAAGTTTAAGTTGTTATTTCTTCCTCCTTATACCTCTCTTGCATTTGAATTTTTTTTCCTTTTGAATAGTGCATAGAAGAAAAACCTGCATTTAAACTGAAATAACCTTGTAATTTGAAACTATGTGTTGTGTTACCATGTATGTGGTAACTGGGTACCTTGTATCATATACAAGGCTGGATGTGTTGCAGACATTAATACTGACAAAATTATCTTCTCCAATCCACTGGATAATATCTCTTACATCAGTACATCCTGCAGAAAAGAAGCTGAGGATAGGTGATACTAATTCTGAAACACAGTCAAAAGTCAGTGAATGCATTGCATATAGAATCACTTGAAAAATCAATGGAATGAAAAGTCTATGTAATAAGAATATTTTAAACTAAATGCAGTGTATCTTTATTGTCCAGTGTTTGAATGAAATTACAGCTGTTACTGTGACATGACCTTAGGCAATGGACACTCCTGGGGAATTAACTTTCTTTTTGTTGTTTTTTCTGTGTATTATCCTTTGCTTGATCCTAACTTGATCCTTAATACAAAGAGCATATAGTAAGAACTAACAGAATAATTCAGTGTTTCACACTCTGGGGTACTTCAAGGCCTTCCTGGTAATTTGCAGAAGTACCAACGGAAAGATGCTTCTGTGCGTGGTCCCATCCCATGTGCCAATCTGCAGAACAAAGAAAGAAGCATCGCTGTATTTAACCCAGAACCATTCATAACGTTCCCTTCTGAATTATTTTGGAGATGGATCCTGATTCTTTCCTTACCTTTCTCAGTTTTACAGGAGATTCAAAGTTAGCTTCTAGCATGCGCTACGTGGAGACCCAGTCTATGCAGATTGGAGCTTCGTATATGATACAGTTCAACTTGGTAATGGGCTGCGGTCAGGCGTTCACTCCTCATATGGACAACCAGGTGAAACTGGACTACTCCGCCAACCATGGCCTCACATGGCATCTTGTTCAGGAGGTGAGGCTGGCAGCGAGGGCCTTTGTCTTCCATAAACTCTGCTTATACAAAGATCATCTGAAATATACTTGTGGCATTAAACAAAGGAGGATGTTTTCCTCATTCCCCTTTCTATAAAGAAATTGTCAGATGGAATCAGTCAAAATGACTAATAGAAGTATTTAAACTGTTTTTCATGATATTTGGAAGAAAGGTATCTGAGAGCCTGAAACACAAAATTCTGATAGGAACAGACCAAGTCTGAGAAAAGAACTGGGGCATAGATAGACAGAGCTACAGAGTAATGGCTGAGATGTTTCCTGCGCTATTGCTTTGTTTTTCAAAGCAAAATGCATCTACTGTTTCCTGGCATTTAAATGGATAGAAATTCTTTCTGCTCTTGTGCGCAACCATTTCGTAAATGGAAAGCGCATTCCTTCGGGGGATTGTAATGTAGAGCCTTTCATCTCCCATCCCTGGTTCAAACACAGTCCAGGGCCGTAATGACCGGCTGTTTCCCCGTCTCTGCTAGAAGTGCAAATAGCAGTGTTGGCTGCTATTTCCCCGTGTGGCTCAGCTCTGTCTCGGCACAAATATGAATAGCGCATTTAGCCATAATTTGTGCTTTTGTTTTCCCTCTTAGATGGCAAGCTGGACTTTCCCTGGCCTCAGGGTGAACTAACCAAGGTCCTTAGGCTGCCTCTGAGCAGGTTCAGATGGTATCAGGGAGCTTGCCCTGCTGCCTTTTTGCTGCCTGCTCTGTAGGTTCACAGAGGAATTTGAACATCCAGTCCCACATCTTCCATGAGCACTGAAAGCGTTGTCCTGTTACCTTTTGCCATGTTGTGTTTCGCCACATTTACTTCGGTGGGCAGAGTAGGGAAATGGCAATAACTGAATTTTTAAACTTTGCGAATCCAAGTAATGCTTTCTTACCTTAAACAGAATTTAGAGGAAAGCTATAAATACTGTATTTCAAACGATATTCATGTCTTTTATACCTAGCAGGCATCATCATGGTGTCCAAGAATAGTTCCTAGTGGTGGGTGTTTGTGGTTTATCCTTGCCGTCAATGGAAGATCAGTTGCCTTCAGATTTTAGTGCTCCTTTCCTCTCTCACTGGAGCTGAGTTCAGAGAGAAGAACTTGCAGCCAAATCATTTTTCTCACACCACCCATGTTGCTGTGATAAAAGAGTAATAGAGAAGGCTATCTGTAGTCTATTTCAAGGACATAATCTGGCAAATACACAAAACACTAATTAATGAAAATGTTTGAAAGTTTTGTTTGCTTCACACACACTGATGAGATCCTGTTTTATAAGATCTTTTAGGGCAGATGAATCAATGAAAAATGTTTGAAAACTGCTGGAAAGGAAATTAAGCCTTTAGAAAATCTGCTGAAAAAAATAAAACAGAATAAGCTATCAGATTTTCATTTAATACTGTTAGATATTTGAGCAATAAATTTCTCTGTAAAATAATATATTCTGCCCTTCTTCATATTTAATTTATAACTATTACTATGTAATTTAACTATATTAATATTCTTAATTGTTTAAACTACTGTAGAGTATCAATGCTTTATTATTAATTTCATAGCAGTCAGAGTATGCTACTTGCGTAGGCAAGTGTCTGTCCCTTGTGCCTGGCACTCTACACGGGGATGAGCACAGCAGTGAACAGCGAAAGACGCTCGGAGACGTGGGGATGGTCAGGAGGAGCTGTGCTGGGGCAGTAGTGACAGAAGGGATTCTCTGAATGGGTAGCTAGAAAAGGAACACACAGGTTGGTGATAACATTCAAGCGCTTTACTAATACCTCATCAAAACCATAGCACAAAAGTTTTGGGTGCTGTTTTAGCAATATATAAATAAAGGAATGGAATATTGCAGAAAAATGGAGTAACACGGGAAGAACAGGTCTAGAAATCTGTAAGAGGCTGGGAAAATGGACTGTGTTTATATTTAATATAAAAATGTGATAACAATCGGATTTTTTGAGAAGGAAAAAGAAAATTTTGGGAATAGACCTCCCTAGGAATCCGAGTTAAATACAGGAATAGTCATAGAAGCATGAAGGAGGAATTTACACCACTTGTGGTAGGTGTCAAAGTTAATCCAGCTGCAGAGCATGGTAAGGGCCTCTGGAGGCCACTTCAGTAGACCGCATTTGGGTGCTCCCACGTGACTCTGGCCATTCCTGCTGCTGCTCCTCACTACAGATGGAGGGAGTCGGGGGAGCCAGCATCCTCAGGCCTCACAAGTAGTCCTCTAAAATGACTGGTATAATGGTCCAGAGGTCGCTTTTGTAGACTTACTCCTCAGTGGCCTTGTAGACTTACTCCATAGCGCTAGATGCTGGGGTGAGAACAGTAAAAAAATGAGCTAGACATCCTCATGGAGGAAAACAAAAAATTACTTGTCACTAATGCCAAACGTATCTCTTTAAATGAGTCATATGGTTTTCTCCTATCCTGAATTGTACCCCTGTTAGTTTTCTGAAAAATTTTTGGATCATGCTAGGGTTTTTCTGCTTCTGGGTCTTTTGCTGCAACATCTGGACCCAGGCAAGCTCCTGGTTCAGTGAATGTTTAACCCTCGCTTCTGTTCCCAATTCTGCCGCAACATTAAATCTGGTTTTGAAATGTTTTACTTTAAGGAATGTCTTCCCAGTATGCCAAGCTGTCAGGAGTTTACATCAGCAAGTATTTACCACTCCAGCGAATTTACTCAGTGGAGGAGAATCACTGTCCTTTTACCACAGAAGACTTGGTGAGCATTTCTTTCTTCTTTTTTTTTTTTTTTTTGGGTGCAGATAGTTCATCTACTTTGATATTGCTGTGACAGAGATCAAGTCCTCTGTAGACCATACTCAAGCCGGTGGGTGGGGGTTGCCAGGGTACCAGGGCTGACCCAGTTGCAGGTATTTAACATAAAATGCCTGCCTTACATAATTAGAGAGTGAAATGTTGGTGAAGTCACCAGAAACTATTGTTTAGGATTGTTTTTAATACATACTGTGACTCTTCTAATAGAAGTTCAGACCTTTTCAAAAATAGTGGTGCTTGTCTGTAAATGGCCCCCTGGAGGAAGGCTTTATTTGGATTGTTAATTTTTATTTTGCACATTCCTTATTGTTTACATCTTCAGACCAAAGCCTTGTATAAACAATAACTAATGATTCATTTCTGGGAATTTTTTACCTCTTGTTTCTTTTTATAGCATGTCTTCAGAAATAACATTGTCTTCTGCAAAAAATAGCAACGAAAATTATCAGAAAGCCCTACCCTATTCATCTTACTGTAATAAAATTTGTTTTGCCTGCCCTAATGTTTTTATTTATTTAACTAGATGATATCTTCCATTATTTATTTTAAAAGCTTTATTGTAGCATACAACTAAAAAGTTGTCATAAATCTCAATAATCTTAAGGGCTTCCTTCATTTGAGAATTAAATTTTTCCAATTAGAGTTACACCTTGCTTATGTTTGACCTGAATCCATCACAGCAGTTGCAGTGAGAGCTTGCTCAGATTAAGTTCTCATTGTATTTCCCTGTCCTTCATAATTTTTCTGCACTCTCCACGGCCTCAATACAACCTACTTCTATCAACCACCCCACGGTGATACCTTCTTTCAAAATACTGGCCATTTTTACTGTACAGACAATATTCAGAATTTCATATTTCCAGGCAAAACATCAGTGGCAAATATTGAATCCTTAAAGTGTATCAGGTCAGATAATTCCAAATGGCATAAGAAAGTCTACAAATAGCTGCTTTGTAGTTAGATTATAATGTACTAAATCTTTCATGCCAATGTGTGCCACCAGCTGTAAAACTGTGGCTGACATAGGCACTTGGGAGTCTAAAAAGTGTCTACAATTTTGCAGGATATACTTCAAAGTATGTTGTTATTTTTAAATTTATTTATAGTATATATACTGTACTCAAAGTTATTATTATACGCTGTATAGTTGATGTTAATATCAATGTTGTGGGCTTTTTTTTCTTTAAGATCTGATAATTTTCCTCAGCATATGAAGTGTCAGAAGCAAATAATTCCATTTTAATTTAGGGGACTGGGGAGAAAAATTATGATGAAATCCTAGCTGGGTTCCTATATTATGCTGTGCACAAATCATAAATATTTCACACTCTATCTTGTATCTGAAGGGATTCCCGTGCGTTAGCAGAGTTTTGTTTGTAATTAAGGTACAAATTACCACTGAACATTACTTTGCTCTTCATAAAACAGTTTTTCAGTACGACTGTTGTGCTGTGGAGTAATGGGGGTGAAAAGGAAGGGTGGCTCCATGTTCCGCGCCAAAAGCCATCCAGCACACCAGATGCATCTCAGCTGCTTTCCCTCTTTTTTTGCCTCCTTTCCGCCGATAAAGAGCAGACCGAGGGCTCAGTCGCTTCTTTGGGTTGAGACTGCGAGGGGATTTTTTTCGCATTTTTAAAGCACACGTACTAACACAGGGCAGGTTTCCGCCTTTACAAACCTGGGGGGTTACTGGTGAACATTTGATGTGCAGAGCTCCTCCGCCAGCCTGGCCACACAGAGGGCATCATCCCGGGGGCCCGGCAGTGAATATGGTCCACAGGGCTCTTCTTCGGGGTGCCCTCCCTCCCTGTCCTCTCCCTTCCCCACCCACACTCTGCTGCAACAACCACCCATGGGTAAAAACTTAGTAATGGCCAGGAAAATCAGTGCAGAGGGTGAGAGGCAGGTCTTCCGCCTCCCCAAAACCAGGGGGAGGGGAAGGGGACTCTGGGGCCCTCCCTTTTGGCTCAGCCCCACAAGACAAGGGCTGCCAAATACGCAGCCCGCCTTGTGCTTACTGCTCAGGGAAACAAAACCACCTAAACGAGGACTCGGGACCAGGGCCTGAGGTCTTGTTAGCCTTGCTCTGGCCCTCGGTAGCCTCGACATGCCCTCGCACCCCTGCACAGCCCCGCTAGGATTGCCAGCGCTTTTATCCCTGCATGCACAGCTCTTTGCTGAGGGTTTGCACCTTGGGTGCATAGGTAGCATCAGGCTGTGTTACTGTGCTCGTGCAGCCAGAAAATTGTTCATAACAGCACCTATTGCTCTTGTGAAACTTTCTGGGCGTGTTGGTATTTCTGCACATCTGTAGATGTTCTGCATCTGGTAAGCATGAGTATACAAGGTCCCTGTGTTCTCTGAGATTTGGGGTGTTAGGAAATGTGCTGCAACAGTGAGACTTGTATTGCAGGAATGGAATGTATGCACCTGCTTGCTGAAATTGTATTGTACTTGAACTGAACATTTCTAACACTGATGAAAATTAATTTCAGTTTTATGGGAGGCATTTACATATGAACAGGCCTTAATGAGATACAAGCAGCTGTCAGTTGCTGACTTCATAAACAAATCAACACCTAATGACTGAATGAGAGTTTCAGGATAATTGGGTAAATGTAATTATGGTAACTCAGAAGGTAGCAAATATAATTTTATCAGCTACAAATTTGCATTAGATCGTTAGGTTTTTTAATATCAGGAGAGAAGAAAATTATTTTAAGTCACATATCTGAAAAATTTTATAACAGAAAGAACATCGTTTCACTCGCAATGCATCTGGGACTCACCATGATTTCTTTGCGCTTATGCAAAATGTCACGCAACAACAGTGACTTTTATTTGACATCAACCTGACTTAGATATAATGTCATCAGAAAGCCAGATTGCCTTCCAGTAGCATCAAAAAAACTGGGAAGAAATACGAGGAACTGGGGAGGTTTGTTTTGCTTGTAATAAAATGCTTTCATAACTCCTCAGTACTGCACTTCCCATTTGAATAGGTGTCCAAATGGTGACTGTCCAGAAAGCCAGTATTTTATCACTGAGAATGCAGCTGACACTCAGCTCCTCATTCTCTTTTCTTAATTAACATGGCTTTTTAAAATTGTTGATTACCATTTTTAACAGCATAATCCTCTTAAGCTGTTGTTACCTTGAGGTGCAGAGCAGCCTTGGAAAGCTTTCAAACACAGTGAGCAGGACTGGCTTTTCAGCGGCGTTGCTTTCGCAATTGCGAATTCAGCCTAACGCGTTTCCCCTCGCCCAGAGAGGAATCTGAATCCGTGAGAGCTTTTGCTGCCTGCAGCCGTGTGACAGTGGCCCCGCTTCCCACAGGCCCCCGTGACCTCCCCGCTGGGTGGGAAGGCGAGGGCAGCCCCGCGCCCTGCTGCAGCTCGGGGACCGCAGCGGCGGAGCTGTCCCCAGGGGAGAGATCTCTCTGTCTGCAGCTAAAAATAACCCTGCCTGCTAGGATGTGGCTCCCCAGGGACTGTCCCCAGCCATCCGGCTGATGCACACACTTCCATTTTAGCCACATGTTCATCTCCAGGTGGCAACACTACTCCTCCCTTCCTTCCCTCCCCTTCAAGGAGGGAAAGAAATCTTCTGCCATCTCTGCATTCATCTGGGGGAGCTTCTAAGTAACAAGTGGAGCTGAGGTCACCCTTAGCTTGACGTTCAGCCAACATCTGTGACTCGAGGAGGAAGACAGAGCCGCCCCAGCAGCGTGTAGCTCTATGCTCTGCGCCTTGCAGGATGGCAGTCCCCTACGGCCGGGCAGCTCCCTGCAGCAGGAGGGGTACGATGAGCTTATCCAGGGAAACATTTTGCTCAGGTGAAACCTACGCGAGCCCCAGCACGGGCTGTCAGCCCTGATGTCAGCTCTGCGCCTTGCGGTGCTGCAGGGGGGTCTTCTCACTGGGGTTTCAGGTGCAGTACTCCCCTGGGCACAGAGGTGTACCTTGTTATTGCCCGTGGGTGGGCTCTCCCCACTGTTTTTGTAGGGCAGGTGTGAGCCTGGTGCCCCAAAACCAGCCATGATGCACCCACATGGTGCTGGGAAGTCATGGGGTTTTTTTGCCTGCTGTAAAACCTTTCTTTGGTTTCACTCTTGTTATTTTCCTCAGTGCACACCAGTCATTACTGTCTTTCTGAAGCACACAGTCTCTGCCAGGGTTCTCTGTGGTGCCATTGATGCTCTGTAGCAAATGTGAACACCACCACCGAGGTGATGTGCTGGCTTCAGAGCACTCAGAAAATAAACAGTAAATAATTGTGGTGAATATTGACTGTCTATCGTGCCTATGCAAGCTTAAGAAGTCCTTCATGTGCAGGTTACTGGCACTGTGCACTTTTAATGGATAATTCATAGCTCTTGTAATGTAGCCCATCAATACATTATATCCTGAGGGAGTATTTAATCAGCAGATCTGCCTCCACAGATTAGCTCTGCATGCTGTAAAAATGCTTACAATATTTTCAATATCAAGTAGATACTTAAAACAGACAACAAGGGTCATTTCAATTAAAAATCAAGCCCTTAGTCAGCTTCACTTGTTTTTTAAAGAAATTTAAAATTGCTATTCTAAAAATTTCTCCAAGCATGTACTAAAATAATCTTTGTATGCTTGTAGTATGCAACTGGATGGTTAACTGATCTGCTGTACTGTCCATTTTAGCTGCACAGGCCACCTCTATATGTTTTTCCACTTCCATACATGCGAGCGGGTGGCTCAGTCACCTTTACAATATTCATTTTAACAGGTCATTCTACATAATTGGGGGGTGGGGGGGGTGGGTTCCTCTTAAATTAAAGTGACAGCATTATATCCCATGCCATCATACCATAGCCATATGGCTCAGAAACAAGCTAGGAAAGAAGCTCCTACTTCTTATAGCAACCTCCTGCTTCTCATCCTCAGCCCACCCAGCCGGCCCATGGCCAGGCACAGGTCTGTCCCAGTTTAACGTCTGATCTCTAATTCTCTGCAGTCAGCCTTGCTTTCCCTGTCCATCCCCTCCACAGCTCTGCTATCCAACCTCAGCAGCCATGTTGCCCCCACCACACCTTTATTCCTAGACACACTGGTACAGCCCCTTTTGCTCCAACACGATGAATGATTTCCCATCTTTGTTTTACTTCATGTGCAATATTTTTTTCTTAATCTCATTCTGGCACAAGCATGGAGTGGAGGGTCCCTGCACCCACCAGCTGGGAGCTGCCACTAGCCAATGCCTGTAACCTTGTGGACGTGCATAGGTTGGCAGGGCAGCTTGGAAAGGCTCAACAGCAACAAAAATTACTCTTCTTATGATTCAGTTTCTTCTCCGGCCTTGTTTTTTGCAGGTGGTGGATGTCAGGCTGGGTTTGGCTAGCAGGAGTCATTCAGCATGGAAAATGTCATTATCACATTGGACAATCTCCTAGAGGGCCAACATCAAGCATTTTTTTAATAGATAACGTTACCTGACTCCACTATAATAAAGAGAAATAAAGCTGTTGAAGAGAAACTGTTTAACTAGAAAGGAGTAACTACAGCAAGGTTTTCTACTTGAAAATATTACAAATATCCAGAGCTTAGTTATATATAGGCAAATAATCTAATCCAATGATTCCCTGCCACAAACCTTGGGTGTTATGGATTTTGTCTGAGTAGTTGGCCAAGAAGAAGCTATTTGCAATGTGGAAAAAAATAGGTGCTATGAAACAGGATTGTTGTCAAAAACTGGTGATTGTTATGTGACCAGTGATATGTAAGCAAAATCTACTTTAGAATCATCCTGACAAAAAGAAATTTCTGTATCCAATAAAAAACAGTCAACTGTTGTTGAATGGAAATGGCCAATATTCAAAGGGGAGAAATGCTTACACTCAAGAACTTTAATTTAATAGAATTTTTTTATAATAAATATCAGAAGCAATCTTTTTACACAACTTGTAGCCTGTTAACTGTGACCAAAAATATAAAAACCAAAGTCATGCCCTAGATCCATCTTTCTAGTTTTGCATCCTGTCACCATCACAGAATGGCACACAGTAAAAATCCGATAATATTTATTGATAGGTTAATCTTAAAATAATGCACAAAGTCCCTGTAACACCTCTGCAGCCTTCCTCAGAAATGTTATTAATGACTGGAATGTCCATTATATAGCCCTGTGCAGCAAGCGGCATCATCTAGAAAGTTCATTTACAAAAATCTGTCTTTGGTTGTGCCAGTCTTTGCAGGCTGGGCTGTGATTGTGGTATCAACTTTATTTTTTATAGTTGCATTTTATCTTTTTTCCTACAGTTATGTAAAGAATGGCAAATTAAAGCGTTGTTATTGGTTTTAAGGTCCAGCGCCACGCGTTTCCGCTGGAGTCAGTGCTACTACACAGCCCAAGATGAATGGGCCTTAGACAACATCTACATCGGACAGCAGTGTCCCAACATGTGCAGCGGACACGGCTGGTGCGACCACGGTGTTTGCAGGTATAAAGCATTTGCCAGTTCCTCTTAAAAACAGTCTCCTGATACTTCAGGTATTCTATTATTTTGCATACTTTTTTTTTCCTGTTGTTCTTATTTTTAGATTAAACATTAAAAAACCAAGGCACTATGGGGGGTTAGACCATTCAAGCAACATTAACAGCTGGTTGCTCCACACTTCTCTGTCAGAGAGTCCGTACCCTTGGCAGATCCAGGCATAGGAAGAGCTTTCAGTGGCACAGGGCTGCCCTGCTGCAGGTGTCCTGGTGGCCCCTCCAGCCCTTTGCACAAGGACCCCAGGGACCAGCTTAGTGCCAGAGCAGTTTTGCTGGGTCAGAAGGATGCCAAGGACCAGCACAGCACTGCTTGGCAGCCGCTGTCAGCTCGGGTGCGATACCAAGGGCACAGACTACTGCCTGCCAGCTTCAAACTTTCTGGACACCACAGGGTTTTTCTAGAAATAAGACATAGCTTTTTTCCATTATCCAGTTATTCTAGTTTGTTTCCGGGATCCAAAATTCCAATCCCAGAATGATTTGTTATTTCACATCTAATTTTAAAAGGTCAGCACACCACCTTAAGTAATTGTCAGTGGCAAATAAAGTCTTTAAAAGCTTTTTATATTTGTGCTTTCTTCCAGGTGTGACTCTGGGTTTCGGGGTACTGAATGTCAGCCTGAAAATCCCCTTCCTTCGACTGTCATGTCTGATTTTGAGAACCCAGGCAGCCTGAAGACAGAGTGGCAGGAAATTATTGGGGGAGAGATTGTCAAGCCTGAAGAAGGCTGTGGGGTCATCTCATCTGGCTCCTCGCTCTACTTCAACAAGGTACTAACGAGGGATGGGAGACTGAGAAAGGCACATAATGTGGGTTTGAATGGAGCATGATGTGGTTACATGGCAAAGAAAAGGAAGGTGGCAGAAAGCAGCACGCAGTACGAGAAGTACATTAAACAACACAGCTGTGCTCCGCAGGTAAAGAACAAAGCAATCAAAAGAGATAGGGAGGGACACGTGCATTATGTATTCAAGAATACCAGCTGTAATGGAAGGAAGTAAATCGCCAATGTGCTGGGAAGCGTGTACATTCATACTGTCTTAATTGTGCATTTTCTGTTTTGAGACTCAGTTCTTTCTCAGCAATCCCCAGCTCTCATTTGTTTGTTCTGTGCTGTTCTGGGTGAGGGATGGAGAAAGGTTAGCTTTCCAGGGGACAGGCAGCTTAATTTGAGGTCACAGGACAAAACTAGCGAAAAAACAACCCCTCCAGACTTTTAGAAAGTGGTTAGCCTGTAGGAGGATACTCTTTTGTATAACTTGGATGCTTTGCAAGGAAAAAATAATAGAGCAGGAAAGAGATATAGGGAATTCTGCTAATTAATAGCAATTATAACTAAAATAAAAAGAGATCTTTATGACCAGATGTAAGATTATGGGTTGTAATCACAGATTTTTATTTTTTTTTTATTGTCGCTCCTCGGGTCTAGTACTGGGTTTTGTTTTGTTCTTAATTGAAAGGAAGAGTATAAATGCAGCTATGTGATTCTCTTAAAGGTTTGATCAAACTGCCACTGCTGTCATGAGAGCCAGATTAGTCCCAGAAGAATAACCCAATATGCGATGCTGTGTAATTGTGTGTTGTTCACCTCATTACAAAAACCTAGCCCATCAAATAATTTTCAGCACTCCTCCATAGTCACACATCCAGCTCCCCTGGAAATGCAGCTCTGTGCTGAAAATTTCATAATAGACCAATCAGTATAACTAGCTAATTGTGATAATTGGATTTTTTTATATAATTGTCTTCTCTGTTAGATGTTTCTCCTTCTGGCTCAGTTCCTTATGCCAAGTTTCTCAAAGCAGTTTGCTAAATTGGAATTAACCTGCTATGATCTTTCTTCTGATTTCTGCTAAGGAGGAGTGAAAAACTCATTTAGAAATTCTTGGCTCCTTTCTATTGATCTCTAAGGGTTAGGTTATCATTCATTTCTTGAGTAGTAGCAGTCTGTGTGCCATCAACAGAAGGTGGTTTATTTAATTTCTGTTTAGATCTTTTTCAAGGCATCTAGTGGCCATGCTGGTAGAAAATAAAAAATTACTTTTATAGTCGCCCAACAGTTCTGCATTGTTTTGGGAGCTCATATTCACAGCTCAATTTCTTCGCATTTGCTCAAATAGCCACTTTTTATTTGAATGTCTAATGTTTACTGCCATAATCAATTACTGCTACCAGAATTAATGTTGGCTTTGTTCTGCCAACTCTCTATCTTTTGGTTTACAACTCATTTTAATCAATTGTAGGTGTGTTTGCAATACAGAGCTCCTTCAATTAGTCCCTGCAATTCCTCTGAGGTTTTATGTCACTCATGCCCTTTCTTGATTAACCTGGTTCTGTAGTTAACCCTTTGGCAGACAGAGCTGCTGTGGGGTGTAGAGACGGAAAACCCACCTGGAATAGTTTCACAGCCAGAGCTTGATCCACTGCAGGTCAGTATGTTGGGTATCCTCAGCCAGCTGGGACACACCTGCCCATGGGACAGCAAGGGTGTTTGCGTCTTTATTATCCATTACTAGTTTGATTTGATGATGATAATGTCAAATTCCCGTGGGTCTCCGAAAGAAGCTGTGAAAACCAACTACCAAGAAATTATCAGTGTCACCTTGGCCAGTATTAGCCATGTGGGGCTGCACTGGGAAGCTTGGGGCTGCACCCAAGTCTGAGCCCATCTCACTCTCACAGCACCATCCAGGAGGGCTTTACTCGGCTGGGGATAAACCAATAAATAAACCAAAACAGCAGGCATAATTCAATATGACTGTATCCCAAGGGAGTTTTTTGAGGGTCAAAGGATTCTTCACAGGTTTTAGTTGTCATTGGTGGGGTAAGCTAAATGAGTTTCAAAAACACAAGCATTCAGCTTCCAGAAATTAGTCTCATAGTGTGATGTGGCCTATTTGGTAGAGCCTACAAATGGGCTATGGACCCAGGCTGTAATGCCAGCAAAGCAGAATGTTCTGAGAAGGACAGCAATAGAGATTTATCTGTGCTGAGGTTGCCCTGAACTGGGTAGGAGGAGAAAAGAGCTGATGAGTGGAACGGGATTTAAATTCATCTATCAGCTTATTAAAAAACATAGATGATAGTTTAAATCTCAGCTCATAAATCTTTGTACTTATGTCCAACTAGACCATGCTGCTTGCTTATCGCAAATTTGTCTGGAAATTTGTCAGAAGGATCATGGATGTATAAGTGAGAGACAGGGAAGAACATAAATTTTACTTAAAACATATGCATCGTTTTATAACTTAGCCCAGGTTTTCCTTTTTGATACCTTTTTTGCTTGGAGGTGGTCAGGAACCCATGATTTTTTAGGGAATTAAAAACAGTAGGCATGTTGCCAGTTCTTCTCCATTTTGGGGGACGGTGCCAGGTTGCAGCTACTTTTAATGAGTGCAGACGTATGATCCCTGTGTCGCCTCTCCAGCTGCATGTATTTGGCTTTGCCCTACCTATAACAGCTTGTGGCGGCACAGCACTGTGTTGGGGCAGGGCTGTGTCAGGTGTGGGGCACATGAGGCACCTCTGCGGGGACACCGCTCTCGCCCCATGTCCTGCCTCGCTGCGGGCAGCTTCATATCACATATCAGCATCTTGTAGGCCCACAAGCTCAGCCTCATGCAGCAGGGTACACAGGGAAGAGGGGAACAGGATAATTCCAATTACAATAATAGGCTCTTAAACCTTAAAGCTTTTTTTAGCTGAATATGCTCTGTCTTCGATTGCCAACATGCACAGAGTGACCGTGTTACCCACAGTGTCGATGTCAAAGAGCTGCTTCCTGCTAGAACTCAAAAACATCCTTGGAAAAACCGTTCACTAAATTTTATGAGGCTATTTTTTCTCTCACCTATGCTTAGGCAAACCTGAAACCAAATCCACAGGTTTTAGTTGAGAGACACCTGATTTACAATTCTTACTAGGAAGAGAGCATAGTTTTGTGTAGAAACAAATCCTACTCAGGTGAGGCATGAAGAGAAAATGCTCCTCCCTTATTCTTGTGTAGGAGATCAGCTTCAAGAAACAGGTATTACAGGGGCTATGATTTCAGGTGATCAGGCAACCCTACACAGTGCAAGATTTGACTGGGGAAATGAGATATCAGAAATGTCTTTTTACTGCTTTATGCTTTATCATTAAAAAGCTGAATACTTAAAAACTTAGTCCCAGTTGGTTCAGGATATGCAGGGTCTGCTCGTCGTCTTCCAAAGGTACTTGGCACCTTGAAGGAATGAGACAAAACAGTTGTGTTGAAATTGTGTTGTGAAGTTGCATTGTGTGTTGAAATGTAATAATAAAACTTCTTGTGGGATCACACCAGAGTGATTAAGACATAAAGGATGGCCAAGCACAATCATTGTCTGAAAGACAAAAAAATGTCATGTTAACACAAAATTTTATGTCCTCCATGTTGTGCAACTTTCTGTGCAATATTCGTCTGTGCTTGACTTTAAATATATCTATCATAGTGAAGGTGTCATATTGAAGGCCAATGGCATCCTGGCTTGTATCAGAAACAGTGTGGCCAGCAGGCCTAGGGAAGTGATCGTCCCCCTGTACTCGGCACTGGTGAGGCCGCACCTCGAATCCTGTGTTCAGTTTTGGGCCCCTCACTACAAGAAGGACATTGAGGTGCTGGAGCGTGTCCAAAGAAGGGCAACAAAGTTGGTGAAGGGTCTAGAGCACAAGTCTTACAAGGAGCGGCTGTGGGAACTGGGGTTGTTTAGTCTGGAGAAGAGGAGGCTGAGGGGAGACCTTATTGCTCTCTACAACTACCTGAAAGGAGGTTGTAGTGAGGTGGGGGTCGGTCTCTTCTCCCAAGTAACAAGGGATAGGATGAGAAGAAATGGCCTCAGGTTGTGCCAGGGTGGGTTTAGATTGGATATTAGGAAAAACTTCTTCACTGAAAGGGTAGTCAGGCACTGGAACAGGCTGCCCAGGGAAGTGGTTGAGTCCCCATCCCTGGAGGTATATAAAAGACGGGTAGATGTGGTGCTTAGGGCCATGGTTTAGTGGTGGACTTGGCAGTGTTAGGTTAACGGTTGGACTCGATGATCTTAAAGGTCTTTTCCAACCTTAATGATTCTATGATTCTATATTTAATATTATTTTCCCCCTCTGTTCTTTGTATTGTAGGCTGGAAAAAGACAGTTGGTAAGCTGGGATTTGGACACTACTTGGGTGGATTTTGTCCAGTTTTACATCCAGATAGGAGGAGACAGTTCTTCATGCAATAAACCAGACAGCAGAGAAGAAGGTGTGCTGCTGCAGTACAGCAATAATGGTGGTATCAACTGGCAGCTACTAGCAGAAATGTATTTCTCTGACTTCAGCAAACCCAGGTATAATTTTGGTCTGAATTAAATCCATACAGCATCAGCTCTTTAAAAAAAACCCTGTTTCTCAATTTATGAAAACATGAATAATAATTTCAAGTTATAATGCTTAAAAGCCATCATTATGTGGAAGCTTTTCCAGTCTGCCACAGTAAACTCCTGTCATTAGGAAGGAAAAAATCTAGTGAAAGTGGGCCTTAAAAAAGCTGGAGTAAAATATAAAGTTTCCAATCACTCACCTCCCATGTGAAACATGACTAAAATGCTAATATGTGCAAAAGATTAGCAAGCAAATACAGAACTTGACCGAAAGAGGTGTAGATATCTGCCATTTCCTCTGACTCTGGTTTCAGATCTAATGAACATGTATTAATGTCACATACAACAAAAACTCCTTTAAAGAAATATTTAAGGAGAAGAAATCATGTTCAGCATTTCAAATTTGCTCTAAGATAGTTGTCAATGAAAATTTTAACTGCATTTGTCTGCATAGGTATTAAAATTATTTCTATTACCCGTAGTTCATGTCTTTCAATATGTAAATAATTTTATCTTCCCATCTTGTCGTTTTGCACTGCAATGAACAATGTTTTCAGGACTTTTGTAACTCAGCACTGTCCTTTTCTAAAGGTGACCTAGGCACTTAGAAGTATAAAACCATTGGACTTTATTTAGCCTCTACTTTGTTAAAATTACAGGACTCATCCAACGAAGAAGCTACATACTGAAACCTTCACCACTGGGCCATCCAATACATTATTTTTAGCAAAATATTTGCCCCTCTTAGTAACCAAGAGTTACAGTTCTTACTGGATATAGCTATGCATATTTATTTTTCTGTTCCTTCAAATGTGGTCCGGATCTTATTTTCCATTTCCTTATTTTCCAACACATAAATCTAGGAATCCTCTGGAAAAGAAGGTTCCCTGTAGCCCTGAACAATTCCTCCAACTCTCTCTGCCTAACCAGCAAGTGAAGCAGGGTCCGTGGTACAAAACAACGTGGTATAAAGAAAGAGTACAGAAAGGAATATATGCATAAGTGCATATATGTAAGGTGTCTGAAATAGGACTGAAAAAATAACTAATTATTGTACTTTTTAACATAAGTATGGTTAGGTTTGAAACTTTAACTTTTATTTAACATCATTTTTGTAAGGTGTTTCCTAAGTTGAACATAAAGCAAACTATCTGAGAAGACCTAAAGTTCTTTTATGAAGATCCATATGTAGGAGGGCTGAAATATTTTTATCCACAGCAGAAAACTCTGCTACATAATCTGTGGCATTGTAATAAAAGGATGCTTTTGTCTACAAATAGGACCAACCAGCAGAAGAGAATGAGAAATGAATTTTGCCAGCATATTTCACTATTATTTGCTGGCACCAGGAGAACATTAAAACTTGCTGAACATGGATCAGCTGAACAGTTTAATTCAAAGCTGAAGAGTTCAAATCAGTTCCTTATTGTGCTAGGCAATATAGCAATAGAGAGTAAAAAATAGCCATTGTCTTAAAGAGTTTACATTCTCCACAGACAAGAAGGACAAAGAAGGCTTCTTGATATGCAGTGTATAAGTAGGTATCCAGATACACAGAGGATTTCTGAGGACTTCTACATGTAAGATAGATACTGCCTTTCCTGCTTCTTTTCCCTGTTCGGTGGTATTTCCCCCATTTCTCTACAAACTGTATTCCCTAAAGTTCTGAATTTCTGTTCTTCAGGTTTGTCTATCTGGAGCTGCCGGCTGCAGCCAAGACGCCTTGCACAAGGTTTCGCTGGTGGCAGCCTGTGTTTTCAGGGGAAGGGTATGATCAGTGGGCCATCGATGACATCATCATTTTGTCAGAGAAGCAAAAGCACATCATTCCCGTTGTTAATCCCACTTTACCACAGGTAATAAGCAAGAGCAGGCTATAGGTATCCCCATGAAACAGGAACCATCCTCTCTGTTAGCAGACTTTTCTTTAAATGTAATTTTCTTTGAAAATACTGGGTGTATTTAAAGAAACAGCTGTAGTGTTTGCAGCTGTGTCTCTCTGTCTGGGAATGACCTGGATCTTATCACAAAACCATCAGGCTCCTAATCTTTGTGACAGAGGATGTAATTATGTATCTCCTCAAAAAGTTAAGACAGAAATCTTAATTACAATTTTCTGAAAATGACAGAAAATACAAATTGCAAAATTTGGAAGTTGAGCATTTTGGGAATTATTCTGAAGTCACTCTGCAAGGTGATAGTACTTGTTGTTGTTTTTCTTTTCATTTCTAACAGAACTTTTATGAAAAGCCAGCATTCGATTACCCTATGAACCAGCTGAGCGTATGGTTAATGTTGGCCAACGAAGGGATGCCCAAAAATGAAAGTTTCTGTTCTGCCACCCCCTCTGCCATGCTCTTTGGTAAATCAGATGGAGACCGGTTTGCAGTGACTCGAGATTTAACTCTTAAGCCTGGATACGTCCTGCAGTTCAAGGTATTCCTTAAACATAAATCCCTGCAGAATATCAGTAAAGCTGCCCTTAGTCAGTACTTCCAAGATGTCACTGGGGCCACTGTTCAAAACAAGGTGATAAATTATACCACTGCATAAAAAGATGTGAAGAGCACAAGTATGAATTC
The DNA here is from genome assembly GCF_047370975.1 of Nipponia nippon. Taxonomy (NCBI): domain Eukaryota; kingdom Metazoa; phylum Chordata; class Aves; order Pelecaniformes; family Threskiornithidae; genus Nipponia; species Nipponia nippon. The sequence goes on along the minus strand of NW_028262347.1, from coordinate 14,537,355 downwards.
ATACAGCTTAAAATATCATGCTGCTTTCTAAAAGGACAGCCAAAACCTTGGTGCAGGAGAGCTTTTTTACCCCTCTGGAGAAATTTTAAAGCTTGTTCTTCAACACGTTTCAGAAGTGGGTTGAAGTGACTGTCATTATATTCGAGTTGGTACTAGGAACTGCTACTGCACTGTCAAGGGGAAAAGGATTTATCCCATCTGGGGCTCTGTGACTACAAAAGCTCCAATGTGGCTTGCGTACATTTTTTGTATTTTAAACTATTTAAGGACTTACAGGCTGCTCTGTACTCCAGTGTGGGTTTTTCATATAATTTACTTTTATTGTGTCAATGAATATAGGCTCCAATTAGCATTCTCTTCTTTAAAGGGCTTACAAAAATTTCAGTGGTCTGACAATACATCAGAATATGGGCTCCAAAGAAAGTATATTTGCTTTGACAAGCTCTTGTTTCTGAACTGTAATCAAAATTTTATTGAGTTTATAATGAAATCCCATTGGTGAATTCTGGAGGTTGGTTGCAATGCAATTTTAATGAGCTCACCACAAATACATGGTCCTTACATAATTGGTGGATACAGACACTGAATAATTTACAAGTGGAATTATTAAAGAGATCAGATGTTTACAGGCAGCTTTTCAAATATAATTCCCACAGTTCTATAAATAGGAAAGTTAGTTAGAAATAATGGGATTTGTAAAATAATCTCATTTCATCTAAAAGTTATGCTAATGAAATGCTATACAAACTGAGGGATGGCAGTACAATTTCTGAGTGAGTATTGCTTGTAGTTTTATACTTTAAACTGTCTAAAACCCCAAAATATTTCAATATATAAATACCATTTAGCCTGGAAAGGAAGCTATTTGCCTCTTGACCGCTTTCCTCTACTTCAGTGACTAAGTCTCCATTCTGTAGGTTTGATGATCAAAAGCATTTCAAAAATTGTTTAGTCTGAAAAAGAAATACTTAAAAATAGTTCATTCACCTTCCATCTCTGAAACACTTGGCAATGTAACATAAATATACAAGACACAAACAACATGTATCAGAGAACAGTGAGTGCTTCTTTATAAAGTCTATTATTTAAGGCCTGAATTTATACTCCTCTCTTTTTTGGAAAGCTTTTAAACTGGCCTGCACATAAATGTGTTAGTCCTATTTGCATGCTTTAATTTTAAACATATGGTTAAATGCTTTCCTAAGTTTGTGAAATTTCCATTTTAAATAGCTGCCTGGAATAATTTTGCATTGATAAACTCAAAGACAGTAATTTGTCAAAATTATTTCATCTTACATGAATGATTTTGTTTTACATTTTACATTCTACAGCTCAAGTAGAATTTCCGCAATAAAATAATGAAAACTAATATTTTTCTGATAGCTTGAAAAATGAAACTGAAAACTTCAAATCAGCAGTTGATTTTTGTCTTGGTCACATTCTCATTTCACATTTTAATATGCGTTTTTCTACTTCGGCCAATTTTGCTCTGTTCTGCGGGCCCAAACTGCAGTGCCAACTCCCAGCCGTCATTCCTGTGAGGTCAATGACTAGGCTGTGGTCAGGGCTCGCAGCCCAGGGCAGGGGGGACCTGGGAGTCGGGCTGATCCTCTGGGCACCTTGGAGTGGACTGCAGATGGGATGGGGCTCAGATGCAGCTCTTCTCACTCCTTCCGTGAAGGCGTCTGCACACAGTTTGCTGTTTGTGGCCTGCTATGCACCAGGACCTGTGAAAAGTTCTTTGCGCATTTCGGTGTGCTGAACCCAACAACCTCAATGAAGGGGTAGTGGGAATTTTTACTGAGAAATGTCATATACCTGTAGGAAACGGACCCCAAGCATCAGTCACTGTTTGCCAGCAGGGTTCAAAGCAAGAGTTCAGAGAGCTAAGCCTCCCAAACCGAAAAGTCAAAGGTGGTTCGCAGCCAATAAATACCAATAACAGCGCTCCTATCTGTTGCTCTGCTTTTTTGCAGCTGAACATTGGTTGCACTAACCAGTACAGCAGCTCTGCTCCTGTTCTGCTTCAGTACTCGCACGATGCTGGGCTCTTCTGGTCACTCGTCAAGGAGGGCTGCTACCCTGCATCTCCGGGCACAAAAGGATGCGAGGGAAGCTCCCGGGAGCTGAGCGAGCCAACAGTGTATCACACAGGAGACTTTGAGGACTGGACAAGAATTACTATTGTTATGCCCAGGTCGCTTGCAGCCAGGTACTGCACATTGTAAACCAGTGATGCCAGTAGTACCTGTGAATTAGCTGCCTCTTCTTTGATGCCACATTAGGAAAAAGTTGCAAGCTATGAATAAAAGCAGTGTTAAAAATCAGCAGATCTGGGGAAAATATACTGGGCTCTCCAAAACAGGGAGAAGCTTTCCATTTTAAAGGTGTCAGAATGGTATATAAAATGAAATTACAAAGCAACAAGGAACCCAGAACATTTTAATTTGACATCAATCTCTTCGTCATGGTGCTGTCTGTCTTTATGCATATCAGTTAGGTCAGAGGCACCAGCAAGAGAGTGATAAGTCACTTGAATCAAATAAGGCATTTGAACAGGATTAATTTTACGATTACCACTGGGCAAAGAAACCCTAGAAGAGTATTTGACCTGCTGCGTAATGTGCTGTGTCATTGAAGGCAGCCAGGACAGCTGAAGTCAAAGGAGAGAGGAGTGATGAGCGTGCGACCTCAGCATCGGGCTAATACAAAAAAAAAAAAAAAAAAAAAATCAGATGGTGGAAGACACAAATAAGCCTTGAAATCAGGAGGGTCTTCTCAGTCTTACTTGGATTTGGCTGAAGTTTCTTGCTCCTCTTTCTCACTGTCTTACACCATCAGTAAACTGCGCTGGTCTGATTTGCTGCCTGCACCAAGCGCTGCCAGCGCAGCCGGCAGCCGTGCCCCGAGCCCCTGGCAGTGCCCCTGCTGCCTCCCACCGCTCTCCCCCCAGGCAGCTGCTCTAGTGCTGCCCCTGGGTTTCAGCTCCATCCTCCTGCCGCAGGCTCCTCATCCTCAAGCCCTGGCACAGATTTTGAGTATGTGGCACATTGTGTAGCAGGGGAGCCGGTGCCTTTGCCGCAAGGAGCTGAAATAGCAGCATGTACCGTAACAAGTTTGTCTTTTCTTCAGTAATTAGCCAATAAAAGCAGGTGCCAAATTGCACAGATCTGACACCAGCTGATTTGATTTACCCAAAACAAGCAGTGCAGAATCAATAGCAGCAATCTGTTTGGCATTATGTTCAGTAATGGGATCAGGAATAAGAAGCTCATGCTAATACATTAAAAATGAAAGTATTGTGGGTATGATGAGAGTCTCAGCGTTGTGGGTCACTTTGGAAATTATGGTTCATGGGTTATCCAGAGAGCATCCCGTTTCATCAGTTGGTGCAAAGCACTAGCACAATGATCACCTACTTACCAAATCCCAGTCCACAGCAGAAAAAAAGCAATAGGTTTATTACAAGGAGGATCTTAGTTAATCCCTTGGATTGGCAATGAAATTTTAAATTTGTTCCCCCCTCTGGAGCTCCTGTAAAATGATTTAGCTAAAAGTTAAAGACTGAAAATTAAAAAACAAAATATTTTTTCTTACACAGATTTCCTATGCTGTGGGTCAGCTGGAGTAACTTAGTGTAGGCTCGCCCAAGTCCCCAGAGCAGTTTCAGTTATACAAGCTAAGGAACAGATCACTGTTTTTCAGGAATTTCATGTTACCATCCAAGAATAAAAACTTTGTATTTCTGTCCACATGTCCTGTAGGGTACATTATTTGCCATTATTTTTATAAAGTGGATGTTTTTTCTTTAATCCAAGTTACTCGAGGGTTTTTTACTTAAAATTATATGATCCTGTAATAAACTCTGCATCACTGCCATTATATAAGTACCATAAGAAATGGAGGTCTGGGATTTTAAAATGTAGTTAGTAGTTTGGGTTGAACTGAGTAGTGAAAGGCATCTTCAGAGTCACGTCTAATCATTCACTCTTGTTGATAAAACCATGTATCTGTTCTTTGCATCACACTGTTGGATACAGGCCAGAGAAGTCAAAATACATTTAAAAAAAAATCTGGAAAAAATACCCATAAGTAAAGTTGCACAAACTGTAGGATGTCAAAAATATTTTCTAGGCATCCATTTGCATCTTATTTGCAAACAGCTAATTTAGGAAAAGCTCCTTTTAATCTTAAGCAAAGAGCACATAAAGTATGCAGTAGGTATTGAAGCTGGGAATAGTAATATTTTGCCTTTCGTCATTGTTGCTCTGCAGTAAGACTCGGTTCCGCTGGATCCAGGAGAGCAGCTCCCACAAGAGTGTGCCTCCTTTCGGCTTAGATGGCGTTTACATTTCTGAGCCTTGCCCCAACTACTGCAGTGGTCACGGGGACTGCGTCTCGGGCGTCTGCTTCTGTGACCTGGGCTACACAGGTAAGACAACGGTTTTTAGATGCGATTACAGTAAGCACTGGCTGAGTTAAAGCTGTAAATCTAGCATCTTGTTTTTCCTCTCCGATATTCTAGAAAAATACATGATGACATAAATTTCATGGGCTGCCAGCAAGAATCTTTTCATTTTGTTAAACAAAATTCAGCACAGGCAAAACAGAGCAGCTGAAGGCAGCTGACACCGGTGATGTTTCTGGCAACCGCAATCTTTGAACATCACCATCTGCATGAATGGGGAAGGGACTAGTGATAGAAGAGAAAACAAAATAAAGTATTATAAACTAAAAAGTCTGCTTAAAAACCTTTGGATCATCTTCAAAAGAATTGCTGCTGTTTTTGAGTCCCCTGGCCATCAGATGGCATGGGACCAGGAGGGAACATATGTTCTGACAGGCCCTTCTGTGGAAAATTCTGCTCACTTGTGGTTTCAGGGGCTTTTATGCTGAAACACACACACAAAAAAAACCAAACCCAATGAAAAAAAAACAGCGATTGACAAAACCAGTTGCACGCTGCACTCTTTTCAACCCTCTATACCAACAAAGCAATAAGCTAACATCTTTTGTTCAATTTGTTTAAAATGAAATAAAGGGATAATATTTTTCTGTTCACATAAAATGCTTTATCAACATAAAGCGCGGCTGGTTTTCACCTAGTGAAATAAACCATCTTAGAGTTTAGAGGAAGAAGGCTTATTCTGCCTACGAAAATTTATAAAGAGGGTTTAAAAAGGTACAATGCTGTCATCAGGGCATTTTCTTAGAAAAGGCCAGTACTTTCTCATAAGTGGATGCAGCAGAACCGTCTGCCAATGTACTGTATCTGACCTTTACTCTGTTCAGCACAGTTTCACCAAAGCATCTCCCATATTTTTTTTTTCTTGAAGCATCACATGGAACCTGTGTGTCTAATGTGCCTAATCACAGTGAGATGTTCGACAGGTTTGAGAGGAAGCTAAGCCCTCTCTGGTACAAGATTACAGGAGGTCAGGTTGGGACAGGCTGTGGCGTGCTCAGCGACGGAAAATCTCTGTACTTCAATGGACCTGGCAAAAGGGAGGCAAGGACTGTTCCCCTGGACACCACAAACATCAGGTCAATCCTCAGTGCTGCTTCTCACAATTGTCATGTATTCATGTTGTCTCCTTTCCACTATTACAGGTGTGGATGTGAGAAGGCGTGAAATGTTTTTCTGGTAATCACAACTTGTGTAAGAGATCTTAAAGCCAGAGAAATTACTTTTTTGTTCTATTCTGATGTACTACCTCCTTTTCTTGAGAGGGAAAACTTATATTAGAAACAGAATGGAATAGCAGCATAGAAAGTATGAACTGTTTATCCTTCTGAGAAGACGGCTTGCATTGTATTCTAGACGGACAGGCAGAAGATATGGTCTTGAGACTGCAAAAAAACTAAGATTCTGCCCATAGCAGGACAGAAAAACTCCCTTTCCCCCAACTGCGCTGAATTGCAGGCATGCCGATGGCGTAGCAATGAGCTGTTGTTTACTTGCCAGATGTTGTGAATTAGTCCACTTGTCAGAAGTGCAAAAAAATGGAATGTGAATTGTTTCTGTGTAGTCAAGAGGCTAACAAGCCTTCACCTCTCTCCCCGCTACCACTAAATCCTGCTCTGCTGGTAGCAATTATCTTTTTTCTCTCAAATTGTCTAATTGATTAATGTAATTAGGATAAACAAAGGGCTGTTAATTCTAACCATTATGTAGCCTGGAGTTTGCTGCTGCTTTGTCTGGTCTCATGAGGGATCATGCACCTGAAACCTTGCCCACCCTACAATTATATCAGTTAGCTTAATAAAAGATATTTCTCCTGACAAGTACTGCTCCAAGGGTAAGTAATGCCGTGATTTGCTGTGTTATTTAATTTAGTGGGATCATTCAGCAGAGATTGGCCACGAATTACTGCTACCACTCTCCAGCTCAGAGAAGTGATGCTCCTTAGGGCAGTGTAGGTGCTGTGGGTTTTGGGACATGCTTAGCTGCTCCCTGGCCCTGAGCAGTGCAGCACCACCTGCCTTTCCTCTGTCCCCTTGTGTCTGACAAATTCTCCTCTGACAAATATGTGAATTATTTATATAATTATGTAAATTACTTAATAATTAAATTAACTAATTGTTTGACAAATACGCTTTGGACAAGTACATGTTTACACTGGAACTCTGGAAAGATCTGAGTACTTCTTTTCTATTCCACCGTCTTTTTAAATCTCATGTTACTAATCCTGTGAAGCATAATATTGGAAGTAACTGCATCATCAAGAAGTCTATGTTTAAATGGTATTTTTGAGTTTTTTTCTTCTTTCCTGGAGAAATCTTTTTATAAAAGAAAAGGATTTTCTTTAGCTTTAAGATTACTTTGAATCCACTTTTAATGCCAGATACATGTATTTATAGCTTTCCATTTTTATAGAGTCTGAACCATTTAAAAAGCCAAAAGAAGTTTTAAAATACTGAGCAATGCTCTTTTTTGACTTTTTTAATCTATCACTACTTCTGTTTTGCATGAGAACATAGTCATCTGATGTCTCAAAACTGCCCCAAGAATGTAAATGGCCAGAGGGACACCTGATAAGAGAAACTAAGATCCCTCTTCTGAGCACATGCTCATCATGTGAGCTGCTGTCCTGCTGCAACTGATCATTTTGTCAAAATAAACCAGCACTAAATCGTTTTATAAGCATCACAGTGAGCAGTTTAACTTCCTTGAGCAAGTCAAGTTTGACGCCACACCCCTGGGCTGTTTGCTAGACAGAACAAAACACTGTCATCTCAAACACAAATGGGACTAACATGGATTTTTTGGTTTCTTCAGCCGCACTTCTGCTCAAGGGTAGGATTCTTCTCATGCAGTTGGACCAGAACATGGACTCATTAGACTACAGCAATTACCCCAGGCTGCTTTTATGCTCAAAGGAAAGAAATAGCTACTTCAAAAGGGCAGTGCAACTCATCCTAAAATAGGGTTAGCTAAGGCCAGTGCTTTGTCTGCTGGAAGCACGTATTTTTGTCATTAATTATAAGGGAATCTGGGTTGATCATGTGAGACAGACAGACAGCCTTCAGACACCTTGCTTAGAACAGGTGCATCCCACTTTAATGTTTGAGACCATCTGTAACATTAACTGGGTCTTTTTTCCTAGAAGCAAAGGCAGACAAAGTTTGTGAGAGTGTGAAGGGTTAACTGAAAGACCCATACCCTAAAAAAAAAAATAATTCCTCAGCCTAGAAATTTTTCTGTTATTGGAGCTAAAATTAATGTCACTTGAAAAAGGAGATTAGAGGGAAGTATTTTTCCCCATTTTGGTATTACTTTTTGCATTCAGTAATGCTTTGCATAGAATTCAGTTATCTTATTAGGGGTCATCTTAGCCCCTGCACAGTTATCTTTTATTTGTGCATGGGTTTTTTTGGTTGGGGCATTTTGATGACTGAGTAAACAGCAGGAAAATATGCCTTGAAAGACATACCATAGATATGTGGATTGAGGGTTGTGAATAGGAAGGCTGAAACTCCTGCAGTAGATTTTTAAGCTTCTTATTTTTCAGGTTAATGGTGTTTTCCCAGACCTTTTAAGATCTTGTTTCATTAAATCAGGCATGGAAGAGCAAAAAACTGAAAAATATTGCAAGACATTAAAGTTTTATTTTCATTCTGAATTCCTGCAGATCTACCTATGCATGTTCCCTATCATCTTGCTTCAGTTACAGCTTTTTTATGTAAAGTGTAAATTTTATGTAAGGAATGTAAAGAATTTTTGTTATTTTTTGTAAGAAGTACAAAGACCCTTCTCCTCCTCACCCCTCTCTTCCCAGAGGAGCGAGGTCCATGGGGACCCGGTGCTCCCGGTTCATTCTGCTCCAAAGGGGCTGAGATTTGCCAGCCCGAGGTGCGTGGTGCTGCTCAGGGAAGCAGCCTAACAGGGCACCACCAAACTCAGGTTTCATGCTCAGAGCATTTAAAACTAAAGCTTTCTCCCTGAAGCCAATGATTGTAAACAAGCACTCGATGTTTAGCATATATGTTAAGAGCTGTCATAATCCTGGCTTCGTTTGTCCTATTGTCTCCTTATTCCTTTATACAATTGACTACACTTTTTTCACAGACATTAGGAGAATGTCCCATAGCACTGAGAGAGCTGTAAGTGTCAAAATTCATTTCACCCAGACCATTTCTTGCCGTATGCTTCAGAACCCCCCGGAGTCTCTCCATCCCTTCCCTTTTGTATGGCCCAGTGTGCCAAAGGCACAATTTCACCAGCAGTATTTCCATCCTCCTGACTGACAATACGATACCTGGATGCATTTTGGTTACTGATGAGCTACTGCCTCCCGTTTTGATGGCCTGTCCCTAATGACACTTCACTATCTGTTCAGTGAGAGCATTTCCACACAATGCCTACCTGGCAGCTAGATAAAAATGACAGAATATATATTTTTTTTTTCCAAGTGATGACATCTGGCTTGTTAGCTGACTTGGCTCCCGTCTGCGTTACAGACTCTGTTGCTAATGACTGTGCAGCCATCCCAGAGAGCTGTTCTGGGTCAAACATTTATGGATCAGATGGGCTGATTCACCCTTCTGCAGAAAGGGGTTTTTTTTTGTCTTTTGTTTCTGCTTTTTACTGATCGTTACATTTGGCAAGCATAAAAGAGAATTTCACCATGGAACTGTAAATCTTTTCACCTCCGAGACTGCTGTCTAGTGTTTTATTGCCTGAATACTGTCTCAAGACAACAAAGCTGCAGCAAACAATAAGACCTACCTGGCTAAATAGTGTAATACTGCCAGCCTGCCTGTTCTTGAGCTATCTGTGGGGTTATATTATGAATGAGACTGATGAGTATATTCTGGCTTTTCCTAGTCCTTATGGATATACAAAACATCTCAGTTAGGAGATACCAATTTTGATAACAGAACTGGACTGCGTTTGGTTTTAGAATCAGAAGAGGATCGTGACATTGTGTATGGTAGCGGTGCGTGAGGAAAATTGGAGTCCTGTCTGCGTCGTACTGACTCTGGCTGTAGTCCTGTGGCTTGTCTGTGGTTTTGCTGATGTCGCTACAAATTAGGACCAAATCCCCTAAAGCGAGAAGAGTTATCCCTGTGGGGAGTTATTTGAGTTACAAATCAAGCCTTGTTTCTTCACACAGAGAGACAAATTTACCTCAAAAATAAGTATTTAAAATAAAGAAGTTACCTACAAACAGTAGAATTAATGAAGCCCAGTTCCCTTTAGATTTGTATTCTTTTTTCGTCCAAAACCTCTGCTTGGCAATGACCCCATCTCTCCCGATGCACTCCATGAGGACACCCCCAGCACAAGGGACAAGCAGTTGCTTCCCAAAAGCATCACATCAGCACGTACTCTAATAGTTATAACACAACAGGCAGGCACCATCCTAAGTCAAAAAACAGCTAGGAAACAAGAAGGAGAATGACATCGCCAGTTTTCAGCATGTAAAAGCTCAGAGCGGGGATGAGTCCGGGTTCCCTGTTCTGTTCACACGCTGTTTCAGGTGTGTGATGCAGACAACCTGTGAAGAAGGCGTAGATGAGGGGGAAATGGCGTTCTCAGTCATCTCAGTGGACTTTACATTAGTTATGACCAGATAAGACTGAAATGAATGTCAGAGATGTGCAGTGAAATTCAGTGAGTGAGCAGCAGGACGTTAATTAAAACAAATTGCTGTTATATAGCACAGTAGTACACATCTAAGAGGAAATGTAAACTATTCCGATACCACAAAGTCACAACTAAAAATATCAGTTCAGCAAGGGTACCGGGGCATCACTGTAGATTGGAAAAAAATTGACAATATTTTGGAGCACAAGGATGGGATAATTATTAATTCAAATGTGGCTCGATAGTGATGTTCCAGGCTTAGCCAAACTTCTGTCAATAAAAACAGCGACACAGTCTCAAAGAGATGCTGCAGCTTTAGAAGGGTTGCAGAAAACAGTTATGGGAAAAATCAAGGACATGGAAAAGCTTTCATGCAGAGAGACAGATAAAAAGGTTGCCATGGTTTACCATAGAAAGGAGGAGAAGAAGGTAGGGAAGTGATAAAAGCACTGACTACAGGGAAGGTTGCGAGAAAGGCAGATCAGGAATATTTTTTCCCCGTCTCATGACGTGAGAACAAGAGGATGTTCAATGAAATCAAAATGTATAGGTTCAAAATGGAAGGGACTACTTCACAAAATGTCCCATGAGCTCTTTTCACTGAAATTTGTTTACATCAAGAATTTAAGGACCAAAAAGGGATTTGTGGTTTAGTGAGGATTTAATAATTTTATTAAAACTCTAATATTGTATTTTAAATCTTAAACCAGTTTCCAGTTACAAGATGCCGAGGTCAGATCTGATGTAAGGAGCACATTTGCCTGCTTTGGAGTTTTTGCACCTTTGTGTGAAAGAGGGAACTACTAAAATCTTGCTACTCAGTCCGACAATACATTTATTAGGCACAGGATCAATAAACCACATCACCTTCTTCTGTCTTGGGTCCTCCACTGTTTACTATGGCAATGCTTGATTTCCCTGGGAACACTACCTGATCAATAAGCCTGGAATAATGACCTAACTGAAAATGCCACATTAGTTAAGAAAGAAGAGTTATCCTGACTGATCTTGTGCTATCAGAAGATAATTACACTTCTCTTCTACCCTGATTTTTTTAACAGGCTAGTTCAATTTTATGTACAAATTGGAAGCAAGGCTATTGGTAACTCCTGCAACAGACCAAGAGCCAGAAATGAAGGTAAAGCCTCTTTTCCTTATAATAAGCTTTTTGTATTTTGGGTCTTCTACAGTGTTTTTGCCTTTTACTGCCTTTACAAAATCAAAAAGATTGTTTTGTTTTTAACATAAATCTGTTATCTCTTCAGTTTTCATAAATGGTGCAGAAAACTATTTACTTTTGTTCCACATTTGTATTCATACTTATTTCCACCAAACCTGATGGTGATCTATGAATAGGAGTAAATTTGTTGGAGCCGCGATGGTTTAAGACAACGTTTACAAGAAGAGGTGTAATAGCTTTTATTAGAGTACTTGATAGTGTTGGGAAACTGGTAAATTTACAAGTACAGAGGACTTTCTTCAGGTCTGAAATAAAAGGAATAAAATTCAAGTTCAGGATAAAGTGAGCAACCTCCGTTTCTGACCTGAAGTAGAGTTGTGTGCCTGAAAACTTGTTCAGCTTCCCAACTGCACCAGTGGGTCTAACTAAAGATTGCCTTCCAACCCAAGCTCATGCATGATTTACCTGAAATACAAAATAATAAAGCTGCATCTTCACATATATTTAGTCTAAACAAATTAATTGCTCCCAGCTGCCTTCTCTCTTATTTTAGCCCCATGCTTAGAGTTATTGGGGCAGGGGGCTGATATTTGTGTCTGGGAAGGATTGGCAGAGTTTTGGGAGCAGAATCCCCGTGTAAAGTGGTCTAATTGCATGAAGACAGATCGCTGACATCTGGTAGATGAGAAAACCTCATTTTCCTCTCAGTATAAATCATTTAACATCAGTGGACTGTTTCCTGCTGTATGGCATTTGCATTGATACTGACTCAGAACTGTCATCTCTCAGCACAGATTACACTGAGGGTTTGATTCTCCTCTCATTTGCACCAGTATAAGACACAAGAAAATCCATTATCTTTGAACATACTCCAGTATAAGAGAGTTTTAAGAGAAGAAATACACCTAAGTGCTTCTTTCTTCTGTTATCCCCTGTGATGAGCTCATAAGTGACTTCATGATTCTGCTGTCCTGGCATTTGCCATACTGTGTGTAAGATATGAAGACTGTTTTAAATTATCAAGTATTATGATAATTAGTTTTTAAGGATGCTGTGAGCTTGCATAGGTAGCATGAGCATTGTGAACTACCCATACTGGGAGCCCAGCTATCAGAATTGCAACTTAGTGCCCCACACAAACAGCACAGATATCCAATATGAAATAAATACTGACTGTACTAAGAAAGTCACGTTATTCCTATGGTTTCTGTGGTACAATCATTAGTTTCACTGAGGTTGTAAAAGAGTTGATTCTTTGAGTCTGGTGAAGACAAGCAAGATAACGTGTGGCAGCTGGTGAGCCCAGGTCAACCTTTGCAGCAGAACTTTGTCCACAAAATGTTCCTAGACCAGGAGACGCTAAAAGGGTAGGGGAGGTGCCAAAAGTGACGTTCACTGGACAGGGGTTGGCAGCTCCTGAGTACAGGCTGAAGAGTTGCCCCCCTTTGTTCTGTACAGTCAGACTAACTGCCTTTCTTAATTTTAAATACAGGGCTTGTCGTTCAATACACAAATGATAACGGGATCACCTGGCATTTGCTGCGCGAGCTGGACTTCATGTCGTACCTGGAACCCCAGGTTGTTTCAATAGACTTACCTCGGGAGGCCAAAACCCCCGCCACCGCTTTCCGCTGGTGGCAGCCACAACACGGTAAGCAACACCATCCTAAAAATTCATTAAGCAGCTTTCCACAACCCACATGTCAATGCTTCTCAGTATGGACGTGTTCTGCAGAAACCTCAGCTTACCAAAAATACAGTATGGTGAACAGTTTGGGTGCTGTAAGAGCATTAGGCTTTCCTCAGTCACTCTGCAGACATGATTTTCTTTTATAGCACCAAGCAGAATAGTGGGCTTAAGAGTAAAATTGTTTAAGAACTAAGTTTGAACCAAAGATGCTGAGAGATAACAGAGGGGAGGGGAAAAGAATATTACACAGAAAAGCCTAAATAAGATTAGAGGATTTACCTGAGTATAGAGTGACCTGGGATGCAAAATGGCTTACACATTTTGTCTCACTTTTTCTCTGTTTTGGAAGAGGAGGCATAACTTGGTTTTGAATCTGCCTACCTGGTGGCTCTCAGTATCTCCACACTCCAAAGCAGGACGCCCATCCCCTGCCATTTCTGGTGTCCCAGCTTCCCTTCCTTCTGCTGCACCTCCAAAGCCCACTCAGCCACTTCCTATATCCTCAGTTGAAAGTAAAGCCCTGGTGCTGACTGATACCTACAGCCACTGTGAGAGCTCCCACCTTGCGCAGAGGCACGTTACCACTATTAGGAGTGTCCTGGTTAAGTGTCTCGCCTTTGTACAAGGCAGCAGCTCCTGGATCCCTGCGGGAATATAAGGTGATATTCAGAAATATAGCAAAGTACATTTTAACAGCAATTCCCTGGGGAGAAAAGCATACAGCTTACATTCAGGTAATTATGGTATGCAGCTTCTTGGATATCATTTATCATTTTGATGGCTGTTTTTTATTCATGCATTTTCTTACAATGTATGTGGTGGAGTTAATTGTCCTCACTAGGCAAGAGAGTAGCCAAGGCAAGAGGGACGTGATTTAGGTAAGAAGCCAGTTCATTTGGGGAAAATGCTGAGCAGCAACTGGTGCACCACAGACCATCGTTCTGCCATGATCCTCTGCACTGGTGAGTGGTGCGATGTCAGACCTGTTGCTCCCTACCTGTGTCCTGCCCGTGGCCACTTGCTCTGGGGGCACCTGGATGACATCTGTCCCTGCTGGGAGCAGTCACTCTAAGACCACCTGATGGCAGTCCTGTAGGTCCCAGTAAGAGGGAGAGTTTATGACTGGAGGTTGAAATACCACCTTCCATACCAGCGTCCATAGGTGACAACCACTCCTTATTACAGATATTAACTCCTTCATAGATTGTCCTCTGCCATAACTCAGTTCAGAGTGGCCCTATCAGCCATGACCCACGTTCCTCATAGTGGTAAGACAAAAGTCCTGGCATATCGCTGCGAGCTCACAATTTATTGTCAAGACTTTCCTTCTTCTGTGAGGGTCGCGATTGTACAGTAAGACTATTTTCAGCATGGCAGTAGAAAGGTGATTTGAAATGAAGGGCTGGAGGTGATCGTGAACTGAGATGCCTGTAAGCTGGAGAGCAAGAGAAGAGAGGTTTCCAGCAAAGAAAAGGTGAAGAGCACTTCTATAAGTATCATCTATATCAAGAGCCTTCAGCATTTTCCTTTGTGTACTATCCTCTTCCATACAAAAGGTACTTTGGGAACTAGACAGAAGGCTTTCCAATGTAGTGTGGGGAATGGCAGGGAGGTTGTGACCCATAAAGTGAAAATCCCCAATCTAGGAGCTTAGGGAGTGTCTCATTCAAACACAGGGAGAGCATCTGAGGGTGAAGGCACTGAAGCTTGAGAAATTAAGAGGGAAATACCTGTGTTTGTCTGAAATAGAAACACACTCTAGAGTCCAAGTTTGTCCTTGAGCAATGTTTTAGTTTTGTTTAACAGTGCTCAGTCTACGTGACTGCGCACTGCTCACTGGGTGAACGCAGGATGTGGGCATAAAAAATAACTAACAGGGACTCCACTAACCTGCATGTTCTGCTTTTTATAGGGAAGCATTCGGCTCAGTGGGCTTTGGACGATGTCCTTATAGGGATGAATGACAGCTCTCAGACTGGCTTCCAGGATAAATTTGATGGAACTGTGGATTTACAAGCAAGCTGGTACAGAATACAAGGAGGTCAAGTAGACATCGACTGCCTGTCTATGGATACAGCTCTGATGTTCAGTGAAAACATTGGTATGTGTCACCAAATATTGCTGCATTTGTATGTGCCTATTTTATAAATTATTTATGGGTCAAGTTTTTACAAGATGGGAGGTATACACAAATTCAAGTATATAGTAATCTGCAGGGAAGAGAAAGCTGAAAAAAAGGTGAAAATACAGATACCAGATTTGAATGAAAGCATATGCATAAAGTATACTTTGTTGTTGTTGTTTTTCTCTCTTTTCTTAGGAAAACCTCGTTATGCAGAGACTTGGGATTTCCATGTATCAGCATCCACTTTCTTGCAATTTGAGCTGAGCATGGGTTGCAGCAAGCCGTACAGCAATTCCCATAGCATTCACCTGCAGTTTTCTTTAAACAATGGGAGGGACTGGCACCTGGTGACAGAGGAGTGTGTCCCTCCCACCATCGGCTGTCAGCACTACACCGAGAGCTCCATCTACACTTCAGAAAGATTCCAAAACTGGAAGAGAATTACAGTCTACCTCCCACCCTCAACCAAGTGAGCGCTGCTCTTCTGGCTGTTTGGCACGATACAGATTTTGCTGATCTAATTTGAGCAAACATCCCCCAGCTTGGGAATTTTCTGCATGTCTTTTAAATTATTAAATGCGTGTTGTCACGCCATCGGAATTTTAACTTTCTCTTAAAAATATTTCGTCAGATATAATGTGAACTGCAGGAACTGAAGGAAGTAACAACTTTGGATGAGTGAATTCTTAAGTCTTGCCTACAATCTATGACAGCAAGAACGGGAATGTTAAACCAACCTTTTCTAACATTTACCCAATAAAAAGCAATAACTAATGCACTTTCCCATGTTTTCATATATAAGTATTTTCTGTCATTGCCCATAAGTTATAATGTTATTTGTCATCCAAGATTTAGGCATGTTAATTATGACATTCAGTAAGTCAAAACTCATGTTACTGGATGTGCCACCTCCACTCTTTTGACCGGGAGGAGAGTTCTGCCTGCCTCCTAGTGATATCACGTGGTTGTAAATGGATGTGGCAGATATGCTGGCATCTGTCTCTCTGATTAAAGTCATGCTCTAGTTTAGAAATAACAGATGCCAATGATACTGCTTACCATTATTCTGAATAGTTCTGTAATTCATCGAAGCACCCTACGCATTGCCTCTGTGAATTTCATCACCCAGAAAATATGGTGGTAAAAATGGGCACACAGTAAATGAACTGGGACTGGGGTTCACATCTTGGTTTCTAATTCCATAGTTCACTCCAGAGGACCATGCATGTTCTTCCAAAGAGTTGTCTTCACAAAAATAATGATATCCTGATCCTCTCAAAGTCAGAGGACAATTCTCTGCGTTGTTCTAGGATCAGCTTCACAGCACATTTCCTGCCTGAACAAATCCAGGATCATCTAACCTGTAGCATCTTGACAGTTGTTTTTTTTTCCCCAAATATTTTCCTCATCTGAGAATAACAAGGCAGTCAGCAATAACAGCAAATAAATGTGTATGCATGTGCATGTTTGTACATATATAGTCATACATTCTTATACATATATATACCCTATATGTAATCGTTTTTTCTTTACACAACACTTAGTATAAATGGACTTTCATTACTTCTTAGTTTACTGAAGCAATTATATTGTTTTAACTCTGCTAGCAACACGTGGAGCTGTTCAGTGCTAATGTAGCTAATGGTTCCTGCTCAACCACTTTGCTGACCAGCAAGAGTCACAGAAATGTTGACTTTCTCAGTTTTCACTTTGGGCATCTTCCTTTAGAGTCTGCTGGAATTTTGCCTGTAAACTAACATAAGAAATTGAAACTCCCAGTTTCAACTGGAATATGAGTCTTTTCCAAATACAGAGTCGTGCTTCTTAATATGCTTTTGTTCTCTTGAAGTCTATGGGATTTTTTTATTATTTAGCACTTTGTGGAGTGGACATTTTGAAGCCTGAAATACATTCACTCTGTTTTTTCTAGCTCTCCCAGAACACGGTTCAGATGGATTCAGTACAACTATGCTTCTGGTGTTGATTCTTGGGCTATTGATAATGTGGTCCTGGCTACAGGGTGCCCCTGGATGTGCTCAGGCCACGGCATCTGTGATGGAAGTCGTTGTGTGTAAGTAGCAACCTGCTTAAGCTGCTTCATAGAAAGGATGTTGTGGTTTATCTAGGCCAGATGGGTAACACCTTTTCCTCCCAATTTGTTGCTAGGTGTGACAGAGGCTTTGGTGGTCCGTACTGCGTCCCTGTCATTCCTCTGCCGTCTGTCCTGAAGGATGATTTCAATGGTAACTTGCATCCAGACCTTTGGCCTGAGGTCTACGGTGCTGAGAGGGGAAACCTGAATGGTGACACCATCAAGTCTGGAACAGCTCTCATTTTTAAAGGGGTCAGAGATTACTTACATTGAAAAAATGAATAAAAATCAGTAGAATTAAAAACAGAAAGTAATTTTTCTGTTGTTTCCCTCCATATGTTATCTGTCCAAGTCTTTAGGCTAGAATTTGACGTTTTCATTTTTCTTGTATTTTCCTGCCTTAAATATGCACCATGTTTGTCACAGTTGTTTTTTATGAACAAATGGATTTTGTCTGTTTGTTGGCTGTTACTTTCATTTGTGGTATAAATTCCTCCTTAACCACCAAAGGAAAAGAATGAAACTCTGCGGCTGAGATTCTTGAGGCCAAGTGAGTGACTTGGAAATACAGTACACATTACAATCAATGGGGTTTGTGTCTTGAAATCCCTTGATTGGCTTTTGAGTATTTTGAATAATACAGATTAGTCAGCACTGTAGTCTGTGTAATCAATGTTTATGTAGTTAGCCTATGTTTTACTTAATTCTATCATTTGGAAGTTTTCTAGCTCTTTAAGGATTTTTTTTGTTAATTAGAGGTTAAAAAGACCAGGAAATATCATATTTTCTGAACTTCTCAGTTCTTCAACAAAACACATAAATAGAAATACTTCTGTTCACATAAGCACATAGATTTTAGGTTCACACATGAGTCTTCATTTGACACTGTGAATTCAGGTGCCCTGGAAAAGCAAAGTTTAATAACTTTGGGTGTAGAAATGAATTCTTTAGAAATAGCTCTTTGCAAAACCTTGGCTCCGGTTCAACCTCTTTAGATCATCTAAATTACAAATCACAGGACGTGAATTGTCTCAAATTTGGATCGGTTGTTTCTGCAAGTTGTTCCCTTGAGGGAATGGGTCTGAGAAAGAGGGAAGCTCTGTGAGGTGGAGTTTGCCAGATCTCTGCAGAACAGGGACCGGCTCTGGCCCCAGGATCCACACAACATTGGGTTCATCTATAGAGATGGACAGGACCTGAGGGGCCGCTATGAGGTTTCCTGTCTGCTCCCTTTCCATACTGCTCTAAGTCAAGAGGTTGCCCCAGAAGAGAATATTTTTACAAAATACTTTTTGAGGCACAGAAAAAAGCTCCTAGAGAGGAGTCTTCCTGCCTGAAATTAGGGTGCTTGGCTACTATACAATTTGCTCAAGAAACGGGTATACTACCTTGGACTCAATGTCTGAGTAAGTAGGCTACAGTGCTTGCAGATCAGATCACATCCCAGTGGTTCAGAGCATGAACTGAATGAGCTGTACCTGTGTCTGCACCTGATCATGTAGCTGTCCTCTGGTGGTGTCACACCCCCATATCTAGCCCTTTCCATTACTATGGCTCACTTTGCCAAGGCTATCGCTATCCCCATTTTCTGCCTGGGATAATGTGTGGGACAGAGAACTACCTCTTTCTCTGCCACCAGCAGTCAATAAGAGACAACATCCAGACAATGCAGAGCATCTTAGGTAATGAGAACTGAGCTTCACACTATGTATTCTGTATTTGCAGGAAGGACTGAGAATGCTTGTTTCAAGAGATCTAGATTGCACTAATACCGTGTACATCCAGTTTTCATTTAAATTTATTGCCAAAGGTAAGATCATTGTTTATTTCCTATCACTTCTCTAGCTTTATTCATGCATAGTAGCATCACAGAAAAGAATATGGATTTACATTTTCAACTTCAGTGTACGTGATCATCAGTTTATGGTAGATAATATGGGAACTTGTCTGAGGTTCTGCATCATCCCTACCTTGCTACCAGCCTACATGGCCGTCTGTGCAGTAAAAGAGTAAACTGTGGTGGTATCAAAACCCGCAAAGCTAGTACAATCTTTGAGACAAGAGAGATAAAATAGCTCCAGATTTTTAGAGATTTTGCCATATGTTGGGGAAAATGAATTTGTCAGTTTTTAAAGTCGTAAAATGCTGCCTATAGTAGATTACTTAAGGGGCAGATAAGGAACTACAGAGTTTTTAATTTTCAAGTTTCAGTCCACTGCATTAAAAGCTCTTAACATTTAGCTTCCTAGTAGGTATCAGAGAGGTGACTAAAACCCCATAATTCTATTTAATTGTGCATGAATAGTCAGACTTTGCAAGCCAAGTTTACAAGTTGGTGTTAACAAGCTTGAGACAGTTTCTCTACTATGACCATGTTCAAGCCAATGATTCAGTCTTACCCTGCTCCAAGCCCCTGCCATCTCTGGCCTTGCAAAATAATTTTATCCCAGTCAGGAGTGACACAGTGGAGAACCACTAAGCTGGTTGAGCATTTGAGTCACTCTCATGCAGTCTCAGAAGTTTTTCCCAGCATTGCTTGTAGAACCAGCGCTTCAAGGCTGAACTCTCAACATGCAAAAACCCCTCTCCCTTTGGTGGAAGACGTTCATAGCTTCTGCAGGAAGCTCAGCCCTCTGAGACTGGACTCACCATTTGCCAAAGGACAGCATGAAAATAGTTTTGATAAATAAACATCTTAGCCAAATCTCTGTATGGGCAAGTAAAAGTGCAGCTCTTTCTGAATTAACTTTGATTCCCTTTAATAGGTGCTTAATCATATATATTTGGCTATTTATTACTATTGTTTAAGTACTTTATGGAAAAGAGAGAAAAAACAAAAAAAGCAAAATCTTTGTGAAGACTTCTTTTACAAAACTATGCCTTGGAAATATTTCTACATATGATCCTTGCCAAAATATTAAAAAATATGAGTAAAAATATCATTCTGAAAGGCAGGAATAGCCAAAGGCTCAAGGCTGGATTTTGATACTTGACCTACAAGAGGTAAAGCAGTGAAACTCCAGGAGAAATCTTTTCTCCTGAAACCTATATGTCTTGCTAGCCTTGGGCCTGGATCCAGGACTTACTCGAACAAGCTCCCTAATGCCGAATGCAAACTAATATAGCTGGGCAAATCTCAGCTGTAAGTGTTAAGAGCAGTGTGTTGTTTACTGTTAATTTCCACAGATAAGCTGAAATCAGCTCCTGACTGCAAATGTCTCCTCCCTGCTCTGTTCTACATGTGGTGGTTGAAGACAGACTTCGTGCTGGAGCAGAGTGGGGCAGGAGCGTGCACAGCAGGTGCCTTGGCTTCAGCCAATTTGGTTAATTTAAGAGCGGAACATGGGAGAAACTTGCACAGTAAGGCACAGTGAGGCAAGGATTAAGAAACTGTCCCTTAGCCCTTTTCTGCTGCTAGTTCCTGCCCTCATACTGAGTTTTTGCGGAACTGCCATCACTGTTCCTGCATGATGAGGCCAGTAGAAAGCATAAATTTGAGTGAGAACCCAACTCAGAGATATCATCACTCAGATGCTGATGTTTCTGGTCAGCAAGTCAGGCAGAGGCCAAACATACACAGGGGACTGAGCTTGTGCAGGGTAACCAGCACCAAGTGCAAGTGCTGGGCTCCAATCAGCATATGTTAATACACAGGGCTGTATAGAGCCTTTATTGGCTTTTTAAAGCTTTAAGTAAAAAAAGGAAGAACTGGTAGTCAGAAAATGTGAATTTTACTCTCAGTTCCACTACTGATTTTTAGTCCTAGCTTAAAGCACAGAATATTGCTTTGTTGTTGTTATTAAAACACACTAATAAAGATTTTCAGTGCTTTACATCAATTGTACGATTTCTGGGCATGAATATGCTCGTATCAGTGTCTGCAGTCAGAGCCATGGACTATAAATTTGTGAGGATAAGGACTGTGTCTTTATCTGTGGGTGCTACAGATGGTGATGATAATGTCTGGTACCTGGGAACAACAAGCAAATAAATACTGAATTACTGAAAAATGTCTGTGGTAGAAGGAGCTGGTTTGTTCTAATCTAAAAAATTATAACACTCCGATAGCTTCTCATCTAAGTAAATTAACTGTGACCGTACATATAATGAACAACAATGTAAATTTAGCCCCTACTTCATTAGCGTTTTGCAGACAGACAAGCAAGGGAAAGCACAGGAAGATGTATATGTCTAATACACATATAACCTCTCAACAGCTTAAGTTGTTGTTAAAGCAAGCCCATACTCTGTAACAGATGTCAAAGTAACCTAACTGTATTTACATTTGAAAAAGTGTTTTTGAGCTAGTGCTTTTTAAAACCGGATTATAATGAATGTAAATGCATGTCCTCTCTGCTCCAGGCACCCCCGAGAGGTCTCATTCCATCCTGCTGCAATATTCTGTCAATGGTGGCATCACTTGGCACCTGATAGATGAGTTTTACTTCACGCAGACTACAGATGTCCTCTTTATTAACGTTCCTCTGCCCTACGCAGCCCAAAACAACGCGACGCGGTTCAGGCTCTGGCAGCCTTACAACAACGGTAAGGAAGAGACACCCATGGGACTCCAGGTCCACATTTCCACAGCTCAGCACCTGTAAGAGGCTAGATTTTTGAACGCAACAATAATAGAAACTCTTAAATCATGTTTTCTTATATTTGAACTCCTTCAATTAAAATTATTGCAAGGTTACGTTTACTGTTCTTATAAAGCTGCTGTATGCTTTAAAGTGAAAGTACCTTAACCTAATACCCCTTGACTGTGTGCAGAAGTCCATCAGCTTTGGTCCTGGAGGGACTGGGAGATCAAGCGACACTGATTAAGTTAACTTCACTCAGGTTCTTCTCATTATTTTTAATGGACCTGATTCTCGTTTACACTGAGGCCCCATTAGAATGCTCCAATTATAGAAAAGTGTCCCAAGTGTAGATGGGAACTGGGCCTACCTTGCTCAGAATTAACTAGTCATTAAAAACCCATTTAGAAAGACTATGTAGTGAGCAGTTAATCTTTTGATTAAATTGTAAGGGACTGTAGCAAACCACAAGAGGAACGCAGCTCATTCCTCCTATTACAGGAGATGTACCAGCTGAAGAAAGCTCTCCTCTGCTTTCAGTTACTCTGAGCATATCTCTTGCAGGAGCTGACATTAAGGGCTCTAAAGAATTCCAGCAATCATTTAGACACAGTGATACAGCAAAAATTTATTCCACGCAGGCAAGTGCCTAGCGCACCTCTAATAAAAAAGCAAATTCAAGAATCTGGTCCTAAGAATCCAGTTCCAGTTCATTCTTCTGGTGGGTCCTGCCTAAAATATTTAACTAAACTTTTCTTGCAGACATTGTCCTTAAGTAGGAATTTCATTTAAAAGAAGCCATTTAACTTTCTCTGATCAACACAAAAGCTTTTAGATAGATTAAAAAAAACAGTTACACAAGAGATCTGGCAATCTAATCCTTCCTCCACAGTTTGAAAGCACCAATTTTGCGACACATTTGAATTCATAATCCATTGGAGAGGAGGTCACTTAGAGTTTCCCTCTCCCTCAAAGAGCTCTTGCCAGACAAACACAGGCTGCTGAGTGCAAGGAAGAAGGTGCAGAATGAAATAATCCTTTTAGGCTGCTTGGGCTCTACAGCAACTGCTCATTTAGATGATTCTTAATTAAAGAAGATGTTGATGCTAGAGTTTCAAAGTAAATGTGATTTAAACAGAAGATACTTGTTCAACACAGGTTTTTCACTCTTCAGTTTGCTGTGACTTCTGTAAATTTTAGAGGAATAAAAGTTAATTCTGTAGGGTCAGACTGCAGAGCAGTATGGGGACTGTTTTAATGGAAAATGAAAATAGTGAAGCCACTCCTTTAGCACCCTCTTCTCAATGTAATCCATAAATACTGGCTACTATTCTGCTCTCTACTAATAGCTGTATTAGGTCTTAATAGGAATGTTCCCCTTTTCTTTATAGGCAAAAAAGAAGAAATCTGGATTATTGATGACTTCATTATTGATGGAAATAACCTAAAGAATCCCATGATCCTTTTGGATACGTTTGACTTTGGTCCCAAAGAGGACAACTGGTTTTTCTATCCTGGTGGAAACATTGGGCTTTATTGCCCATATTCATCTAAGGGAGCCCCGTAAGCATCTCTCAGCAATACATTAGAAAAAAGTGACTGTGTAATAAACTGAGTCTAAAGTACCCCTTTACTTTTTTTACAGGGAAGAAGATTCGGCTATGGTATTTGTTTCAAATGAAGTTGGAGAACACTCCATTACAACAAGGGACCTGAGTGTAAATGAAAACACTATAATCCAATTTGAGGTACTTGTCCTCAGAAAGTTACTTTATTTTTTGCTTAGAGAGTTCTGTTTTTTCAGATTCTGCTCTTTGGTGTATTCGCCCAGCTGTTATGATTGCCAAGCAGAGAAGTCTGTCTAATTTCCCCTGTAATTGCTTTGATATTACTTTCTCCCATGTGGGTGTATCATGAAGATTTTAACACACAGATAAGGGAAATTTCTGCTTCAAAGTCTTCTATTTTCTTGCCTAAATTACTACTTTGTCCATGCATATGTACTTGCACTGCTAGCATTAAAGTCCATGTCCTACGAGTTGGAGAGTCGCCACTGGCAGACAAGATGATAAGCACCAAAATATAATGAAGGTCTAGATTGCCACTTCACAACCTGCTCAGAATAAGTGTGGAGCATTTCCACAAGCTGACACAGTGGAGAGCTACAACTTCATCTGTGACAACAGAGATTAATTTTTCCTGCATGCTGTCTTAACTGCCCTGTTGTACTTTCTCAGAGAGCCAAGGCTCTGCTATCCTTTTGCTTCTGCCTGTGCTTTCATAAAGGCTCTAGTGGAAGCTGTTCTTTGCCCATGATGGCCTGAATTCATCCCATCTTAGGGAGTTATCTAAAGCTCATAAATAAGGAGCATATTTTTTTGTGCTTCTCATATAGTCAGTGAAAACAGGCACCCCAATGGCAACATATAGTCTAAACTAAACAGTGTTTCTGGTTTATCTGAAAATCTAAACTGTGCATTGGCTAGGGCAGCTATTGATGGGAGTAACCATTTAGCCTAGTATGTATTAGTTTAGAGGGAACATTATATGGTCATTAAGAAACAGTAAAAGAATCTTTCCTGTAAATTGTCATGCGACAATTACCAGGCTGCTTTTAATAAAGATATAGCATGCTGTAGCATTAAACAGCAAATAATACAGGTTTATAAAAAAATTACTCAAATGATACTAAGGGTTTTCCAAGAAAACTAGGTTTAGCTGTGTACTCATGCATGCTTCAGTTTGTCATGCAACTCCTTCATAAATTATTGAATACAAACCATTTTCTGTTTTAAAATATAGATTACAGCCTGTAGAACAAAAATGTTTGAGGTCACTAAGATATTCATAAGTCTTCAGAGCATTAACCTCATAAAATCTACATGCTTACTTCCATATGTGGTAAGAACATTGTTTTCAGCTCACGTTTTTGAGGATATTAGTATAAATGAAGAAGTTATGCATAATGCAGTAGAGTTTCTCTCTGTGTCTCAAGAGTCAAAAACTATATTGGGTCAGGCATCTCTCTAAGCTTCCAGATGAGTAGACAGCCCTTCTAGTCAAATGTAGGTTGATGGGACTCATGTGCAATGAAGAGCGATGAAGGAAATTTGACGTGGGATACACTTTCAACATTCATGCACAGTTCTAAGTATTACTGGGTCTTAGAAATAGATTTTCATTACAGAGTAGTATGTTGGAAAGACACTTATTTTCCACTACGAAGTTATGTAAAAAACCCAAAATGTTTCATAGTTTCAATACAGGCTTTGTATTTCATCAGCAACGCATTTTCATTTATTGCATGGTAAGTATAGTACATCTTGTTTTATATGACAGAGCCATCCTCTAATTCCTCTTCTTTTATATACGCAATTTGAAACTAGAAGAACATCTTAATATGAGTGTGAAGGAAAAGCAGACTAATTTTCACTGGGGGCATGCAAAAAATATGTCTTAAGAGGTCTCAGATTCTGTACAAAACATCATTTTATATTTTTTTCAGTAGTAGAACTGCTGTTCATGTAGGTTTTCTGCCTTCTACTGTTCTCTACATCAGGAATCTTGTAAGAACACCTTGAGAAGTTTGACACTGCCAAACTATGTTTTGGTGTGACATTGAATCTAAATTCAATCCAGCTATGATACTCTTTTAATGCTGTCTCCTAGGGCTTTGCCACTATATGTGAGCAAATGGGTAGTGAGTATGAAAGCTGAAGAACATATTGATGTGATACAGCACACACCCTGTGGCTTAAGCTTTCTTCCTTTTGGGAAGTGTAACATAAAAGAGGACCACAGTGCAGCTCAGCAATTTAACAAAAAGTTTGCACATTTTCTTTTAATATTTCTGGTTTTAAAAATGCACATTTTTTTGGTGCTGTGATTACTTCAGTCCCTGCTAGAGAACTGCAAGAACTGATGCATTTGCTCCAGCAATGTTAGCAGCTCTCCTTTGGGATTTTGTCTAATTAACTTTATGGTTTTCTCTTACTAGAAGTAGTTGGGGATTTCATATGACATTCATTTTATGATAAACCAGAGTGCGATATGCCCATGGACAGGTAGGGCAATGTGCACGGGTTCATGTTCATGTGCATGTCCTGAGTGCATCATCCCAGTTGTTAAATGAGTTCCCAAATCACCATTTTCCTGGGCTAAATAAATACTGTACCAAACAGGAGAGGCTGACTAAGATGAAGAGTCATTAGGTGTCCTGCAGCCTGCCCTTTGTCATCTTCTGCATGTCATGTCTTGGTCCCCAGATCAATGTCGGCTGCACCACTGATAGCTCCTCTACTGACCCGGTAAAGCTGGAGTTCTCACGTGATCTGGGGGCGACCTGGCACCTGCTGCTCCCCTTGTGCTACAGCAGCAGCAGTCACCTCAGCTCCCTGTGCTCCACCGAGCATCACCCAAGTAGCACTTACTACGCGGGCACCACCCAGGGCTGGAGAAGGGAGGTCATTCACTTCGGAAAACTGCACCTCTGTGGGTAAGTGTCCAGCTCCTATTCCTGCCCAGCTGCTTGTTGGTTTGATTTATTTGTTTTCCACCCAAAATGTTCTTTCAGCACAAGAGTGGCCTGTAAGAACTGCGGCACTAGAGCAGACCAGATGACTAGTTTTTCTTTGCTTTTTGTCCTGAATGTCAGTTAGTGTTCAGATGATTCCCAAAAATATGTTGTGCCTAATGCTAATGTAGAATAACCACAAATAATTTCCTTTTTATCCATCTATCTAATCGGTGACATTTTTATGAAAGTGGGTTGCATAGTAAAATTAATGCAAAACTGACTCCAAAGCTCCTTCAATGCTCTTTACTGCAGTGCATTAGCCATTTGAATTCATCAAGGATATTCTTGCATGAAATTTGAGATTCATTAGAAAATGCAGTAAAATGTGAGCTAGTATAAACTTAGTTCTGCTTCAGTGTAAGGAAATGGACTGATCTAAATACTCAAGGTCTCTTGTAGCTACAAAGTTCTCCCATTCTAAGAAATTAACTGCTGCAGTCACTCAAAAACTTAAAGTTTGTGGAACAAACCAGGTTGGATGATAACAGATACATAGCACAGAAAAACAGTACATGCTAGCAGGCATAATAATACGTAACTTTTCAAAGTATAAAACAGTACCATTTACTTTTTCAGGGAAAACTGTCTTCTAGCATCAACTCAGTTTATGTAAAAGATCACATCATTAAGGATTAAACTGTAGCATGTATGAATGAAAATGAGCTATGCAACTATGACACTTTATGAGTCTATGCCACTATGAGACTGAGTATTTATGAAACCACTGCATGCAATGGGCCCTCCACTAAATAAGTGGCCCCATATGTGCCTCTAAAAGTATGAAAAGACCTATATAAGAGATGAGAACCAAGTTTGGAAAGCCTGGATATTTAGTAATTGAAGAAAATGTTTAAATTTTAAACTTGATTTTTCTGGTTTATGACAGTTAACATTTCAAGCATGGAACAGGTAACCATCTCCTGCAGCAGCTCATTTGTCTTTCTGTTTTTGCCCAAAAGAATTATTTGACCCTTTACCCAACTATCAATGCATCCCTCCAAATGAAAATTTTGACTATGCAGACTCCTAATTCATTTAAACCTTCCAGTTATTTCGATTTAGTCCTCCGTTCCTGAGTGTTTCTGTCCCATTTGCCTGCTTTCCCTCCTATTCGTTCCCCAACACGCCAGGCCAGATGCCAATTGCTTATAGCCAGCAAAACTCAGCACTGCAGAGCAGCTTCCATGGACCATTCAGTGCCATGAAGTTCTTGGGCTAGAGGGCTGAAGGAGGATTTTCTCCACCAGAATCCACTAGAATAACAAGAAAAAAAACTCCAAACCTGACTCCTTGTGTAATTCTAAAAAAACCCTAGCCTTTTCATCCCCAAAGTGTCAAGTGATTACATTTAAATGAAGATGAAGACATTTTTAGTTATTTCCACTATGTATGTTATTTTGGAAATTAATATATGCTCTCAGCATATAGCTGTAACTACAAATTAGTATTCCAGTTATGTCCTGAAGGAAAAGCCCAGGGCCTGTTGAGTCGGTGAAGAAACACCTACCAACTTCAGCAAGACCGGTATTTCACTCTGCTTCAGACACAAGTCGTGCTTCATCCACGCCTGAGAGAAGGAGCTGACGTGCCTCAGGGGTGGAACGAATCCCACCTGTGGGGCTCCTCTGAAGAGGAGCTTACAACACCTCCAGCCTCACACTTGTGTCCTTCACCTCAGGGCACACTAAAATCCATGTTTTTGACTTCCAGCAGGACTCTGGTTCTTAGGCATCTTTCTTGAAACTGTTAGTAGCGTCCCCACCCATCACCTATCCCTTATCACCTGAATCCCCTCATAAAAATTCCTTTTTAGCAAATGGAGACAAAAAAGCTTTTCAGCTGCCTGTGCTATTGATTCACCTGTCTAACAAGACACAATAAACATGCAATGCAATTAAGTGCTTTCCCCTTCTCACTCTTCTGGTTTCCTTCCTCTTTTAAAACGTTTTCTCACTGGGTTATAAAATTAGTCTCTGAAGTGTTTCTCCCCCGCTTGGTTTGTTTTCCCTCCTTCCCCAGTCAGTTCCTCTTTACATGTAGCATTGATGAGGGTAGCACTTATGAAGCGAATTAAAAATGACAGGACAGCACCCAAAGGAGCATATAGTTTAAATTAACAACTTGCAATATCAGTCTGGTTTAAGATTAAGCCACCTGAAAGCAAGCTGAATACCTGGTGACATAGTGGATGATGTTTTCTTTCCGTGCAACTGAGGGTGAGATCTTACCACCCCAGTTCCACAGGTGGTCTCCCTGGGGGCAGGGTGGCAACCTGAAGTAGGATTTCACTCTCCAGGAGAGGGTGAAAGTGGCCCAGTCTGACCCAGACACTGTACGCCAAAGCAGAAGGAAATCCATCAGACCACAGCCATTCATCCTCCCCCCAAATGATGGGGAGAAGAGTGGTTAGATTTCAATTCCCATTTTCAAGTCCTTCATTCAGTTTTGGTATTGCAGCTAATGAATAATGTTATTTTTATTTCTGTCAGTACTTGGGTTGAATGTCAGGATAAAGATGCATGAGGTACTGAAGGAATTAGATATAGCAGCTAGTTTCTAGAATTAAGCTATTTATCAAGCCGATTCCAACAAAAACAATACTATATATATGCATAGTATGGTATATATATATGAAATACAAAAAAGATGGAACTATTATTTAAAGTAAGTACACTTTACACCTTTTTCAGGTTGGCAAGGTTCAGATGGTACCAAGGATTTTACCCTGCTGGATCCCAGCCAGTGACTTGGGCCATTGACAACGTGTACATCGGCCCGCAGTGCGAGGAGATGTGCAATGGGCACGGCAGCTGTATCAATGGCACAAAGTGCATCTGCGACCCCGGGTACTCTGGACCAACCTGCAAAATAAGTACCAAGAACTCTGACTTCCTTAAGGATGATTTTGAAGGTATCCTCTTTTTTTGGTCTGAATTCTGCCTGTCCATCTTAGTGGAACCCAGGGCTCGAGGGATGAAACAGCAAATTCTTCCTCACCTCTACAGCTTCTGAATTTAATTTATGCTGTGGGTCTACTCCCACGAACCAAATAGTTTAGATGTCATTCTCAAGCACGGTTTGTCAATATCTGATGGCCATCATTTGCCTGGTTTGGAATGTCTGACTCTTTGTGAAGTTGTTAATGCTGGAATACAAAATCTTCACCAAAATAGAATTTCCTGAAACTGCATGTAGAAAATAATTTTAGAAGAAAATGATGGTTTGATAGTAGTTTGACTTCAGCACAGACAGAAAGCATGCAAGTGAGGCAAACAACAGAGGGATTTAAGGTTGTGTCATTTCTCACTACAAGGGAAATCTTAGTGGCCTTAATACGGCAAATATCATTTCAGAGCAGACCGTGTGTCTCAGCGGTGAGGGCCACCGCTCGGCAGGCATGGCAGACCCCAAGCGAGCGATACCAGGAGGGAACTCAAAGCCTCATGCGTGCCTGGGTGCACGCAGTGTCCATGCACACAGCTCTAAAACCACCTTGAGGTTTCCCCTGCTAGCAAGCATGGCAAGAAGAGCACGTTTTGAATAAAGCAGCACCTGTGAAACAAACTCATCTCTTCAGAGGTGCTGCTGTTCGTTTTAAATTTTGCCAGCCTTTGCTTGCATGCACTCAAAGTTTCTTTATAGACCTGGGTACTTTGTTGTTATCTTAAGAAAAATGAAGAAAAGTGGAAAATCCTGGGAATAACTGGGGACTAAGATCCCAACTTTCATACTTATGGGTTTATTTTGTTTTGATTCGTGACAGTTTTCTAGAAAACATTGCATCGGAAACACTGAATATTTGTTCACTCTGCATGTAATGTTTAATTTAGCTTTCATCCTCTGGAAAAAGTACTCTTGGAGTAGGAGCACTTCAGAGTGAATCATAAATATGTATTTACTGTGTATTCAGGTCAGCTGGAGTCTGATAGATTCCTGCTTGTGAGTGGTGGAAAGCCATCAAGGAAATGTGGTATCATGTCTGGAGGAAACAACCTTTTCTTTAATGAAGAAGGCTTACGTATGCTGATGACTCGAGACCTAGATTTGTCACAAGCCAGGTAACACAGTTTTAAAGTTCTTTCAGGATTCTACTGAAGAAATAATATACTGAAGACTAATACATATGTGATACTTCATGGTAAAGGCAAGCTGATACATTCTGTGGTGCTTACTCTAGCAAATATTCCATTTTAACCACTGTTACTCTTTTAAATTAAATTTAACTTGAACTTTAATGGGATTAACCACTGAAATGTTACTTTTTTCCTTGAATAGGAACTCCAGGATCTGATGTCACACCTTCAGTAGTTGATGCAAGTTTTTATTTCTTAAATGCATAATGTGAGAAATCGATTGCACGTCACATATTCTGCTTGTCTTACACACTGGTGTGTTATGAGCCATTGCTGAAATAGGAGTATCTGCTGCCAGTATAACTCTTACATTCATCGTCTCATAATTCTTTCATTTCTGAAGCTTACTTTCTTCTTATTGTACACATTTCTTTCCAGTAATTCACTGAGAAATTCCCACCAAGCTGTCACCAGCTACACTGAGCACAGCAACTGAAAAACAAATATTTTTAGTGTACTTAGAGATTATGTTGTATGGCCTGCGGAGGAGATATTTGATGAGTGAGACATACTAAGCAAGGCACATTAAAAAAATTTACACTAATATAAATTAAACCACATCCTAATCGCGTGCATGCTAACAAATCAGCATTGTTTTCTAATTTATTCAGTATCTCAGCTTATATACTTATTTTATTACTTTGGAGAGATTGCATTTTCTCTGAGACTTTTCTCCACTGGTCTCTTGTAAACGCCCTGCTCCTCTCTAATGTTCTGTGGGAAACACTTTAATAGGCACTTTATCTCTTTTTGATTTGTCTTCATTAGCATTGACTCTTTAAATAATGGTTTAATTGCAGAGCCTCATGGTCAATAAAGATGCCTCATTTCTAACCATTGTATTTGTTAGATAAGCAATTATTTAACCCTCAGTGAGGTGTAATATTAGAGGTTCTTGTACTGAATTTGTGAGATTACTCACAGCAAACTTTTTTCAGAACTTGGTAAACACAAACATCAATACTCTGCACTAATTTGATTTCCTAGACTGTTCTGAAATTAAAAGATTGCTTAACAAAAGATGCAAGAGATCTCGTAAGTTGCTCCATTAGACTAAATGACATCTTTTCCTTATTGCTCATGTTCAAAGAACCATCATTTATCTCTTCTCTGTGACAGTCTGTAGCTGGATTTGCATATATTGACCTCCAGGTGTTACATGGAGATAAGTGACTTCTGTCTTTGTAAAAGAAAAACAAAGCAGTACATTTAATTTCTTGTATATGCTTATGAAAAGTAACAGTTATCAACAAATAACTGTATGCTTTCTTCTGAACAGCAAGGTAGACTGCAGAGGCGTTGCTGGGGACTGCTCTTTAGCAACCTAAAATAATTGCAGTGGGATTTTCTTAATTTCCAGGCTGACTCTATCGGCCACCTGCAAAGTACAACAGATCTGGGGAGAGGTTTCAATTTATGCCAGGAATGATGATAACTAGCATTTTTAATAGACCTTTTAAAGGGTACTACACTCACTAGTCACATTAAAACCTCCCCCTTTCTTCTGACACCCCTGAAGTACACAGGCGAGCAGTGGTGTCGGTGCTGCAAGCCACGCTCAGCACCTGGGGATTGTGAGTAGACTCTGCAATCCACTATCCACTCCCATCACATCTATATTTTAAAGAATTTAACACAGGGGACAGTGTATCACCATCATGGTGGTACCAGTAGCTGAAACTGCACAGCATAAAATATCAGTAGGGGCAGCATATTTGAACTTTTGCATCTGATCAAATCTTTTTGATTCTGAATTACTAGACAACTATCCACACATTTTAGCGTTACTAGATCTACAAGGAAACTTTGTTTTTCCATTTCAAAATAGGCAGAGCCTTTGCAAAATATCTGCAGGATGAGAAGAGAGGTA
This sequence comes from Nipponia nippon, assembly GCF_047370975.1. Classification (NCBI taxonomy): domain Eukaryota; kingdom Metazoa; phylum Chordata; class Aves; order Pelecaniformes; family Threskiornithidae; genus Nipponia; species Nipponia nippon. The sequence goes on along the minus strand of NW_028262347.1, from coordinate 14,505,019 downwards.
TTTAAAATGACTTGACTTTTTAATCTGCTACATGTTATGTTACCTATATTTGAGTGGGTTATTACTATATTTGTAAAAATTCAGATAAAAGAATAGCGATCCACAGAGAGTAGATTCAACAGAGAGAAGGTCACCTGGGCTTATTTCCTTTGAATTATGCGGTGAATGTCGGAGTAAATCTGAGGAGGCACAAAGACTTGCCAGCGGTGAATCCAATCTATTACAGTTGATATGTTGATCCATGAGGGTCCCCAGTGCTCCTTTACAGCACACGCAATATGTTATGTCTGGGACGTGGAGGTGGGTATAATCTATAGCGAAAGAAGATATATATAGTAGCAAGAGGAACTGTGAGTCGCAGCGAGGACTAGAATTAATTGACTTGCAGGTCTGGTGTTTTATTGAAGCTTTGTCTGCCCAGCACCTCTGCAGCCTCCACTCCCAGCGGATCTACCTGCAGATCAAACCAGAGCAAGACTTTTGATGCAAAACTTCTTTTGCGCCATTTCATTTAACTGTGAGCCAGGCAGCACTAATGAAATAATAATTAGAACAGATACGACACTCTAAAGCTGCGCAAAAGCTGTGCAAACATGAATTAATACTTGTAATATCCCTGTAAGTCCCATAGGTAAATATCATTACAGCAGCGGTTCCTTCCACTCCAAGTCCCTAGTAGAGCTCTTTATGAACATCAGCTAGCAGGAAGAATTTTGCCGTTTGATACAAGTCTATTGTGCTGCTTTGGAGAAGCTGATTAAATAGGGGATGAAAGCGCTGCTGTCCCTGGGTGGCTTGGGCTGGCTTCAGGGAAGCCGGCACATTTAAGTGGTGTGATTTAGACAAATTTCCCAGGCTGACTAAATGGATAAAATGATCCCTGAAAGTAAAACATGCTTTGTTCTCCTGTCCAGATTTTCTCTAGTTTATGCCAATGGAAAACCAGGATGCTTATTTTGAATTTAAGCATTTCAGCAAATTCATAGCAAATTATGATCTACTTAGGGCACTGTTGCTTTTCTGCCACTAAAATATCCGCTGATGGGCTACAGGGATAAAAATTTCACCCAGGATTATGTTTCTGATATTTGCAACACCATCTGCTATGCAGACAAAAGCTCCAAACATAAATGACCAGCTTTGTTCAGCCTCTTCTGCCTGGCAAACTATCACACAGGCAAAATGAATTTTTGTCATCCCACCTGTCTGTCTACTTATATTCTGGAGGCTTTGAAAAGGAAATCATAAGATTTCCTAAAGCTGACTCTTACAGCAAGAAATCTCGGGGCTACTCAATAGACAAACTCCAAGTCTCTCTAGTTGCTTATCTAGGATGTTGCAGAAAAGAAATCTTTCCGGTAATTGCTCCCCCTGTTAGATTTGTGCAGTTCTTCATGAGACTGGGATGCGGCAAGGGGGTGCCAGACCCCAGGAGCCAGCCTGTGCTGCTGCAGTATTCACTCAACGGGGGCCTCACGTGGAGCCTTCTCCAGGAGTTCCTCTTCAGTAACTCCAGCAACGTGGGACGATACATCGCCCTGGAAATTCCCTTGAAGGCTCGTTCCAGCTCCACTCGGCTTCGCTGGTGGCAACCATCCGAGAACGGGCATTTCTACAGTCCCTGGGTAATCGACCAGGTAAGAAATCCTCTGTGTTGTTTTTCTTTAATACAACTTTAGACTGTTTTCAGTCTTAATGCTTCCCTTTTGTTGGCATATGTCACTTCACTGAGTCAAGCAAAAATGCTTTGTATAAGGAAATTCCAGAATTGTAATAATCTAGCAAAATAATAGAGCACAATTACTGTTCGCTGATCTTGTGGATATAATGCACCATTTCTATGCAGGGTACTGAACGCCCATTTTGGAGCTAGGAAAGTCCCATACATGGGTAGAGCCACAGGTTCACATTGCAGGAGGCTTTACCATGCAACATGCGAGTCTGAGTTCAAACTTCAGAAACCTTCATTTAAAATCTATCCAAATATGTAATTGGCTTGGTAGAATGTAATAGGAAAAACTATAGAAAAACATCAATCTATATCCATCTTCTAATTTTGAAAACAAAGTTTTGGTTTATATTTGAAATTTGCTTCTGGAAAGATTATTATATTGCCTTGTATGACTTGGTATAAATCTCAAGAAACCCCACTAAAGTGATTGCACTCCAAGTAGTGTTAGAGTCTGAACTGTCTGAGTTCAACTTGCTTAAATATTTGTGAATGTTTTTTTAAAGGAGTTAGTTCAGGTCCTTAGGAGAAACCCAGAAACCGAACTCCTAGCCACGTTTAATGATGTGGTTATAAAATTTTACTTCCCATCCTCCATTTAAAAAATGAAAAAAATCCTCATTCTTTCATTCCTGTATCTTCATTGAATGTAGTTATATTAGTTCAGAACAATCAGAAACTGAATTCAGAATAACAAACGAAAATTAATTCTACCTTGCCTGCTGTTGCATAGTAAAATGCTGACATCTTACAGTCAATGGCAAAACAGAGACTATTTTCCCTGTTCTATCAGCAGATGCAATCTGATTGTAGTGCACCAGGTTATGGTAGAGCTGAACAGTCAGTAGGAAAAATGATAGTGTAGGCACTTTGCTCCTACCAACATTTATTTTTGTGAGCAGTTTTACTTCATCCAGAACGGAGTTCACCTCCCTGAACTGTAGATTTATATAGCTGAGCCGATCTCTTTAGGAACCCTTTATTGGAAAAAGATATTCCCCTTCCTCATAACCTAAACTCTTTGCAAATTAAATTTGTCCATTTTGAACCAGCAGAATATATATGCATGGATCAGTAAATCTCTTCCTCTTCCAGGATGCTATGTCACGTGAATGTTTAACACTTCTAGACATTTTTTCTTTTCAATAACAATTCCTTTTCCTAATGTTTCAGATTCTTATTGGAGGAAACATCTCTGGCAATACAGTGTTAGAAGATGATTTCACCACACTGGATAGTAGAAAGTGGCTGCTCCATCCTGGTGGAACAAAGATGCCAGTCTGTGGCTCTACTGGGGATGCTCTAGTGTTCATTGAGAAAGCCAGCACCCGCTATGTTGTCACCACTGACATCGTTGTCAACGAAGACTCTTTCTTGCAAATAGATTTTGCAGCATCCTGCTCTGTCACGGACTCCTGTTATGGTAATGACTTCTTAGGAAATCCTGTCCTTCCTCTTCCTCTCCTGTACAGGAAAGTTCACTTGTTTTCTCGTTCCATTATTCATCGTAATGAGAACTGAGAAACAAAAGAAAGCTGCATGTTTCTGTTAGGAATTGTAATATCAGCTTTTTTATTCTAGGTGTCTGAAGCCTAAGATAAACTAAAGTATATCATTCTCTCCAAGCACTTAAGTTGCAGTTCAATTCATTTAAGGAAAAGACTAACAGCTGTCTTACTCAAATCCATTTACCAGTGTATGGTATCCACTGCTTGGGGTGATGTTGTGGTTCTAATAATAAGCAGCTGGGTGTTTCCAGCATATGTTTCTTAGTTTGTGGTTTTGCGTTTTTGGTGAAGTCTCAGTTCAGATCTCACTTGCATCTGTATGACTAAGAAATCATTTATGTCAGCATACATGTGACACATGCTAAGTCAGCATCAGCTGCAAAAAATTGTATCATCCATGTGAAATAAGGTGTATATATATGTATGTATGCATGTATGAATGTGTCCATAGATATATGCACATATATGTGTATATACACATACAAACATAATGGTGCAATTTTTAATTACCTAGCTTCCTTTTTTTCCATATGATGTGTATTCAGTGCAGAGCATGCTTTTATATGTGTATGTGTATATATACACACATAGACATACATACATATACACATATAAATAAAAACATGCTCTGCATTCAGTGCACATCACATGGAAATTAAAATTGGTTCATTATGTGAATTTTAAGACGCAGAAGAAACAGGTCTTCCTAGCTTTTGAATGCTTGCTTGTACATCTTAAATTACATTATTTTTCTGTAGGATTTCAGGGCATAGATTTTTTTAATGAGGAGGAGAAAACAATATGTTGCAGCATATAGCATGTATTAATTGACTGGGTTGATGACTATTCCTCTAGAATTCTGCATAAAAATGGAAAAAGGTTTTACGTGAAGTCCCAGAAGTGGCTTCTCTGATTTTGCTATTTTGAAGCCAATGGAAGTAACTGAGATATTTTCCTCACATGCTTAACAGTTGGTTTTTTTGGTGTTAAAAACACTGCAGCATCCTAAGATCATCTCTGCTAAGTTTAAAAGTGTTTTGGCAGCTTAGCTATATACTGGCAAAGAAACAGTTCCTTCTTTTTTTTGTTTCTTTGTCTACTACACTTACCGTTATCTTAACTTAGTATTAAATTAGGCAGGACACTACCTAATCATGCTTCCAGTCATGATGAGCAAAGCGTTTCATTTTGGTGATGGAGATTTAACACTAAAAACTCACTTACCCTTGTTTGTATCCACTTGTCCTTGTATTTCTATAGTACTGTCTTCTGTGCTTAGACATCAAGTAGGACTGATTGGGTGATTAAGGGTCATCCTCTGTGCATGAGGGTAGAAGAAATGGGTCTGTACACAGATTTACCGCCCCGTCACTGCAACCACGCTCCATGTTTTACACAGCCAGAATGCCTGGCAGCTGGAACATTTACTTCAAGTTACAGTTCTGTGCCTATTATTATTTACTTTTTAATGGCTGCATAAAAGTTTTAACTTGAAGTATTTAGCTTGACTAACCTTTATTTTCCATAATAAAAGTTTATAAGCCATAAACATCAAAACAACAAAATTGCTGATTTTTGCTGGGAAATGAATACATTAGTTTGATGTGGCTAGACTGTGTTTGAATGAAAACAAGCTCACTGACTAACAAACTCGATTTAAAATTGTTTATGCTGGATAATGAAATAAGCTGGTGTAGAGGGGGGTGGAAGAGTGACTAAACCACCTTGTGACAGAGCCAAAAGTTTGAATTTGAGTGTTGCTCTGCCTTACACAACGAGTACATCCAGCTGAATCTCATCCTTCAGCCTGAAAAACAAAAAAAGTTGCTGGTCATGATGCTGTCACATCACTTTCTTGCATGCTGCAGCTGCAGAAGTTGGCTTCACTTAATCCGGGCGACTTGACAGATGACTTTGTCTTTGCACCTGTGGTCCCTTGAGTTAGCTGGTGGATGCGGAGGTGTACTGCAGCCGCCTTCTCCTGAGCTATACCTGCTCAGCAACATGTAACATATCCGCCAGCGCTGCCACCGAAGTGCTTTGTGCTTCTGACACAAGGGTTTGAAAAGTTTTGAGCGGTTATTTTGTCAGCATAGACTTTTGACAAATACTCTCGCGTTACCAGTTTATTGTAGACCTGTGGATGTAAGCCTCTAAATTAAGTAACTAATCATCTTTCCACCCTTAGCTATTGAACTGGAATATTCAGTGGACCTTGGGCTGACCTGGCATCCAATTTTGAGAGACTGTCTTCCCACTAACGTGGAATGCAACAAGTACCATCTCCAGAGGATTCTCATTTCAGATACTTTCAACAAGTGGACCCGGGTTACTTTGCCTCTGCCTCCCTATACTAGGTATTTCCCTCTGGTTTTCTGCAGAATAAATCTAAATGCATAATGATGTATTGAGGCATGATACGTTATAGTGTTAAAATAATTGTACCTTGCTATTTTTGTTTACTCCATGTATACAGCAACAAATAAGTATAAGTAAATGAAGCCCTCTCCTGCTTTGCATAAAAATTGCAAAGCTACTATGTGGGTTTACTTTTCTTAGTTATTTCAAGATAGGAAATTCTTGTCCGTCTTGTCCTGGGGAGGGACAGGAGGAACTTTTTAAAGAATCTCATGTTATCGTCAGCCTGACTAAATTCTGGTTGTTTTGGTGGCTAATTGGACTGGCTGAATCCCCACTGCACCCTGTGCTTGCTGTTGTTGGCTATGAGCTGGTGTTTTAAATGTACCACTTTTCAGGCTTCTTGTTTTTCTGTGCATTCCTTGTATCCTTTGTGTCTCTCTCAGCTTTGATGCTCTCGTCATTGCTTTTACACATGCCCCATTTTCACCTCCTCTTCCTTTTCCTACATTCTTTTGTCTTTGAGGGAAGAAAAATTGTGGGAATTGTTGGGAGGCTGCAGTGAAAGGAGCTGTTTGGGACTGACAGTGCTATTGGAAGTGCTGCCATGGGGTTCCCTGCAGTCCCTTGAAAACTGCTGGATTTTTCTTTTGTTTGTCAAAAAAATCTGTCCAGGGACAACTGGGTAGTTCAGTCTTCCAGTCTGAGTCCTTCTTGATGTGCTGTCTTGCAGTGATAGCTGTGACCATCCCCTGCACAGTCATACCTGGTAAAGCCGGCGCAGAGCTAGCCCAAAGCAAAGCCCTGCAAACACAAGTGGCGTGGACGTCAGGCTCTCAGCACAACTTGATTCTACAGCTTTGCTGCTATCACTGAGCCCAGTCTCCTCACGTAGGCATAGACTGAGCTAACTGCAGGCACAGAAGTACCACAGCGTAGGCAGAGCCTATGCCTGTTTGAGAAGGTTGCTAGGAAAGATGCCAGCTAATGCACATATGAGTTTGGAAACGGAGACCTTTATTTTTTAGCAGTTGTACTGAGAGTGCCTATACAGTTGCCACACATTTTGAAACTAGTAGTGGAAAAGTCCGTGTGCTATTACTAATCATTTGGGGCACCTAGACTCTTCCCTATCTTCAGTGCAGTGCTTCACATCAAGTAATAGTATTTTTTTAGGACTTGTTCCCAGCATTGATCTCCTCTGCTTCCTCTTTTGTACTGCTTCATCACATATTGTCTGTAAAATCCATTACCCCAACAGTTCTTGTATAAAGTCTGTAAATTTGTTTTCAGGAGGGGCTTTCTGGGGCTGAATAGGATAAATCAGGACTGGGGTTGATGTTCCAAACCAATTGAATTTGGACCTGAAGGAACCTACCACCTGAGATAAATTCAGGTTTATAAATAACTGATTTTAAGACTGAAAAGCTTTTTGAGCAGTATATGTCAAAAGAAGAAGTCTGATGCCCTACTGAGGCAAAGATTGCTCTTCTGTCCAATCCAGTAACTATGTTTGTTGGCTCAAGTAATACCATTTCCCAAAGATATTAAGATAGGGATTGCATGAGAGAGGTTATTACAACCTTAGCTCACAAGCAAGGGAGACGTTAAGCTTTAGAATAAGGAATAGGGCAGCTAATAGGCCCTTTAGTCTAGATGTGATATAATTTTTATGCTGCTTTATTATTTCAAGCTGTGTAATAGCAGGTGTGTGTCTCCAATTGTTTGTGCCTATATGTTTTAGGGACACACAGCCTACGTAGTCAATAGCTTGGCCTGGTGTACAGCACCCATACTTACATAGCCTTTTAGGGCCCATGTACCCCAGAGTGCTATCTAACCTCTGGCCTGTAGAAGGCAGTGGAGACTTAGTTTTAACTTAGACTCAGAGCTGATTTTAAAATGCAAATGCAAATACAAAGCCTCTCCCAGGAGCATCAGCTCCATCATTTGTTAGTGAAGTGCCAAACCTAAAGCAGGCAGTGTAAGATATAGGTGCTTGTCTTTATTCCTGAAGGACTTCCTCACAATTTATGCATTTCTTTTAAAAATGTTATTTGGTGAGCAGCTAGGCAGCACAGCAGTAGATTTCTCTTTGGATAAACTCGTTATTCATTCACCTCATGTGACATGTTTGTAAAGAAATAACTCATGGGATACCATTGACCTTACGATAAAAGGCCTATTTTTACACTGAATACATTCTGAGGATTTTGCTGTTTATTTGTTTTGGTGTTTACAATAATTGTGATTTCTCTTTGAATTTCAAAAGAAAACAGACTATACAAAGTTCAAGGCTGCCATCTAGTGCTGTACAGCAAAACATGGACTACCTTGAATTTAAAATGGTATTTTTGATAAGTTAGAGAAATGCATTTACTCACAGCTACTCAAATATAGGTGTCTACTGCTGCATGAACTGAATAGCTATTTGGTGTCCCCTGACTGTTTCGGCTAGGTTTTCATCATCTATATTGGGAGCTGAGACACTTAATTCACATATAGCTACATCAAAGCAAGGTGTTTGAATAGGGAGCTAAGCCCCCTTTAATCAACAAAATGAAAATGATTTACTGAAAGGAGGCAGGATCACACCATAGATCATTTCTTAAAATTTCCAGCTAAGCCCTGGATGGAGGGGAGGGAGGAAACTGCAAAACCAGGGTCACACCACAAGCCCTGCACGGGCGCTCTCACCTGTCCCCTGTAGATCTATAAATGGCAGCATCTTGCCTAGGAGCCAACCCACTCCCTTGAGCTGCTCTTACCTAAGTGTAGTTGGGAGAACTCATAGAGAAAAAGTTGCCTTAGCTTGTTGACTTGGACTGAAGCGATAAAACCCAGGCCTAGGGTGAAACTTGGAGGATTTGGGTGATTCTGGCTTGATCCAGCTCCCAGCTATCCCTCAAGTTTGGATTTGCACTGGGACATGGTTATGACTGGTCTGAGCTTCCCTTTGGGCATATCACCTTCTTCCTACCCTGTTCTCCACTGCACCAGCCACACCCCACTTGCTTTGCTCTCACCAGCAATCCTTTTCCCACCTCCCACACTCTCAGCATGCTACCAAGCACCCGTGCTTTGTCCTGCTCTCAAAACGTGGGCACCCTGCTCTTGGCTTTTCAGGGACTTTGTCATTGCCCAGGAATCAGCCCTGGGTTGTGCTGATATCAGACAAATCTTCCAGGAGCAGTCTATCCTCAAGATTGACATTTCTTTTCAGTCAAAATAAAGATTAGCTTAGCTAGAGATATTACCTTTCTGTTTTCCTTTCTCTCTCAAAGGTCTCAAGCAACTCGTTTCCGCTGGCACCAGCCTGCTCCTTTTGATAAGCAGCAAACATGGGCAATCGATAATGTCTACATTGGGGATGGCTGCATAGACATGTGCAGTGGCCATGGGAAGTGCACGCAAGACAACTGTGTGTAAGTGCCATTTGTTCCCTGTCCTGCCCAGCACTGTAGCGTTTCACTCCCCCTCTGTCATTTTAATGAACTTCTCAGAAAGATTTTGATAACAGTTTTTAAAAGGAAGGTGGATTTTGCTGTTAAAACTGAGCAGGGCACCGGGACCAGTTGGGAATAGAAATAAGAAGAGGAACAGTAAGTGCGGGGGTTGGCTCTGCCAGACCTCTGCCTGTTCACACGTCGTGGGCGATGCTGCTGGTCCTTTCCTCAGTGGCAATGCATCGCCTCTGCTGCTGCTTGTGCTGCATCTTGGCTGCCCTCCCACCAGGCAGGGAGAAGGGACCCCTTGAGTTTGCACACCCCTCTAGGGACATACAGTTGTGGAGCTTCCCAGAAGATGTCATCCTTATTCCCGAGGGGTTTCACACCGTGTCCCCGTGCCCTTGTCCTGGCGCTGGGTGCAGAGGAGCTGGGCTGGAGGTGGGATGTGTCCACTAAGCAGAAGGATGTAAGGCAGTTCTTCACAAGGCCCGATTTTGCCTTGGGACTGCTGTTGGCTTGACGGCCTGATGCCTCTGCTGCATGGTAGGGTTTGCCGGTGGAGGCAGACTGGCTTGATCCTCAAGCTGTCTGTATAACAGCCCACATAGAGCCCTGCAAAGCTAAAACAACAACCAGATCTCCCCAGATTTGTCTGTCTGGCAACAGAGATGTACCTTCCAGATGGATGCATTGCTTTTTTCCAGCCACAAATGGCAACAGAAATGAGAGAATGATTGTATAATTACACTCTGACTATGTTTGTTAGAAATATATTCCACTGCAGAATAGACATATTATTGTGTTGTCCTCTACCCTGACAGCACTGAAGTACCAAGGCATGATCTCCCTGGTGAGATCTGCGTAGTAGCAGAACACATTTCCATGCTGTTATCCAATCTTTGACACATTATAAGAAGGTTTTTCAGAGGAGAAAAAAAAAGGGAGGACTATATAAACAACAGGAAAGCACCCATCCACTAAAATTTTACAGAAGCTTACTTAAAATTTAACATTAGCAGGACATTCTTAGGCTTGGCACATTCTCTTAGGTTTATCTATCCAAGTACAATGTATTTTACTGATTTTACTCTGTGCTGGAGTGTACTCTCTATTAGCAGCTTGAATGATACATAATACTAGACTTCCTAAAGTCATTTTTGTTTCATATTAACTACAAAAAGTGGCAGATGTTTGAAACCCCCATATACCAGTTGTGTACTAGTAAATGATGCAGAAAGCCTGTACACGGAATAAGATGGGACCTTAATGTGGAATAACATGGCACTGATTAAACCTCCTTTGCCAGCTGAATTTTGCATTTGTTTTCCTCTGCAGTTGCGATGAGCACTGGGGTGGGCTGTACTGCGATGAGCCAGAGACCCCGCTTCCGACACAACTGAAAGATAATTTCAATCGCTCACCATCGAACCAGAACTGGCTGACGGTGAACGGGGGCAAACTGAGCACGGTCTGCGGGGCGGTAGCCTCTGGGATGGCTCTTCACTTCAGCGGGGTGTGTGTTCAGCACGGGGGCCAACTCACTCCATTTGACAGTATAAATGGGACTGATTTAAAAAGTTAAATAAATAAATAGCAAGGTGTTAAAAAATATCAGCATAACATGTTAAATATATAACACAAAAAAAATTATATCCTTTGGCTAGCTGAAGGTCAAAGTCAGAGAGGTCCTACAATGAGGGCCAGCCAGAAACACTCCAGGAAAGCAGATACTGTGTTCCTGGCTATGCTGCAGCCAGGAAAATGAGATCTAGTGTGTGTGCCTCCTGAAAGGAGCCATGGAGGGGCCTTTGGAGGTGGAGCTGATAGACTGAAGCACAGTCCAAGTATGTAGATATTCAATTCCACTCGCTCATAATAGCCTCCTCTTAGTACTTACAACTTCCAGAGACTGGAGTTTGGTGCGGCTTCTAATCAGACCACAGAGGTAAATTAATAACTAGGTATTTGCATGTGTATAACTTGCACTTGGTCCTTGGAAATACATCCATGTGTAGCCTCATCCTTCAGATATTTCATTGTTGGTTTTTTTCAGAGTAAGCTCAGAGTAAAATTTCCTGGTTTAGCTACATATGTAGGTATATAACCCAGACTGCTGCTGAATTACAGTTTGCTTACAAATAACTGCAGGATTGTAAACATGATAAAGTAGTATTTTAGAAACATGTAAAACTTATGCTTGTAGATCTCTTCCATGCAAATGTATAGCTAGGTTCAAACTGATGTGTTTTCTAAAATAAACTAATAGAAGCGTTACATTTCCACTTCCTTCCAGTAGAACTAAGGAGGCACCACTTAACTAACAGACTAAGGAGTGTGAAATATATAAGGGATTATGGGAAAACACACATATTAAAATTGTGGTGCCATTTGCTGGTTTGCATAAATTGAGCACATAATCAGCGATTCATTAATTCTGCCTGCAAAACCTTGTGTTTTACCCTGGAGGCATGGATTTTTGTAACTCTTGTATTCAGAAGAAAGGTGAATACAATTGTTGATACTGAATGTTGTAAAGCTGTAGGTACAAGTAGCAACGTGTATGAATACACAACAGGAATTTTTAAGAAAGACCATAACTGAAATTATGTCCTCAGGGAAGAACGTTTATTGTTCTGTTGTAGCTTTACCTTTGTTATAATTAGTATAATTTTGTACAATTTTGAAGGTTTTAAAACATGAAGTTATATTAATAGTGACTGCATAGTCTAACACTTTATGTTCATAAGTTTTGCCAGCCAACACCAGCCAACATATTTTTTCATTGCTTTTAAGGGCTGCAGCCGTATGTTAGTTACAGTGGACTTGAACCTCACCAGTGCAGAGTTCATCCAGTTTTATTTCATGTATGGATGTCTGATAACTCCCAATAACCGCAACCAAGGAGTGCTGCTAGAGTATTCTGTGAATGGTGGAATCACCTGGAGCCTCTTAATGGAAATTTTCTATGATCAGTTCAGCAAGCCGGGGTTTGTAGATACCTTCTTCTGCCTGTATAATTTCCTGTACTAAAGTAAAGTGGTCTCGAATGTTTCATAAGAACCCGTGGGACATATTACTGCTGTGGTTCGGATGTCAGATCTTTAAGAGTTCAGCCTGTCCAGTCCTGCAAGCATTTATGAATGGCTTTAGCGCATGTGCCTGAGCATCAGCATTTGTGCAGCTGCTAGGCCAGAAATACAAGGGTAGTAAGGAGTCTGTAGCAGTCTGGTAGATTTAGAAGTGGTTGCAGGAAGATAAATTAATAGCTACTGTAATGATGTTCATCCTGTTCTTTAAGATACTTTCATTTGCAATCTCGTTTCTTACTGATGAGAGCGGAAAGTCATTGCTTGAAGTAGTTAGAAAATGGTGTGTAGAGGAAGAACTGAATTTCTGTAGGTATCTATCAGAAGGATGGATACGCTCAAGCCCTATTTTAAGATATTTGTAAGATTCAAATCATGCATAGATATGGGTGGACCTTTTCCTCACTGACTAATTTAAAAGACTCATAGAAAATGGGGCTGGGAGGGACCCATTATTTGTTATTTCATTTGAACACACTAAGAAATCACTAGCACTTTTAATTGGACAAAAGATTTAAGTGTACTATCATCTACTGTTGTAATGAAAAACAAAAACCCAAGAAAATTGTACTGCAGCATTGCTATCTGCTGAATGGCTCCAGGTTGAAAATAGCAATCTTCATTTTACTTCAACATTCTCCTTCTTAACGCTTCCCTTAATTACGACCTTATGGTCACACCCTACTAGTCTAGACCATTGCATTTGGTCCCATAAGCACAGCTGGAGCACGTGAGGTGGCTCAAACCATGCCACAGTCTGGCTGATGGCCCTTCCCACCTCACTCTGAGCTCCTGTCCCAGGGATGACGTTGGGAGTGATCAAGAAAGTTTTCATTTCAGCAGTCTCCCGTAGGGGAACGTAGGCTAGATCGCCCAGTCTTTTTCTTCTTTCCCAACTTCCACATACTCTAGGAAACAATGGGAGTGGACCTGGTCAAAGCACCCGGCACAGAGCATTGATAAGTGTCCTCCTCCTGTGGCTTTCCTACAACTAATTTCCACTTTCTATTTCAGCTTTGTGAACATACTCCTTCCCTACGATGCCAAAACCATTGGGACGCGCTTCCGCTGGTGGCAACCTAAACACGATGGCCTGGACCAGAACGACTGGGCTATCGACAATGTGTTGATCTCCGGCTCAGCTGACCAGAGGACGGTGATGCTTGACACCTTCAGCAGCGCTCCCCTGCCACAGCATGAGCGCTCCCCTGCTGACGCAGGGCCCACCGGGAGGATCGCCTTCGACATGTTCATGGAAGACAAAACTACAGGTAAAAGTTACACGTGGATCTGAATTAAAGACCAAGAAGTCAGTGCAGCAATTTCCAAATCTTGCTGAGCCTCTGAATCTTTGCCTCACTGTAACGGATATTACAGGCAATCCCATTGCTATAGGGGTCTTGTCTTTTGTTTTTAGTTCACAAAATGCAAAATGAAAAGATGGAATGTAACTTTTCTCTTTTTACTGCATGAATTTACTTAGAAGATTAATTTCTCTTCAAAGAAAGAAAAAAGAATTAAAAAGAGCCAGGTTATTCTAAGCAGATTTCTTAATCTGAGTATCTGTTTCCTGTTTCCTCACTTTTTTCAACATTCTTTAGGGAAGTTACGTTACATTTTACAACTAAATTTTGTAGAGGATGTATTTCTGGATGTTTACAGCTTAACAGCTAACAGTGCTGGGGTACCATTAGTGCAGACATGTAAGCAACATCCATTAAAAAGTTCTCCTGTAATGTTCAGTGCAACAGAAGTTTTATGTTTTGAGTAAGTCTCAGATCCTTACTTCTTGAACATTAAAAAATAATGCTATAATGCTTATGTAAGAGAGTAGTAAGAGGTGCTTTGAGCAATAAACATGATAAATGTAATAAAGATGTACATGGGAAAGATGAGGTACTGACATTCTCAGGAACAATGCTAAATAATTCTCACATAGGCTGAAAAATAAAGCCACGGATCACCTTTAGTGGTTAACACTACTCCCTGTTTTCTTTAATTTATGTTGTCATTATATATTACTGGCATCGCCATTTATTTTCAAGTGAATGAACACTGGTTATTCCATGATGATTGCTCAATTGAGAGGTTTTGTGATTCTCCTGATGGCGTCATGATCTGCGGGAGCCATGATGGCAGAGAGGTCTACGCAGTCACCCACGACCTGACTCCTACAGAAGGCTGGATTATGCAGTTCAAGGTAAGATCTCTGTCTGCAATGTAATTATTCAAAACCACAGTTTTCTCCAGATCTAAAGAGATTTTTCAGGAGGTAGGATGATGTATAGGCCTACGCATGAGCCATTCCCCGCGGGGAAAAGCGTTATTATTAGGCCATCCTCATTTTTCTCACCTACCTCGTGTTGGTCAGCTTTAATACCACAGGCTGTTCTCAGAGGTGACGCACTTTTCTCTTCCAGCACAGCAGTTGTATGGAAATCATGTAACAAGGATATTACACGTGTACAAGGTGCCTATTTTGTTACAGCTGCTTGGTGAGGGAAAAACAGCTCCAAAGTAGTCCACACCACTCCTATGTTGTCATGCATTCACATCAAACCTGCACCCAAACTGCCCTTCATACACCCCTTTACCTAAATTAAAGAAATAACCAGCAATATATGGAAGTTGTAAGAGCCCTTTGTACAACTCTCCCATAAAGACGTTCTGCCTAACATAACCAAGCTGGGTTGCCTCCTCTGAAATAGTCAAATCTTAGGTTGTACAGAAGGGGAGATTAACGTTATTAGTTATGGGGCACTGGGGTATCAGGCGCACATGTCAAAACCTGGAAATCCAGAAAGGTGAGCTAACTAGAAGAAAAATAAATATGGTGCCTGTTCTCAATGTTGGTAATATTGATAAGATCTGCAGGTGACTGGTACCATACAAGCACTGTTACTGCCACCATTTCAAGCAAAATTCTAACCACCACCACAATTAATTCTAATTTACTTATGCTCTCTTCTTTATTAGGTTTCTGTTGGATGTAAAACCTCAGAAAAACTTGCACAAAATCAGGTCCACGTGCAGTATTCCACTGACTTTGGCGTTAGCTGGAGTTACTTAGTACCTCAGTGTTTACCAGCTGATCCAAAATGTTCTGGTAGTGTTTCGCAGCCATCTGTCTTCTTTCCCACAAAAGGATGGAAAAGAGTAACTTACTCACTACCTGAAAACCTTGTGGGCAAGTAAGTATGAATTCGCTACTCATTTTGTCTTGGATTCAGTACCTTCTGAAAAACACAACGGGGGATACATCTGCCTATTCATTGTCTTTCAAGGGAAGTGCAGCAGCGTTCACGTTCATTGCGTGTGCTGCATAATTTTATTTCCTATCAATCAAGATTGGCCATGACTCTTGGTCTGAACAACCAGCAAAGTTATCCTTGCTTCTCTGCAGTCTGCTCCTGTATAACATGTTCTGGCTCTGTTCAGACAGCTGTGGTCAATTAGAGAGTAAATTTATGAGGTTACTGAGTGGGAAAGTTACCCTTACTGTCTGCAGTAGTCCGCACATATGCAAACCATTTGTCTTTTTCTGCAAGATTAAAATCTCTTATATTCTTTGAGTCATCTGCTCAGGAAGTATAACCAAAATTGAAATTCTCTTGCAAGAAGCCAGAATAGCTTTTTCCTGCTTCAGCAGTGTCTGTAGTCTGTCCATATATCATAGGTAGTACATGTGTGAAGAAGAAGATATGGATATGTGTAAAATCAATTTCAACAAATACTGCCAGATATTACTAGTTGAAGCTTCAAGGATAGTACAGTCATAAGTGTATTATGTTTCACCCACCTTTTTTCAGTTGAGCAAAGTTGTTTTATACATATGTCTGTTTTTCTTCATTCCTTTATATCTAGTCCCGTGAGGTTTCGGTTCTACCAGAAATACTCAGATATGCAGTGGGCCATTGATAATTTCTATCTGGGTCCTGGTTGTCTGGAAAACTGTAGAGGTCATGGAGACTGCCTGAATGAGCAATGCATCTGTGATCCTGGGTATTCGGGACCAAACTGCTATCTGACCCAAACACTGAAGGTAATTTTACTGCGTGTTTTGAAGTGTGAATTTTGCCATGTGCTTGGCTGAGAAAGGGAGACAGAGAAGGAGATCGATCCTACTGGAAATTTAGCTTTGATTCCTGTCAGCCTGAAGATACTCAAATCCATTTTCAGCCCTTTTATCATTTTTTAACAAAACTATTACTGCAGTATCCAAGAATGGGTTTGTTCCTTTGCAAATAACACTGCCCGATAAAGCTGTGATAAAGTTCACTGTTCATCCTTAGATCATCATGATCTGAATCACCCTTGCACATATGATTATATTTGATCAAGACCTGTAGAAAGATTGTCTTTATAATGAAAGAGCTTACTGAAGTAGGGAATACAAGAAAATGACATAAAATTACAAAACATTAATTCACCTAGCTGTTAATAGCGTTACCCTATAACAAGTGAGTGAAATCTAGTTAGATATTGCTAATTTAAAAGTTAAAATATTTTAAAAACTTAACATATTTAGAAAAGAATATGTAAGGAACCCCAAATTAGTTTAAAATGCGGTGTTTACCATCTCATTTTTTCTACATCAGATAAGAACAGAATAGGTATGTGCTCCACAGAAACAACAGGTTAAGCAGCATTCTGTCTAAAGAGAATATAACTATTTAACTTTTCAGTTATCATGTCATTTGAATTATAATCTTCTGGTTTTCATCCAAGATAATAACTGCATGAACAAATATCATTATGTGTTTGCAATTTTTAATTAGTAATGTATTCTTCACATTAAGGACATTTGGGATAAAATCCTAGGAATTTTAGGGGAGTTTTACTACTATCTCCTTAAGGCCAGGATTTCACTCATGGCATTGCTTTTACTGCACACCTAGAGGTAAGTGGAAATCAGAGATATATTCTAGATGGTTTTCACTGCAAATATTTGTGCAGGCAGTTGCATAAATGCATATTCACTATAATAACCCTAAAATTTCACTGCAGTACTGGTTTTGCTGGGGAAAAATATAGAATAGCAATTTCTCCCATACATACTAGATATGTACTGGAGTGGTGTTAACACAGTCTTAAATAACCACAGTTATGAATTAGACCCATTCATTTGCACATGCAAATTTTAGCATGCTAGATTACCTCCGAAGTACATTAAAATCTACCCCTAACATATTTTCACATTTAGCCAATTCAGTTCAAGTGGCTAAATGTTCAGCCAAAAGTGATTATGTACAGTCACTCTGAAAAAAAATTTTTACAGTGTTCATGAGTGCTTCAAACATGTTTAGGTCAGTTCTAGCTGTGGTCATCAGAAAGGCTTAATTAAGATCATAATTACCTGTGCTTTATGTTAAACACCTTACTTACAGACTTTCCTGAAAGAGCGCTTTGACAACGAAGAAATTAAACCAGATTTATGGATGTCCTTAGAAGGTGGAAATACCTGTACTGAGTGTGGGATTCTCGCAGAAGACACAACTCTGTATTTTGGAGGTGCGACTGTGAGGCAGGCTGTCACTCAAGATCTGGACCTGCGGGGGGCAAAGTAGGTCATGTTTCCATGTCGTTTTAATGGGGAACTCTGTTAAACACTGGCGGAGCAGCAGGTGACATAACTTGTAGCTCAGGGAATTCCTAGGCCATCACAGGGATAGCATTATCTCAGGTAGACACGAACTTGATTACGATTCTCAAGGCACTCATGCTTTCAGATAGGTTGCAGAGAGCAAGGCTCATCCTAGCACAGTGGAAGGGGTCTGCCATGCAGGTCCCCTTCCCCAGGAACGTCCTGACGTCAGCAACGCCTGTCCTGCAAAGAGGCGAAATACCGCAGTCTCCTGGGCACCACTGTCTCCACCCTGGAGGCACCACCTGTGTCTCCCACTGAGTTCAGAACATAACCTCTGCTGGTTGTCTTCTCTTGGGTGCCCGTATAAGACCCACCCCACTCACATGCTGTAGAACGGGATGACTTAACTGGAGAGCAATGGAATTATGTCAGTTTAGACAAGCTAAGGACATGATGCAGAAGACAACTTCAGTATCATTTCCCTTGGCTGTATGGGTTTAATAAAGCCACACACTCTCACTTCTGTAATTCAGCAAGGATTCACTGAATCACACAACCTTTCAGGAAGGAAGGGGCCTCAGGGACTCTCTAGTCCAACCTCATGCTCAAAGCCAAGTCAACACTGAATTCAGACCAGGTTGCTCTGGGCTTTGACCCATTGGGTCTTGAAAACATCCAAAGACAGAGATCCCACAGTCTCTCTGGACAGCTTGTTCCACTGTTGAGTTACCGTCACAGTGATTTCCCCCCCACACCCCGTTATATCCAGTCGGAACCTTCCTTGTTTTGATGTACGACCACTGTCTCCCAGTCCCAGCCATCTTCTCCAGGCTGAACTAGCCGTGGTCCCTCAGCCGCTCCTCACAGGGCACGTGCTCCAGCCCCAACCATTTCAGTGGCCTCCATTCACCTTGCCTCACTTTATCAACTTCTTTTATGTCCTTCATGGCTGCAAGGTCACCTTGTTAACTCATGTTTAGCCTCCTTTCCACCAGGACCTCAGGGAACTGTTAGCAAAACAGCTCCCAGCCAGTCAGTCGCCAGCTGGGACAATTGCAAGGGGTTAGTCCGTCCCCCCACCAGGGGCAGGACTTTGCTGAATTTCATGAGGTTCCCATGGGAGTTACTAGGCAATGTTTTTGGAAACCTTTGTTCTACTTGTACATTGATGTTACTTGCTTAAAAATGCTGGCATTTTGAACATTTTCAGCACATGTCCTAACAGAAAGCAAACATCTCAATTTGTGCAGATCTTTAACAGATGTAAACTCATATATTTATTTACTCTTAGATTTCTACAGTACTGGGGGAGAATTGGGAGTGAAAACAACATGACAACATGCCACAGACCAACTTGCAGAAAGGAGGGAGTGCTGCTAGACTATTCCATTGATGGAGGCAAGTACATCTTGTAGTTTCAGCTAAGCTACAGCCTTGTTCTGTATTCAAGCACCATGAATATCTGAGTTGTCAGAGAGATCCAAAATAATAAGAATTTTTAATTGTAAAGTTATTTTTGTCCTTGTAAAGTTTTTTCCCCATTTAAAATTTCCATCTGTTGCTCAGGAGTTTTCCTTAATTCTCCTGCCTGATTTCAGTAATCAGCGGCTTCCAGCCAATTTGATTTCTTTATATGATTACAAGATTACTCTTGCAGTGTGTAACAGTTGCCAACTACCCTTATAAGTTAAGATTTGTCTATCAGAAGACCATAGCTATTGTTTTTTATTTCCTATTATCTTCCTTTAACCTTTTAGACAATTCTGCCATACACTTGTTTTTATTACTAAACCTGCATCTTTTCATTCTAGGGATATCCTGGACTTTGCTTCATGAGATGGATTACCAAAAATACATCTCAGTCAGGCATGACTACATCCTCCTCCCTGAACACGCTCTGACCAATACAACTCGCTTGCGCTGGTGGCAGCCTTTTACCATCAGCAATGGGATCGTGGTTTCAGGCCCCGACCGGGCGCAGTGGGCACTGGATAACATCCTGATTGGAGGAGCAGAGATCAACCCCAGCCAGCTGGTAGATACGTTTGACGACGGTAAGACAGGCTGTGACAGCTAATCTGTTGTCTGGCATGATCTCATCTAAGATAAGCCCTGTGAGCTTGCAAGCACACTTTTTTTTAACTCAGCAAATTTTTCATTTTGTGGACTAATGCTGTTTATATACTATTCTTCCATGCTACTAATAGGGGTGTGTATATATACACGTGTATTCAGATATGTATGTATGTGTGTATGTATATGTATATACCTATCAGAAAGACAAGAATTTTTATTTCAGTTCAGCTCATTTCATTTAAATTCCCGTGTAGGAAGGTTTTATTTAATCATATTTTTTAAAAATACTGTTATTTAAACATTTTAATTACCTCTCTGGAGCTGATGTTTTTATTATGTCTGTTAGTAGCTTACTTATTGTGTGTCGTGACAGAGAGCATAAATGTAGTGTTTATATCACTAAAGTACTGTATCTAGTGATTCTGTGGATTCATTACTAAGCCTTGATGTTTACCAAGACAATACAGTAATAGTATCTAACTCATCTTAATAGAAGGCACCTCTCATGAAGAAAACTGGAGTTTTTACCCTAATGCAGTCAGGACTGCAGGGTTCTGTGGAAATCCATCGTTCCATCTCTACTGGCCAAATAAGAAAAAGGACAAAACACACAACATCCTGTCCTCCAGGGAGCTCATTATACAGCCAGGATACATGATGCAGTTTAAAGTAAGAAATGTTCTCTCTCTCCAAAGTAAAGTATGCAATGAAAAATCATCTAATGTGTCGCCAGAAACTCTTCTTCTTCCAACTAGGATGCCCAATTGGATGAATAATTAATAATGACTTTTTGTTAGAATTTAAAGGAAATTCTGAAGTGTAGGGAATGGGAACCAGGAAGTTTGCATGAATGTTAAATGTCAAATTAGTCTGACTGTTTTTATGCTTTGGGGGTTACTAAGAGGGATTGGAAGTCTAATCCCTTTCTCATTAAATTACTGGATCATCAGATACAGTAGGAATTATTTTCTAAGGTGAGAATACATGGCATGCAGAATATGCCATTTCCCCGTAACTAATGAATAAGCAGAAGAGACAAGGTAGAGGCAGGCTGGAGAAGAGTGGCATCTTGAAAATGCAAAAGTGCTCAGGTAGAAGTACCCCTTCTACTTGCTTGTGTCATGGCAAACTATCTAAATAGTCATAGAAACATTTCTGAATATTTTATTTTGTTTTAAGGTAGAATTCTGCATGGGCCAGAGGCAACATGTAGTTGTTGTCCAGAAATGTTCTAGGCCCTTTCCCAAGTACCATGTCTTAAAAGCCAGGAACTAATATGAAAGCAACGTTATCAAAATGGTCATCTACTTTCTTGTTATGTTTTTTTTTCTTGCTCTTCTGTTTGACAAGACAGCTCCAGAATTTTCCATTTTCCACTAATCAATATTTTCACCTTTTCTCAACATCACTGCCTATTTATATTGACTGTCTAGTATATGCCCTCAAAGCCCTGCTTCCCCCACTCACGCAGCATGCCATCTTTGAAGAAATTGTATAAAAGAGGAGTCTGACATGCTTTTTACTACTGAATGCCAAGACCCCCCCAGGCTGCTTATTTTACCCAGCCTATCTTCTTTTTCCTCTATTTTAAGGGCAAAAATTATGATAACCTTCAGCATTTAATAGTTTGTATTACTAAGCTCTCATTGCAAAGGTTTTTTTTCTTCAACAGTCAAGCAAAGATTTTATTTCTAAACTAAGAACTCAGCTCTAGTGTATGGCTGCCATTTGGTTTTGAAGCTCTTAAATTTTAGCTTTCTGTTATCTATTCAGTACTGTACATTGGGTACTGTAATCTTTCCACTCTAACATGACAGAAATATGCTTATTGTTTAAAATACTCAGAATAATTCTGTTCTTAAATTGGATTGACTTCAAGTTTATATCCACATTTTTATCATTACAAATTATAAATTTCATAGGTAATTAACACATAGTCAGGTACTTCACTTTCTGAAATTCGTAGGAGCTACCACATCTTTGTGTTTCAGAAACAATGCTTGTTTACCTATTTAACTTGAACTTTAGGCACTTAGTGTTAGGATTCTGTTTGAAAATAACAGTAGCAATGAAGTAAAATTCGTTAAGTAAAAGCAGTATCTGAAGTACTGCGTCTTTTGCTTTCCATCCGCTTCTGATGGATTTTGTCCAAGGTCTAAGTTGGCAATCTCTTTTATGCACCCTGTAAAGAAAAAAAGGAGAGCAAGACTTCATTATATATCACATTAAATGTCTACCTGACTTATTATAGCAGCCAATTTTATTTGTGCTATAGATCGTGGTGGGCTGTGAGGCAACTTCTTGTGGGGACCTCCACTCTGTGATGCTGGAGTATACAAAGGATGCCAGGTAAATGAGAGCAGAATACATAGACCTAAAAAAAAAAAAGTACAATATTAAAAACCTAGAGAGCTTTTATTTATTAAAGCAATTACTTTGATATTCATCTTGTAACAGGATCTGAACAAAGCCCATTTGAAAGCACTGGGATTTGTCCACATAACTCCCATAAATTCTCTTTATAATTTATCCCAGATGTTGACAGATTCATAGCATTGAGCTTGCAGGTACAGTCATGAGCACGCTCCTTGTAAAATGTGCTCGCAGAAAACCACATTCACAGGAAACTGTTGTCTTAGTTTGATACAGGACTATATATTTAGGACCAAGCTGTAATGAAGTGGAGGTTACTTAATTCCGATTTGGTCTTTAACTAGCAAACAATTAATAACTGTCTCCTGTGGTGCAGTATAGTAGTGCATTATAATTTGTAAAAGTGAAGGTATATTCTGTGCTCAAATGACTGTGGGTGAACATGGAGCAAATTCTGTTGGACTTTTTTCTGAACACTGTAAGAGAGAGACTAAGGAGCAGACTCCTAAATAAATCCTTCAGTCATGCCAGCCCAGAGGAGCTCTGGGTTGGACTCTGCTGTGCGTACAACCACCAAGGGATTCACAGCACTCAGACCTGGTGCTGGAAAGTCCTCCCTGGCTGCACTGGCGTTTCAGCCTCTTACCTCTTGTCTATCTTGTTTATCCCTGGAGATATTTAAAAGATGGGTAGATGTGGTGCTTAGGGACATGGTTTAGTGGTGGACTTGGCAGTGTTAGGTTAACGGTTGGACTCAATGATCTTAAGGGTCTTTTCCGACCTTAACGATTCTATGATTCTGTGATTCTGTCTGTGGCTACAGAGAGCATGGAAACTATTGCTGACAATCTCTTGGGTTTGTTCAGTAAGACAGGCAATGTCATGCCCCTTAGAAATTACCTGTTTCCCTTTCATTATTCTTTCAGTTGTTCTAAAACATTTTTTTTTTGTTTCCTACAGGACAGACTCATGGCAGCTCGTCCAGACACACTGTCTTCCTTCCTCATCTAATAGCATTGGCTGCTCCCCATTTCAGTTCCATGAAGCTACCATCTATAACTCTGTCAACAGCTCCATGTGGAGAAGAATAACTATCCAGCTGCCTGATCATGTCTCATCCAGGTAGGTTACTGAAAGGTCAGCTCACTGTGGGCCTATAAAATGTCAGCTGTCTTGCTGGCACTGTTCGCTTGGAACAACTGGTGAATTAAAAATGCTTCTTTATTGCTGCATTTAGATCTGATAGATAATTAATGTTTTTCAGGAAGCTTTTTGTTAATAAAAGTGGCTATTGCCAATGACATAGCAGCCACCCATTCAGGGTGGGTCTTTCCAGTTGTCGAAGTCACAACCCCTTCATACCACATTTTTTGTTAACATCTGCTGCTGGCATATTTGAACGTCGCTGTACAGACGTGTTTAATTGCTAGATGTAGTAATACAGTGTTTGGATTTTGATATTTGCAGTGCAACTCAGTTCAGGTGGATTCAGAAGGGAGAAGAACTAGAGAAGCAAAGCTGGGCAATCGACCACGTGTACATCGGGGAAGCGTGCCCCAAGCTCTGCAGTGGTCATGGATATTGCACGACTGGAGCCATTTGCATTTGTGATGAAGGATACCAAGGTTTCATTTCTTCAATTTCTTTCTTATACATCCGCTGCAGTCTAATCTAGCTCAAGATTAAACAAAAAGATAAAGACAGAGTGATGTAACATGTCTAAATTCATCACTGGAATGCTTGAGTAACAGCTTATAAATTAATAATTTGACACAGCTGCAAATAACAGCTCTTCCCTCCCTTTACTGTTTCTGGATTGAATCAGTAGCCTCTGCTGTCTGGCACTGTGTGTAAAGCCCATTCAGCCTTCAGTGAAGGCAGAACATGGCTACCTGCTTACCCAGAAATGGCCTCCACCCCTGTACTCCTTCCAAGGGTGCACCCACTCCCAGGGGATGTGTACATGGGATCCCAATGTTGGTGACTGGCCCCAGTAAGGGACTCAGTTCTGTGCCCCATCAGGACAGAGTGCTCTGCTCTAATCCTGCAATGCAGCTAAGCACATGCCTAATGGTACCCTCATTAAATTAGAAGTGCTTTGTGGGAGTGGAGCCAGTGTTTAATGTCTTCCAGGACAGAGTCTCATAACTTTGTAAGCTCAGATCCTTTCCCTGTTTTAGATGCATTTCCCTTCAACCAGCAATTTGAGGTTTCTCGTATTGGCATCAATGCAAAATAGCAGAAACTGTATTGCAGTTCTTGAAGTTATAATGCTGTAAAAAATAAGACTCGCAGCCTCAATTTTCTAAAAATGAATGCTGTACAGTAATGTGCATGTTATTAATGGATCTGCTGAAATATATTCAGCCTGTAGTCACACCGTATATTGGGCCACAATCTTTAATGGAATTACAATGAACTGTAACTCAATTTTCTCAATCCTTTTGATTTTTATGTGTTTTATAACTTCACTCTGTCATTTCTAGGTGATGACTGCTCTGTTTTTAGCCATGACCTCCCCAGTTATATTAAAGATAATTTTGAATCTGAAAGAGTCACTGAAATAAACTGGGAAACCATTCAGGGGGGAGTGATAGGGAATGGATGTGGACAGCTGGCACCCTACGCCCACGGAGATTCGCTGTATTTTAACGGATGTCAAATACGACAAGCTGTGACTAAGCCTCTGGATCTCACCCGAGCAAGGTAATACTTTGGGCCTAAAATGCTCTTTTAGCAGCTCATGCGAAAGGAAACTCTTCATATGTACGTGCAGTCATTTGGGCCAGTATTGATGAGGATGGACTGACCTGGCTCTGCCATGCAGTCAGATGTGGCTGGCAGATAAACATTAGGGTTGGCAAAACACTTCGTGACTTCCATTTGGGAGATGGAGAGTGAAGAGGAAGCGATGTCAGATGAAAAGGTCAGATGTTTTCGTCATGCCCAACAGAGCACTGTCTAGTAAGCCAGCACTGACAACGAAGCCGTTGGCAAGGACTGGACACCAGACTGTCTGGACCAGTGCCTGATCTGATAAGACAAATCCCATGTTTATGTGTGCTTCCATGACGGTCATGACTAAAGATGCTATTAGTAATTACGGACTCATTTTCCCATTTCAGTTGTCAAATAGAATTATATTCACCTGGCAATGAACAGGAGCATCTTTTTCATCTGTTGAGCCTCTTTGGCCATGGAAAAACAAAGGCAACCAGCCTGTGCTGGCTCTTAATAGAGTGACAGCTTTCTGGACTCTTTTGTATTTAGTTGTCTAAAGCAAGATTAGAAACAGGATGAATTGGCAAATGGGCCAGATATAAATCAGGCTCTTCCTTTCTTATTTGAACACCCAGGTAGAATATGATAAATCTTTTATGCACTTTATTATATTCAACCTTTATTTGCCCTTTTTTAGCTTTTCATACACTCATTTGCATGTTTATATTGTTTATGTATCTCAGGTTTGTGCAGATACATTGTAAAATTGGACCTATTGTGTCCAACTATATGGCAATATGTTATACATAGTAAACTGTTTACTTTGAAAGGGGAGCTGCATTTTAGAGATGTGAGAGCAGTTTATTTTGCATGTTAAAAGTAATGATTCTTGAGGATGCTTGAAGTTTTAATAAGGTAACTGCAATAAACCTGGAAATGTTATTGTTCCTGTTTGAATACTTTTTGCATATTGAAAATACCTTTTTTCTCTGTGTTTTACAGCAAAATCATGTTTGTTTTGCAAATTGGAAGTATTTCACAAACAGACAGTTGCAATACCAATCTGAGTGATCCTAACACTGTAGACAAGGCAGTGCTCCTCCAATACAGTGTAAATAATGGAATTACATGGCAAGTAATTGCACAGCATCAGCCAAAGGACTTTATACAAGCCCAAAGAGTGTCTTATAATGTTCCCCTGTGAGTACTCAGTCACATTTCATTACCTCTAAGTTCACAAGATATATTTCTGCTAAGAAATAATCTATCTTTGCATCACTGTGCAAGAAAAAAGGTTGATGAGAGGGTAAACAAAGAAGAGAACTTAAGGGAAAGGCTGATTAAGAAATTCCAGCCTAGCATTTATCAATATACTTGAAAGAAAAAGAGAATATTTGTTTTAAAGATTTAAGGGGAAAAAAAATTCCTCCTTACCTGTGTGTATTTTTCGCCATTAAATATTTCGCACGTACGGTGTGTTGATGTTCAGGGATGTAGAAATAATGCTTTGATTTTGCTGTTAGTTCCTGTTGGGGGTACATAGGGATGTGCAAACAACCGATAGTCTGGAGCTCTCACAGGCTCTTGTGTTTGTGATGACAGGGAGGCACGAATGAAAGGAGTCTTACTGCGCTGGTGGCAGCCCCGTCACAACGGAACAGGTCATGATCAGTGGGCTTTGGACCACGTAGAAGTCGTCCTGTGAGTATCAGCTTCACCTCATCCCACCCCATCTCAGAAAGCACTGAAATTCCTCCAGCATGGCACGAGTGTTAAGCTCAGTAAGAAACGTTGTGGCCCAGGGAAACCTTTGAGGACCAGTCTTTGCTTAATGCTCTGCCCTGACTGCAACCGTCAGTGGTTAAGACGGCCACAAAATAAGTGGCACAGCAGGGGTATGTGTTGTGCATCGTGGAAAAACGCAGGAGGGAAAGCGGGGCTTTATCACCACCGATTATTGGTGTGGTCCTGTAATGCAGCAATGCCTGCGAAATATATTCTGCTGGGACATAAGAAAGGATATTTCTGTTCAACGCTGTGCTGCCACGTAAGGCTGATTTATATCCTTTCGAAGATACAAAAGACTGCTGTATTGCTCTTTGCACAAAGTAATGTTATTGTGCCTCTGAAAAAATTGCATTAGCAACTAATGCCTTATTCATTTCCTTTTTTTAGTAAGAAGGATACTGTTCAGAAACAGGGTTCACTATATCAGGTTCCTATGGTCCGAGCTCTATATTCATCCCCTTGTCAAGATTTTACCAAGTGTCTGCACCCTCCTGATTCTCCCATTCTTGAGATGGGTTTCGCTGGCAGCTAACCCGTTTTTCCTGTGTTACGTCACGAAGAGATGACCTGCTTTTTCTCTAACAATTTAGTTCCAGTAGAAGTGAAATGCTAGTGGCTTCACGGGCGGGACCACTCATCGCTGACAGTGGTTGGCAGAGAGAGGCGTGCCTGCTCCATAGATAGGTTCAAACATTCCTTTTATTGAACAATTTAAAAACCAGCAACGAAGAAATTAGGCTTGGATAACCTCCAGACTGTGAAATTATAACAATGAGGTTTCTGAATTAGCAGAGACACTTCAAGCAATGTTTTGTAATGGTAGCAAAGTGAATTATCTGATTGCTAGTTAGCCCTATTGTTCTTTCCACTGAGAAGCACCAGCTTGCATGGCACTCATATCAACCGCAAACCAAATTGGTCCCAACACTGAGGAACTGTACACGCTCTGCTGCTTTTACACACCTTGCTGGGCTCTGCTTCCATAACATTAAGCTTAAAGCTTGAAGGAACAGAGGGACGGATGTGATTCCTGGCTTAGTTAATCAATGGCTATACGATGCTGCATCAGGAAAGATATGAGAGAGTATGAACCTGCAGGATGTTCACAGTGTTTAGGAAACCATGGAAAAGGGAACTGGTAGTTCTGAAATATTCCCATGTCTTTCCACCTTGCAATTAAAAAAAAGAAAAAATCAGATGGGAAGAAAAAATAGAGCATAATACTATTCGTCAATCTGAGCATTGAATTAGGGAGTATGAGTAGGAGTAGGACAGATCTTTTAAAAGTGATTTTTAGACTGAATTCTGGAGAACTTCCTTGACAATGAGATCTGCCAGGTTTAAACTAGACACACAAGTTGAGTGGTGACAAGTCAGTCATATGAGAGGTGTTATACTAGAATGGAGACAGCAATAGAAATGCTATAGCAAGTAATCACACCTTGCCTAGAGAAGGAACCAGATGGGCAGACAATGCCTTCTCCCTTCTCTTCTATTTTTCCTATTACAGAGCTTTAAGGCTCTTCTGAATATTGGCCAAAATATCAGGCTAGAGACGGAGAGTTCCCATCCTGTTCAAGTGACACCTGGTACAACCCACAGAGGAAGCCAGAGCAAACCAGACAGACTTCTCCCTTACCAAGTACTGTGAAATGCAGTGCCATGGCAGCACACTTCCCAAAGGCCAGATGTGGAGTTCCAGCCCCTGCTAACTACAACACGTGAGACATGCTGCTCTCAGGAAAGGCAGAATTACATGCTGTGGCACATCTGGTTCATGTGCCAGCACGTGCCCAGACCTGACAGGTGGCTCCGACCTCTCTGTTTTGCTTAAGTTCTATGTGCACCGTGTAATTCATCAAAATATTTTGTAGGTCTCTTAAATTTTATTTGCAAGTAACCCACAAAGGGTTCAATAAAGCCTTTGGAAGGCTTTCTGAAGGGAAGCACACTGTTCCTTGTCAATAGATACTCCTACCTGGGTTTTCCTTTAGCTCTGCTGTTTCACTCTGCCACCTCACACTGGTCCCTTTGCCCCCCAGCACTTCAGTTTCTTCACCTGTAAAATGATGAAGACAATCACCTCCACGGAGTGCTTCCAGGCATACAGAAGGGAGACTGGATCAGTGTCTGTTAGCACTAACCCTGGATGATCCTGCACACCAGGATTCATACCACGAATACCAGGGATAGTACTTAGCTTCAATTCTTACTTAGTATTCCTTCATTTTCCAATGAAGGGCACAGAAACCCTGCCTGCCCCTGGGGAGAGCAAGCCACGTTGCCCGAGCAGCTGTCCAGTGAGAGGCGAGGAGGCAGTGTCCCTCGGGTGCTCTGCCCCTCCATCGAGACTGCCAGAGAGCTCTGTGGGTGATAGCCACCCCAGGGGTCTCTGGCATGGCTGCAGAGAGGCATGGCCTGAACTAAAACCATTCACCAGAGTGCTGTCATTACCTCTTCCCCTTAATTCTATAGGGAGTCACTGGAGAGTCAGTAGGCTTCTGCCTGGCTTATTCATCCCAAAGCTGGGATACCTTAGGAAACATCTGTGCCTCCCAAATTGAAAATAATTCCTACTGGTACTCTGACCTTCTCTCAGAAAGCCATGAACATCCCTGGCTACAAGACCTGCTGATGGTCCATGTCTAACACCATCTGTGCTTGGTCCTCTTATGACCCTGCGCTCCATCACCCACCTGAACAAGACTCCATACACCTCCATGGGTACCATCAAAATTAAGTTTTAAGTCCTAGATTTTCATCTTTGTTTGTGATCTGTGTACCCACATTGCCGCAGCAGGCAAGCCTCTAGCCTGTGAGGTGTAACAGCAAGAAGCCGACCTGTACTACGAGGTGTGGTTTGGGACATACAGAAATTCCTGGCTTTCCACACGCCTCATCTTGTGTTTCCTCCACTACCCTGTGGGCTGACAAAGAGACCTGATTTTCCCAAATGCCGTAGGTGTTGGCTTGGCTGCCTGCACCCCCAGGTACACACCTAGGTGCTGTGCCAGCTTTTCCTCAGCCCATGGGCAAGTGAGCCATGCTTTCCTCAAGCAGACTAAGGGCTGGCGTAAGAGGGCAAGCAAGGAAAGCACCGGCCTGCAGGGAGAGCAGGTGCTTCCTTCCTGTAGGGAAGTAGCACAACCAAGGACTTTCTTGATTTTATTTCCCATCCAACATGGGGGATGTCCCTGCTCCTCCTTACAGTGCGCACCCCAGGGACAAATCTGTGAATACCTGCTTTCATGGCTCAACTCTTCTCAGCAATCCAAAAATTTGAAATTAATTCTGTCACAGGCCCAGCTGCCAAGTCATAGCACAGATACCACTTACAGCTGGTGCACAGCCAGGGTCGTGACACTCCATTCAGTCTAATTGATTTCTGAGTCAAGAGCCGTCATCCTCTTACCAGCAAACGCATTTTCAGGATGCAATTTCTTTGTTTCCTTTTTGCTCCCAAGATAGTTTGCTGGGGAGAAAATTAACCTGCAGATTATACGTGCATGCAAAATACCTGATGGTGATAAGAAAGGCCAAAGGCAGGTGGTTTTATATATTACTTAGGATCATTGAACTTCTGAATGAATTATTTGAATCATTCATTAAAAAGCAGTATCATTAAGGCTGTGATGCAGCTGCAAATGGTGCTCAAATTGAGCACCTCTTTCAAACAGGTGAAATGCAATATCTACTTTGAATATGTTATACGTTAAATTGGTCTTGCCAACTAACCACTTGCCAACTTATTTTAACAACGGTTGACATCTGTCCTGTAGTGGGGAGAGGATATTATTATCAAGTTGTCCAGTTCCTTTTAAAGCTAGTGCCGATTATTCCTCATTAGTGCAGCATTTTTTCTCTCCATTCGTAAAGAAAGCTTTGGGCACAACTCTCACGTGTTCCATGTGGCTCTTCTTAGGATGAAAATTTATTTTACCCCAGATTTAAGAAAGAGTGCTTTTCAGTGCCCCTGTACTTCTGCCCTAAGAAGACCCCATGTCCAACCCAGCATTTCATTTGCACGTTGTTTTTTCTCGAAGCACAGCTCTCGGCCTGTCTGCTGCACAGACACCACGCACTTTTTTGCATGTGCATTTGGAACTGCCATTTCTTTCTGTATAGGGCAGGCCCTTGTTGACCTCTTATAAACTCAATTCTGGTCAAAGGTATTGAGAAATAAAGGGCAATGATAAGCTGAACGCTAAGGGTCTGATGTTGCTTTCTTCGTACCCCAAAACTCGTGATGTCATCCAAGGGAATTTGAGTTGTGCAAGGATTGCAAAAAATGTTATCCCCACCTACTATTTTATGGTTAACTGTCGGATAACAGAATGAATCCCTTCATAGCCATCACTCCATGCTCTTCATTGTCAAGATATTCTCACGTTTTTGGCACAAATGACTTAGTGAGAACTTATGTTGCATTTGGTGCAAAGAATGTTTATCCTTATTTTGCAACATTAAAATACCAATTATATATTGTAGCTCTAACAAAGAGTGCTCATGTGGAAAAGCATTTTCATCTGCTTCATTTTTTTAGTAAAAAGCAATGATTTGAAAAATGCACTTAAATTCAAGTATCAACATATTTATACTAAAGACCAGAAATAGTTCAAACATTAGATAATTATCTGAATATTCACAACATTTATGCCAAATTTAATATGATGAAGTCTGTGCTTTTATGACATTTTTATTATGTTTCTAAAAAGTGCATGCTGAATTTTATAGAAAATAGAAATATAAACATTGATTTGAAATATCAGGAAATAATTTGTTCAATTTTTATTTTCAAAAGAGATGAAAAATCCTATATTGCCTCTAAACCTCATCAGGGTTTTATGACTAATCACAGTGCTGCATGCATTGAAAGGCATTTTCTAACTTGTGTTGTATTTCATTGTTTGCTGTCATTGGTTTTACACTAGAATAAGGTAAGTACTTTCCCTGAATCAATATCAAATGTATCTTGCTGTTACAGCTACAGTTCTTGCACAGTTTTGTCAATGATGGGTTGGTGGAAAAACATTTGTACTCTCTGTACTACTGCTATGTAGCTCTTGAGAGCCCTGATCCCACAGCTCTTCCCCAGGGAGCGCTGGGGGAAGTTAAACTTAGCAGAAAGTGCTCAGCAGTTCACCCCGCATCACAGTGGGAATTTCACTGAGGCTGCGGTGAGAAGGGCTTCTCCTTCTCCTGTGGTGCAATGAGACCTGCCAATGGAGGGCACCCAGCACATTGCATGGGCAACCTCTCAGCTCCAAGGGGGAATTCCCATTTTTTTCTGTAATTAACGACCACAGAGCTGAAGCCACAGCCAAGTAGTGTATGTGAGTGAATCTGCATGGTGGCATAGCTACGAGTGCGCCTTAGACGCACAGCAATTGTCTTCCAGGTAGTGTTTCTTCTAACTCTGCTGCTTTGTGCCGTCGCAGTTAATAGATACCACTAACCAACACAGTTACTGAGCGCTGGGGTCAAATCTTGACCTCACTGGAGCCAAAGACCATTTGTCATTGAGATTAGCCATCAGGACTTCAGTCGGAGCACATCACTTTTCTCATTATAGTACTTGCCTAACAAAGCATTTGTAATTCAGCCTCAAAATTTACCCCAGGCCTAGTCCTGAGAGGCATGCCATTGCTGTTTTCTAAGGTTTTGTTCATGTTTCATTTTGTTATCCAAATATTTTTGTTCCTATTTGGTTCCTATTGTGCCCTGTCAATTAAAATTAAAAAATACAGAAATAATGAATGACATTAGTATATACTGGGGGTTTTTACGGCATATTTTTCATTCCATTTGGCTATGTTCTGTTTTCATAAATTTTAAATTGCAGACTTGTGGTTCAAACTGTGCTTTAGGAAACATTAAATAGCGAGAGTGCTCTATTAAAGACTAAAAACCCAGAGAGACTCCTCATAAATTGCTTTATTGTAAGTATTAATTGAACATGCCCTAGACAGAATTTTGTTCTTCTGTATTGGCTGCGTAGTGTTTTCATGTAACTAGTATAATTCCAGTGGCTTCACTGGAAGCTTATTTAGGGTTTCCTATGTAAATTGGAGCAGTATTATCTTCTATTTATTTTTTAATAATGCACTCAAAACTGTTTAACAGATTATGCAGTAGTTGCTCCTATTAATCGCTTTTTTGCTGTTTGCTCCATCAGCAATACGTAGCTAACTATTTTGGATGTGTACCTTTCTGATTCACTGATGGTTCAGTGAACGCACAGAAAAGGCAGAAGGCTCGGCAGGCACTGACAGTCCGTTACACACTTGCAAAGCAGCCTCCAAGTTACCACTGATATCCAAACAAAAGTGCCCTCCACACTCTCCATTATGGAAGGAGGGGTCTATTCCTAATATAGCTTGATGCTGGCTGGCACATTTTGGGTGCGCCAAACAAAAAAACAACAGCAAAAGTATGGTAAAGCCTTTTATCAGTCTGTAAAAATACAAATTAAATTTGTTATTAATAGTACTGAAAGCATTCTTAAATCTACAAATGCAAGAAATGTGTAAGTACTCCAGCAAACTATATTATATAATTCTTATTGTGATCTTATAAAGCACTATTGATCTCTATTATACAGTGCTTGCCTCCTATCAATATATAAAATTAATTCACAAAAATAAATATAGACCTATTCTCATCTTGCGGATACCAGACTATACATACTATACAATATGACACAATACTATAATAAACCTATTGACCTATAGCAAGAGTTAAAATCATGCCATTTTCTATAGCAGGCATGAAGTTTTTATTTATGAAGGTTTTTTTGGCATCCAAAAGGTAGTTGGAAAGCCCATCTCAGACATCAGTGAGAACAAGTTTGAACTATGCCAGTGCAAGTAAAAAAAAATAAGCATTTAGTTCTTAGGAATTTAGATTTCTCATTTTTCACACACTGCACTGCTCTGGTATTCAGCGTAAGATAGGGAATATATGTGTTTTCTTTGTTTGTAATATCTTGATCATCTTATAGCAAAACAGAATGATATACATAAAAAACAAGTAAATCTCTTGTAAGTTATTAGGTAACCCCTTCTTTCTTCCTTTTTTCAATTCTTTCTTTTCCGTTCTTTTTTTTTTTCCCTCCTCTGTTCATTGTTTTAAACATCATCATCAGCTTTAAGGCCAGATAGAAAATGGTTGGGCATTTGAAGTGAAATACAGGCCAGGTATACCTGGCAGTGTCCAAAACGGGTCCTGAAAATCTCTGCTGAGCTGGTGCTGAATGTGAGCAGACCAAAGGCAGGAGGGAGACAGGGGAACATGACGGCCCCTGGGCCAAGAACTGCAGCTCAGCATGTGCCCTGGCTGCCCAAGTCACGCCCAAGCTGAGGATCTCACAGCCAAGCTCAGTCCTAAATTTAACCAGGTCCAGAAACAGCAATTGTTTCAGCCAAACACATTGACAGGCTCCATTTGGTCCCACGTGCCTAGAATGAGATCCCTTGGAGTTGGGTAGTGCTTTTTCCCAGGCCCCTGTCTCCTGTGTTTTGGCTGCAGAGCAGCCTTCTCCCAGCAGAGAGGTGCTCCATCCTCACTTGATGGTTAGGGTGCTCTCCTGAGAGGTAGGATGTCGCCTTGAAGGCCCTGTGTCTAAGGAACCACCCACTTCGCAGGCAATGGGAATTCAAGGGAAGGCAAGATTAAGACCTCCTTCAAGCCTCATGACCAACGGCAGCCACTTTCAGGAGCGGGTTCAGGGTCATGATTTCCCTCCTGCCTTCCTCAGTGAGGCACCCGGCATTGCCATGAGGGTGATGTTCCACAGAGATGAGTATGGGACCAGAATAAAAAACTGAATAAATGCTTCTTTGCACTTGATCTACCAAGTGGTATTAAAACTATATAGGCTCACCGCTGTCACTCTCTCACACAAAACTCTTACAAATCAGCACAGACCTTTTCACTTGAAGAAATCAGGACAGGTCAACCTCAAATACCAACCCCTCCCCTAGCTGCCAAATGCTCTAGAGCGCTGCCTTACTGTGAGAGCACCAAACATTGTGCCGAGTCTAGATCTGTTTGCATTCGTTGTCACCAGGAGCTGGGTTTTGTTTTATTCTTGTATGTACATTCCAGTGGCAAAAAAAACGGTGTCATTTTTCTGTAAAATTGGGTGAAGAAATCTGCGAAGCCTTGGAAAACTAGGTGGGAAGCAAGCTGGAATTGCTTAGGGGTTTACATCCTAGATTTTGACACAACTGCTTTTATTCAATTTAGTCAGTCACGTTCTAGATCAGCTCTTGAAAAGGGTGTAATTTTGTTATACAGATTTTTTTTAGATGAAGTTACCATACTACAGCAAAAGCTATCTTTGCCTCTGGAGGATCATACGTATTTTGCAAAGCATGCAATTATTCCTTTTTGCTAAGGGCCACATTCACTAAAAATAAGCTTATGCACTAGAGAGGAAAGTATGACTGATTACAGTATGAGTATTTACCTTTTACTCACAGAGAAAACTCACAAGTGAAAACCTGCCTTGCCCCCACAAATGGGAGATTTGTTGACTGTAATGTCTGCTGCAGGCCTTTACTTCACAGATCACCTTTAAAATCTGATGGACTTCTTGGTTTGGAGGCTTCTGGTAACATTGAGTCCTTTGGAACAGAGACACTTAGGCTAGGTATCCTTCTCCCACTTCAAGACGAAGCTAGAAAGCACAAGGTCCTAAGCGGCCCCAGAGGATTAGGAGAGGGAGTCAGAAATTTGCCTGAGACTGCACAGATTCACTGCAACTTTGCAGCTCCTTTCCCCTGAAAAACAAAAGAAAATTTGGCCACGCAGTCACCAGCAGTTTCTCCTGGGTGAAGCTCTGTGCCTGTTGGAGTTGTCCTCAGGGTCTGCATGGTTAATGCTGTGCTCTGCTTTCTTAAAGAAACTGCATCCTCTGACTGCATCTGTGGGAGTATCTTGTGTGCCATTTTTCCGTGTGGAGAAAGGGGCTCTCAGGTGGCTCTAAAATCTAGAGTCTGGCTGCAGTATGCGATACTGTTTTTATTTTTAAAAGTAGTTCTCCAATCAAAAGGTCTTTCCCATACCCTGGGACTCTACGGTGCAGTGTGCCAGAGTGACTACCTCTTGTAGCCACATCTCGGCTGCTCTGTACCGCTGGCCAGGTGCTCTACAAGTAGCGGGTCTGAGAGGAGACGTTCTGTATCAGAACTACAGAATACGCGAACCTTTTCATTCTCATGTAATTCTGAATGCAGTTTGGCTGTAGATTTACGTAGGCCTGTATTTGTGTGTATGGACCGGGGGTATGGGTATGTATGTAAAGGGGCCAAGAAAAGGCACAGCCAGATGAAGGTCTATGGCTCTTCTGCAGTGCCCTGCCACAGCAGAGGCAGTAGGATGTAGAGGCTCTGTGGTGCTGCACGTTCTGTTCAGTTCCGTGCCGTGAGTAGACTCACAAGGATGCACCACAGATGTTACAGCTCCATTTCCAAAGGTGCTGAAATTTGGAAACTGAAGGTGGGATTCAGTCCTTAGGACTTAGATGGGTTTCAGGTACCAAAGTCCCAGACAGCCATCTTGTCCACCGCTGCCCTCTCAGGGTTCTTTCTTCCCTCAACCGGAAAAGCAGAAACCTATGTTAGGTGGGATGTGCCTTGTCCTTCAGGTTGGTCTTCCGAACAAGCGTCCCTTCTTTAATTAGGCTGCAGTCAGGCTGCCTCTTGCCTCGTCTCCTCCCAGATGTGATGATGCTTATTTCCTAGATCTTCCTTTAATTTTGGATGGGGGTGTATAGGGGAGGGAAATGTTAAGTCTGCATAAAAGCATTGCACTTCACTTCCTATATAGTAAAATTAGAAGGTAATGGAGTAAAGCTTTTCCTCTGTTCTTAAGACAAAGCAGTTAATGATCTAAGACAGAAGGACAACTAGAGTATAAAACCACTCTAGAGAAATGCCCTGTACTGAGAGGGTATGAAGTGCATATAGCTTTAGTGAATCTGGTCCTAGGCAGCACAAGTTTTCATTAGCCGAAAGCTCTTAACCTTTCCCTAAGATAATGACGTGTAAATAAAAGCAAAGTGGGACAGATTCTCAATTGCCTTGTACCTCACTGTTGTACAAACACACCAGTTTACATAGGGCTGAAAGGTCATGCAAGGAAAAAGAAGAATCTGTCCCACTAGCTCACTGCTCCAAGAGACTTTAAACTACATATAAAGAACTGACACTCTTCTCTTCCTCCCCCCTGCCCTTTGATTTTCACAGCACTCGCAAACAAAATTACATGATGAATTTTTCACGGCAACATGGGCTCAGGCATTTCTACAACAGAAGACGAAGGTCACTTAGACGATATCCATGAAGAAACGAGAAATTTATTTTTTTTCCTCCCAACATGTGATGTGTTGCTTTCCATTCTTTAAATCTAGCACTGCGTCTGGTATCAGGACTTTTCTGCAACTGGCTTGATGAATAACTGGAAGCCTTTCTCAAGACAGAGTGTACACCACTTTTTCGCACTGTGAAATAATGAGAAGTGACTTATTTTCTCATAGGTAAATGTTTTAATGTTGATGTGTCTGTGAAAATTGTGATCTGTTGTAATATCAGTTACAGTGGCAGTATTGGAAGTAAGCAACTAATTCTGTTTAACAGGAAAAAAAGTTTAAGCACAAAGACTTTTCAGATTTTTATGTTTAAAAATACCTACATACTAAGTACAGAATTTAACATTCTTGTCACATAGGTATTTAAGTGCACTGTATTTCAGCTCTGTGTCATTTTATATGATTAAGTTATCATTGTTTGTCCTCTTTGTATTCTCTTCTACAACATGACACATTGGCACTGTATTTACTTGTTTTGTTGTTGTAATATTTTTGCTGCTGATTTTTGGGCTATTTACCTTCTGACAACATGTATTAAAAAAAAAAAAAATCAAAGTACCTAATCAAGAAGATAATTGCAAAAGTAGTTGTAAAGGCGTTGATATCCTTCGGTCTTATTCTTTGATATGTCTGTTGGTTAGCATTGTTTTGTGGATAAAAAAGAATGCTTGACATTAAACTTTTTTCTACTGAGGAGTTGTGGATGAAGCCCCAAACAGAAGTTCCCAATTCCCTGTCTAAATGTAGTCAGTTCTCTGCAACTGATTTACTTACAGTAACTGCCATTTGGTGTCTGTAGTAATGAAGTGATTTGTAAACAGTGAACGTTTCATTGTGTTCTCTTTGGTGTTCGTTTCTATTGCGGGTCATGTTTGTATCTTCTGATAAAGTTGTATCTACACCAGCAACGTTATAATGCCCCTATAGCCCTAAACTGTCTATTATCATAAATAAAATGCTTCACTTTATGGTGAACCAAGCTAAAGATCCATGCTTCAATAAAAATAATGTCAACAAAACATTCTGACGTTATACTTTTCAAGCCATGCAGGCTTTACATGAAATCATAAACCAAGTTCTTTTACTAAATACCTAGCTTATAATACAAACATTGGTGGTATTTTTTAATATTTAGTACATCATGCTTAACAGCACTTGGCAAATAACACAAACCAAGAGATCTTCCCAGTCCCACTTGTACACATAACTTCGTCGTTGGAACAAGTCCTGGTGCAAGGAATGAAACGATGAAATGGGACGACAGACCAGTACACGCTCTCGCTTGCCTTTATCCGCAAACCCAATCTGCAGTGTGCAGATCGGCGTTTCCAAGCTCCGAGGACTGCAGTGCAGCACATAAGGAACGCGGTTCAAAACAAGAAGTTGCTAATTCTTAGAATCATAGAATCATTTAGGTTGGAAAAGACCTTTAAGATCATCAAGTCCAACCATTAACCTAGCACTGCCAAGTCCATCACTATACCATGGCCCTAAGCATCACATCTACCTGTCTTTTAAATACCTCCAGGGATGGGGACCCAACCACTTCCCTGGGCAGCCTGTTCCAGTGCCTGACTGCCCTTTCCCTGAAGAAGTTTTTCCTAATATCCAACATAAACTTCCCCTGGCGTAGCTTGAGGCCGTTTCCTCTCGTCCTATCCCTTGTCACTTGGGAGAAGAGACCGACCCCCACCTGGCTACAGCCTCCCTTCAGGTAGTTGGAGAGAGCAATAAGGTCTCCCCTCAGCCTCCTCTTCTCCAGACCAAACAGCCCCAGCTCCCTCAGCGGCTCCTCATCAGAGAGAAGTATCATATATATGTGCTATGCTCTTACATCGTGCACATCTGCTGCTGGCACCATACTGGTCTGAACCAGAATGGTGTTTATTACACATCCATGCTCAGCCACCTAAAATGTGTTTAAGAGGTTTTTGATCAAAGGTACCTGAGCAGTGCAGGAAAAAAAGAGGTCATTCAGTGACCAACTAGTCAAAACCTTGGCTTGGTCAAAATTACGCAACAGACCTTTGACAGACCTGGAAACTTCCTGCAACAGCCCGGCCTCCTGCAGCTGCGAACTCGCCTGTACTGTTCCAGAGAACAGGGTGTGCGCTTGCAATCCTTGAAACAAGATAAAGGGTCTATTCAGAGAAAGACCAGGAAGAAAAAAATGAAGTTATTAAAGAATATAATAACCTAACGCTTGGGCAAGGATGTTAAAATATTGTAATAAAAGTTTCGCCCATTGAACAAACAAAAACGCAAGATATAAACACTCCTATTTCTAAAGATAATTTTATTTGCCCTAATATGTCAATCGATGGGTGATATTTCAATCTAAAATGTGTGTGCAGCTAGTGTGTTGCTAGGGAACTGATTTATTTTAAAGACTTTAGATACAATGAGGCACTTAATCTGACTTCTCTTTTCAGGTAAGAGACCAGCGTAATCAGGGAAGCTGCTCTTCACAATTGTATTTATTTCCTTTGAATAATGTATGTAATTATGACTACCGAGGAATCCCGCGAGGCATTTCACCAGAACTCACTACAAACTGGGTGCAGGCTTTTCTCAATAAATCACTCCCGCTGGTGGTTTCCCAAGTGATGTTGCCATTCGCCCTTTCCAGATGCCAGGAAGTTCTTCCTTACATTTTTTCCATTCCTACAACACACAAGGTAGTGTGCATACACTGCACGCTCAGTGTATATACTGTTTTATTTTTCCTCCCATATGACTGAAAACAATGAGTCATCTGACATTAAATAGTTGTTAAAATAGCAAGGGTGACACAGCACATTATCAATGGCAATAAAACAGTGACAGTGCTATAAAATGTACTAATAAGCTTATCTACTGGTATAAAACTTTGGCAGGCGTAACTATGAAGTAACTACCTCATTTCTCCTATCAGTTCACTAACCCATGTTCCACTAGAATAAGGAGAACATAAGAGAAACGAAATAAAAATACAAGAAACCGAAGCTCTGACCTGCTGGAGTTCCTGCAACAACCAAAACCTGAGCTTCTCATCATTTTGCCTCAATGTTCTTCTCTTGAGCTCGCCCCGTCCACAGGTGATAACATTGCCTTAGTGAGGGGAAATGAGTGTAGCACAAGCATTTTGAAGGACCGAACCAGGCTTTGCATGAACTTGACAATTTAGAGAAATGAGTAGAAATAACACAGCAAATCACTCAAGGACAAGACATTGTCAAAGACCAAGGTACCAACACACAAAGTGGGTAAATATCTTGCTAGGCAGCAAAACTGTAGGAAAAGAATCAACAGCGTAAAGCAGTTTAAAAAAATGCCATTTTGCATTATATTGATAGAAGCATTTATGGTAAAACACAGTAAATATCTTTACGGCTGTCAGTGCTGGTAAAGTAGATGGCAGTTGTTAGCTGTTGAGCCCTTCACTTAAATGCAGATGTAAACAAGTTGGAGAGATTGCAGAGTACAGCAGCAAAAACAAGACCCTTGAACCCACCGGCTTCCAAGTAGAGAGAGTTGGTTTGTTTAGTCTAGAAAGGAAAACATTTGGAAAGAGACATGACAACAGCCATAAACATGGATCTATGTTTTATGTACTCGCTAAACCTTCAGGGCAAATGTCACCGGGTGGAAACGCTGCCTCGGCATCGCCTCATCATTTATCCATCAGTGGGGAACAGGGTTTGGTTATTATCCAAGCAGGAAGCCGGTGGGAGGCTCTGTAAGCCCCACCGATGGATGGACAAAGGGCCACGCACGAGCAGCAAGGTACAATAGATACACCCCGCTCAATTCAGCTCTGTAGCGAGGCTTAACTAAACGTGACTCAACACTGGAGTAACAGGAACAAGCTAGCTGTAGAGGGGAGCTACCTTAATCCCGAGCTGGTGAGGGAGCCTCAAAACCAAATGCGATCAGCAAAAGGGCTTGCCTACCTTAAGCACGGTCCTAAAGGGCTCTTCAAGGGCTGTTAGCAACCTGGAGGAGCTGAGACCATGCGACCACTTGCAGCACGTCTCCTCTGAAGAAGCAGACGGAGCACCTACCATCCACAGGTGGTGGATCTGCTCCTGGAAGAACTGACAATGAGATATGAGGCTGCAAAAGTCATATGGGTGACACATGGACAACTGCCTAGTGTTCTCCTGTGTTACTGATGTTTTATGACTGTTGCTTTTTTCTTCCCCATGTCTTCTCGATTCAGCTGAAGGGACCGACCTGGCAGCAAGCCTAAGGACTTAGGCCCCTGCATGGCTAATTATCACAGAGCCTTACAGGGAGAGTTTGAGCCCACACCCAGCAAGGAGGGACCCAGTAAAAATGGTGTTCCAGGGATGGAGGAGTACTTTGAATCCAAATTTCTTTTGAAAGGAAACAAGTTTGTTAAGCTTCTTTAGAAGAAAAAAGAAAAAAAGAGGATGTGGTTGTGCTTTTTAGCTGTGCTGCTCAGGGGAGATCTGTGAAAGAGTTGGTGGCAAAGAAGCAATTTCAGAGGGCTCGACTGCTTCCCCGATTGCCTCTGTGCCAAAGGCAGGACTGTGGGAGGTGCTGGGCAGCCACAGGTGTCTGGGCCGCTTCTGCGTTAGGATGCTATTGCTGATACCCCACGAGCTGGCTGACAGCCCCAGGTCCCTCCTGCCCTGCACACCGACTGTGCGCACACACACCAGCCTTCTGCTGGTACCGTATCGCTCCAGGTGTGCTAGAAACAGCATGTGCAAAGCCATTCAGCTGGTTTGTGTTCCTGACTGGACACCCAACCTAGCTCATTTAAAATTACACCCTTCTCAAGGGACATTTTAAAGGATTTGAGTTCAAACACTTTCAAGGAACTGCTCATGGTAAAAAGGAAAATGTCCTCATGTTTGGGCCTCTTCTAGAATAATTGTGCTGTTACAGACAATAATAAAGCTTAACATGACTAATGTATCTGTATAGGATGTGGGTAGTAACTAATTAACAGGAGCAATCTGAGAACCAAGCCACCTGCCACTGAAATCAGTGGGAAAACCCCTGTAAATCTAAACACATTTCACTTCAATCTGGAAATGTCCACCTCGACTTTACTAACTCGGCTGGTTTGACCCATCCTAGGCCTGGCGTAAGACTCCGTGGTCAAATCTATTCAGGGATTTTTTTCTGCCTGAGAAAGTTGTTAGAAGAACTCCGAGCGTAGTTAGGGAGCAGCTGGGAGCGACCCAGTCGATGGAGCCCGTCTGCCGCAGTTTGCTAATTTGGGATGTCCCACAGGGGGTGTCCACACCCATGAGACAACCAGAAGCGTCAGCGGTCTCCACACTCCCCAGTCCCTCAGCTAGCTCCTGTGCCCATGCTCACCATCAGCGGTTGTCTGAGGGAGCTGAGAACGAAACAGCCCAACAAGAGGAGCTCTAACCGGCTATGAGCGCTGGATCTGGCCTTTGATGGTGCCTCACAGCTTTCCTTATGCTGCTGGAGAGCAACGGCTCCTGCTGCTCCGTCCCCTCTGAGCCAGACGAGCCCTCCAAGCTCACACTGGGCTCTGTCATCACACAGCTCCAGTGGTGTCTGTGCCATTAACTAATTCCCCCAATTATCCTCCGCAGGAATTTTTTTTAGTCTCTCCAATTGTCCATATTGTTTATTCTGTATTAACTTCCCCTCCCTTCTTTTGTTTTGACCAAAAATCCTCTCTTCATCTTGTTCCTACTGAGTTCAGCACTATATTAATCCCTGCCCTTCTCTCAGAGCTGAAGAACTGAAGCATCTTTTACCATTTTAGACAATGCTGGAAAGAAGCAATAAAAAGAACTATTAACCTTCCCAGTGGGTCACGCTAAAATGCACACAAGAAATTAAAACCGGCTTCAGTTCATGGATTTAAATGCAACCATTGACACAATTAGTGTAACATAATCCGCAGTGTGGATTACTGTAACATTCAAAATGATTTATGCCTTTGTGGATTTTTTTAGCAGGAAATCTGCTATTCCCGTGTTTGCTTCAGGCTTTCTCCTCTCCCTCCTCTTTGTGCCGGGTGCGTAAGCACAGCTCTCTCTGTGGCGTGTTGCTGCAGTACATGCTTTACTGGTAATAAAGCACTTCAGAATTTCAGTACACCAGTGGTGACTCAACACATTCATGAGCTCATTATCTCTAACACAAGCTACAGATGCCCACGTTCAGAAAAAAATAGATTTTTGGATAAATAAATATGCATCAAAAAAGATGTCTCTCCCAAAGTATCTCCATTTACCCAGTTCTGTGTAACACTGGCATCCAGCACCATTCCACATGAAGGCTGATGTATGTGGTGTATCTAATACATCACTCCGAAATTGTTCACCAAAATGCCTTTTTGTTACAGCCTATTTTGGATAAAACCAGTTATAACAAACCTCTTATTTAAAATGCAACTTTTGAAATGTTTCGACCTTGCAATTTCTCAGTTTGACAACACTGAAATTTAAAGTACTGTATTTCAGCTTGAATTAATTTCAATTTTATTTAAGTTATTCTTAAACTCTAACAAGGACTAACATGTCAAGGAATCATTTTAAGGTTTTCAAAATAATACATTCTAGTAGACACCAGTTTTACATTTTTTTTTCATGGTCTCAGTGCATAAGAATCTAAAAATGCTTTTTTCCTACCAGTTCTAGATACAAAACCAAATCTCTAAGAATCTGAGAGGCGGGAAAACATTTTCTCCTGGGCAAGAGAGAGAGCTATTGTTATGCTGGAAAACATTTATAAATCAAGGACTGAAAGGTGAGATCTGTGAAAATATTTCACTATCAATTCCTGTGTATTCCCAAGGAAATTGATACCTACATATTCTTTGCATCCCTAAATAAGTAAGAAACCATGCCCAGTCATTTGTGAGACCAACCACACCGAGGCCCAGGCTAAGTGTGTTCCTCAGACAG
This sequence comes from Nipponia nippon, assembly GCF_047370975.1. Lineage (NCBI taxonomy): Eukaryota > Metazoa > Chordata > Aves > Pelecaniformes > Threskiornithidae > Nipponia > Nipponia nippon. The sequence goes on along the minus strand of NW_028262347.1, from coordinate 14,461,067 downwards.
CAGAGGTGGCAAAAACACTCTCCTCATTATAAAAGAAGAAAAATAATTGTAAGTCAGTCTCTTGAAGTGTTCAATCAACACGAAGTCCTTCAGAAATTTGTATTTTTACATTCATTTACATGACTGGCACATGTCTGAGCTGGGGTTGTTTAGTCTGGAGAAGAGGAGGCTGAGGGGAGACCTTATTGCTCTCTCCAACTACCTGAAAGGAGGCTGTAGCCAGGTGGGGGTCGGTCCCTTCTCCCAAGTAACAAGAAATAGGACGAGAGGAAGCGGCCTCAAGCTGCGCCAGGGGAGGTTTAGGTTGGATATTAGGAAAAACTTCTTCACTGAAAGGGCAGTCAGGCATTGGAACAGGCTGCCCAGGGCAGTGGTTGAGTCCCCATCCCTGGGGGTATTGAAAAGACGGGTAGATGTGGTGCTTAGGGCCATGGTTTAGTGGTGGACTTGGCAGTGCCAGGTTAACGGTTGGACTCGATGATCTTAAGGGTCTTTTCCAACCTAAACGGGTCTATGATTCTATGTACTAAATTTCTTAAAGGACAGAGCATTGATGTCTGCCTTTTCAAACCCACTTTAGACAATAAATCCTGAAAGCCTCACTTCACCGGCACGTCGGAGAGCCCAGCCGGGCTGTATCTAACAACCCCGCGCGTACCCCAGCGCGGCGCCCACGCAGCCGGGCCGTGCCCTGTGTGTCACGGCACTGCCAGCCAGCGCCCGCCCCGCGCTCCCCAGATGCACACCCGTATTTAAGTCAGAAGTAAATGACATCTATGCCGTGTGTTCGGTGTGAGCGCACCCGAGGGGAGGCCGGGGGGGGGGGGGGGGGGGGGCGCCCGGCCGCCCCCGGGCCCCGCCCCCGGGCCCCGCCCCGGCAGGTCGCCCCTGCCCCGCGGCATTCTGGGACGTGTAGGCCGCGGCGGGCGCGCGCCCGGCGGGGGCTGCGGGGGGGACTACGAGTCCCAGCCGCGCCCGCGCTCGCCCGCGGCCGGCAAGCGAGGAGGCGGGTCCGGCGGCCCGCTGCCGCCCGCCCGCCCCGCTTGCGCTCACCTTGGGCGCGGAGGGGCGGGAGCAGGCGGTCGGCGCCGCGGGTGTCTCGTCGCCGGGCTGGAAGGAGGCAGCGCCTGGAGGTGAGCGGAGCGCGGCCGGGCTGGCGTGGGCGAGCGCGGCGTGCGGGGCCGGCGGCGGCGGCGGCGGGGTCCCTCCGAGCGGCCCCTCTGAGGGGGCGAGCCTTCGCCGTGAGGAGCGCCGGGCCGGGGTCGCGCTCTGCCGGTGCCCGCGGCTCCAGCCCGGTCGTCCCGGGCCGGGGGTCTCGCACGGTGCCGCCGCCTCTCACCGTGCCTTCCCGGCTCCCTTCGCCCCCGCTGCCCGCCGGCCCCTGCCGCCGGTGCTGCCTGGGCGCCGGGAGCGGTTGAAAGGCGCTTGTGGCGACCGCGGGGCTCGCCTCGCCGCCTGGCCCGGGCAGCCGGGCCGGTCCGCGCCCCGTCCCTGGCGGGCCCCGTAGAGCCGAGAGGTTTGCCGGGCGGCGGGCGGCAGCCGCGCTGCTCCTCGCCGTGAGGGGCACGCGAAACGCCCCGGCTCGGGGCAGAAGGAAGATGAAAGGGGAAACGGGAGGACGGCTGTGAGATCGGCCGCTTCCTCGTCTGGCGGCTGCAGCCCTCCGGCTGGAAGCTGCCGGTTCGGGTCGGGGCGACCGTCCGAGGGGTCTTGTAACAGCAAGAAGTAACTGCTTTGCGCCCTGTTACCAGCTCCAACCCAGAGGTCTTCAAAACCTGCCCCAAAACCTTGACTGAACTACTCCTGCTGCCCCCCGCCCCCAGTTTGCTGGCAAAGGATAAGGTGGTGGCTTTCCCTGTGTCAGTGCTTTTCAACTTCGGGTCTGCGAACTGTGGGAACGTTTTGAACCCCTTAGGAGGGATCAGTGAAAGCAAGCAGGAAAAGCCAGCCGGGAAAGTAAGTAGGCTTAAATTTGCTGTGCTGCTGCCCATACTGCTGTGGCAGAACTTTTAATTGTCTGAACATTGAAAGCTGTTTTCAGGATGCTTCAAAATTTCAGATAACCCAAATGGCTGTTGCAGCAGGCATTTAGAGATACTCCAGTAGTAAGAAAATGAAGAAAAAAAAAAATTAAAAATTACCACCGTTATTTCTGCTGATGACTCAGCAGAATGTACATTCATAATTCTTCGTATCTATCACAGTAACACCATTGCGCAGCATTGGCTTGGATGGGGATGACTGACAGCCTTAACAAGGGTCTGGCCACTGGAATTTTTTTGGCCGAAGCTTTCACAAAGGAAGGCTAAAATGTTCAGACAGACTTTTAAAATGCCTTCTACTAAACGTGCGATAGAATGTATTCTGGGTTAACAGGTGTCTTGGTTTATATTACAGAATTTTCATGAGTAAGATGCTATTTTACTGGCTGCTGTAGAAATGGAGAAACTAAGGTGATAACTGTACAGTGTCAGAAACAAGCACGTGTAGGTGACTTGCACTGAATTAACTCTTTGAGCATCGATTCTCGCACTGGCCTTCCTCAGGTGGTAGTCATCACAATTTGAAATACTTGGTTTATGGCAATTCCAAGCCTTCTCAGGACACATGATAGGTGTTCCAGTTCTGCATTTAGCAGTATTCCTGAACTGAAGTATTTTATTGATTGTTTTGCAGTGTACTGTGAAATGTCTCTGAAATGGAATGGGGAAAGGGTATAGGGAGAGAAGGGAGTTTCGCCCCTGCAAAGCTGCTGTTGGTAGTTGAGAAAGCATATTCATTTCAGATAGAATATACCCCCTTGTATCGACTTGAGGGCCTTAAACTCAGCAGTCTCGTGCTAAAAGCTTCACTACACTTCAAGGTATATTTGTGGGGGGAGCTGGGGCAATATTGGGTTATAACCAGAATCACATTTCAGTGAAGGAAAGCTCTAAGTCCAATAAGAAAAAAACCTGCTGCTACTTCCAGGCTTGGGTTCTTACCACTAAACTGTATTTCCTCTACCCAAGTAATCTGTCCACAGCTGATGCGGTTTTTTGATTGTACTGTACAAACTCTGTGTAGGGTAACAGTTTGCTTAAAGGCTGACATACTTATAATTAAAAAAAAAGTGAAGACGGCTGAAGTGGGCGAAAGGGCCTAGGACATGGCGAAGTTGTCAGCCTCTGCCACAAACTGAGCCCAGTTTTCTGAGCTGAGTGCTTACTGAAGTGCTCTGTTGGGTTCAGCCATCAGATCTTAAGACTTGGGCCACTAAACAGCCAAGTATTGCCTTTTGCTTGTTGTTTCTAGTCCGTTACTGTGGTTCAAATCGTATCCTTAGCACACAGCTCTTCATAGGTATAGTGGTCAGTCCCCAGGGGTGCAAAGTTTTTAGAACTTAAATATTCCAAAACCAGACGGGAAGTTGGTTATTATTTAACGTGACACTAAAATCATGCAATACTGAAGCACGGATCTAGCACATGGCTGCGATACCCTTGTTCTTTTGCTAGTAACTTGAGAAAGAAGAACTGAGTGTGTGTTTATCTGCTTTGACTATTATTATAGTATAGACAGACCATTATTGTCTTAAACTACTGTTTATTTGGACTGTAGCCTCTGTAAATGTGACGAAGACTTTTGTGCAGCCCACGGGTTGCCTAGAGAAGCACAGAGTCCTTTGAGCTCCTCTGCCTCTCTTGGTTTGGCTGATCATCTGTGAAAGTCAGCCCTGTTGGGGAGCTACAAAGGAATTCACGACTCTGGAGCCTGCTGCTTTTTTTTGTGTCTTGAGACAGTTTTCCCCTGCAGAAGACAAGCCTCCACTCTACATTTTGGTGGGATTTTTTTGTTCCATCTTTTCTCTGTGTTAGTCCTCCCCTGCGCAGGCTGTCCTAGCCACGCTGGTGTGCTCAGCTTTAACTTTGTTATGCCAGTTGTTACCAAGCTAGGGGTCAGTAGCAGCTACCAGTAATGTAAACTTGACAGGATTGGGCTGTAAACAGAAATAATTAGGCCAAAACTGTATCTGATTTAATAGGCAGCTATTAAGGCTTAATATCTCATTGTCCCCTAGTTCCCCGTTTGCATGCACAGTGACTGAAGCATTTACGTTGTGGTAACTTTCCTAGCAACTTCCCAAAGGTACCCAGACAGCTTCTCAAATCGTTGTCCTACATGGTAGCATCAGACCTTTTAACTGAATTATGGAAGGACAGTGGATCTCAAAGAATAATGAAATTACAGTGATACTGTATCTGTGCATGTACATTAGATGTCAGTTTGATGATTAAATCAGAGTATGCAAAATTCTAGGAAGAGCTTGTGTTACTTCAGCTGTCCATTCTTCCCACGCTAACATTAGCACACGGCAAGAAAGCCCGAAAGGCTTTCATTCTCGTCGACTAACTATGCCGTCTTCTCTTCAACATTGAAACAGGTTGCTTTAATTTGCAATTCAAGGTTCAATAGCTTTCGTGGGTTCCCTCATTTCTTCGTACTAGTCGCCTTTTTTCTGAATGGCTTTACACAAGGATCTTTTGGCATCTCTCATTATTTCCCCATGATCCAGCATTTTCTTCCTTCTGAATCTGATGAACTGCTGACTGCTATTTTTCCTTCTATTTCATTGCTGATACAATTTTTCCATAAGAGCTGGTTTTCTAAAGCATGTGTTTTTCTGTCTGATCATTTGGTAGATCTATAAGTTTTAGCACAAGAAGACCATGCTGAAGCTAAAATTCTCAAGCTCAAATTAGCCTATTGATTTCCCAGTTAAGTTTAATGAATTAAATGCCTGCCTTATCCTGATGTGTGTCCTTCCATAGATCTGTTAGCCAGCATAATGTTGTCCTGCTAGATAGTATTTCTTGATAGTCCTTCTTGATAGTATTTCTTAATATGGCTACAAGACCTACCATTGCTATTATTTTATAGGTAGTTATCTATAGCTTTTTGCTCTTCAGAAGTATAAGCAGCAGCGAAGTCCAGGTCTTGTAGTTATTTTCGATGTGCCCAGGTAATGAGAAAGCTATAGACAAACAGACAATGTCAAGTATTTCCATGGGTACGAAGATATGGCTGTAAGTTTGTGCAGGCAGTTGAATGGGTTTTGCAAGTCAGTTACGTTGATAAGATTTAGATTTTATTAATGATCATAAAGGTACATATATGAATAACTGGCTGTGTGGGTACTTGGATTACTGTTCTCAAAGACTTGCATTAACTGTTTCTTTTGTTTTGTGCAGTCGCAAGCTGGGAAGACCTTGCATGTGACAAACAATAGTGTGATTGCCTTCTTGGGAGTTGTTTTGACAGTAAATCTGTGTTGTCACTGCCTGGGTGGAGTCTCTTTCTCCAGCCTTCACTGAAGAATTCTTACCAGTTTTGCACAGACCGTGGATCAAGTTTTGCTGCTCTTCTCTGACTGTTGCCTACCATTTTATATGTCCAATTTCGTTTGCCTTCTTGTGGTGGTGTGGGTTGTTTTGGGTTGGGGTCTTTTTTTTAGCTAATTAATAGATTCTAATCTGTTGATTGAAAACTTGAGATTCTGACACCTAGACTGGGCTAGAGCTAAGGTCAAATTGTTCATTTTCATTTCTTTTATGGAAATCGGGTTCGGAGGCAGGGCTGGGACTTTTGAGAACTCCTCAGAAAACCTTTCATAACTAAACATGGACAGAATTTTCCAATCCAAATGAAAGATTGCAGTGTCTGTCATTTGAAACGTCCTCGTTGGAGTTCAGTCTTGTAGGGCTAGACTGAATTAAGGATTGAGCTGACTAGGCATTGCTAAATTTCGGTTTGGGGCACCTGGTTTTCATGGAGCAGAATTCAAAACTCCGTATACCATCCAGGAGAAAACTTGGATTGCTACTCAGAGGCGTCTACAGGGAGCTGCCTGCTCCTGTTCTCACGGAGCTCTGCTAAGCTCAGGCATGTCTGAAGAGGCATGTCAGGAAGAAAACCACAGATCTTTGATAGATACAGGCATCTGTAATATCGTCTCTAAATACTGAAGTTTTGCCGCTGCTGTCATAACTTTATGGCATAACATGGTTAAAGTCCTTCCCCAGAGAAAGCTAGACCTGAGTTCCATTACCACTTCAGCGTGTCGGGATTTAACCCTGCATCTCCTGCTTTACTAGGATAATGCCATAGCTACACAGCTTTGACATAACATTGTTTTCTAAGCCCTCCCTATTTCTTTCAGGTTTACTGCTTCTTTATCTTCTGTCTCTGGTCCATTTCATTGTTCAGTTTGGAAGTTCGCACTATACTTCTTGTTTTCTTGTTTTCAGTTCTGTATTATGTGTTTCTGTTTGTATTTCTTTGCTGGTTTCATGTTTAAAATTGATGCTTATGATTTTTTTTTCACTATGGCATTGCAGTGGTTCTGTGTTTGTGTCCATATAGCTGAACAGGTGACCCGAGTCTTTAACTTACTACAGATGTAGTGAGTCTCATTTTCTTTTTCCCTACTTTCTGTTGACATTTGTTTCTTTTGCATATGTGTTTCTGAGGAAGGAAGGTTCTTGCAAGAAGAAATCACCAGAAAATTACTCGATGAACCTTTCTTCATTTCATTTGATCATCCTCAGCCCAGACACCCTTGTTCCTTTGTTATGGCACCCTGTTTTAGTGTTAGCTGCTGCAGGAATCCCTTCACGCTGGGTTGTTCTGCCAAACACACTTGAAGAGTCAGTTGGAGAACTCTTTGCCTCTACAGGCCTATTTGGACTAAACTCTGTGACTGACATAGTTACAAATCTGCTATAGATGATGTTTTGGTAGGTGGATTCGTAGCTTTACTGCATGCTTGGATGATGAACACCTCTACTCTCGTAGACCTCTTCACAGAATATACATATCTTCAGTTCTACCTAATAAATGCCACTGATTTATGAAGACCTGACCAGCATATCTGAAAGTCCTGTGCTTCAGTAGCCTAGCAAAATTAAAGTGTAACTGCAAGGACATGAGCCTGGTAGGTTGTTTTATCATTCCTGTACTCTATAGCCTGGAACCTTCAAAATGTGAACATGTTCAGTGCCAACCAGTAACTAGTGTCAGTCCAAAGCAATTTCTCTATATTGTCCGTCTTATTTGATTGCTCTGTTTGGGATTGTGGAGTCATTTCTTTAGCTGTATGAAGGTTAGTCTTTTTACTTGTGTAGTTAAGAACAGACACAGGGCTGTCTCACGTTAAAATGTGAGCTCTGTCATCAGCCACAGAAGAAATGTGAAGCCCTAAGGTGAGTCTGCAAATAAAGCAGGGGATTGCTGTGAAATACTTATCAGAGAAGCTCTCTACGTGTTCATTTTGCTTACTATGAATTTTAAACATTTCAAGGAAAAGCAGTATTGGCCTGGGTTTGCTGCGCACTCGTGGCCTTTATGTGTAACCTTGACATCAAGATGTTGAGGAAGGTCATTCCCACTGCTGGCAATCACTTTCAGAACATGAAGCAACACCCTTAAGTACATAGGAGACAGGAAAACACTATTGCTTGGGTAATCTAATATTAATCAAGCATTAGTTGCATAAATGGGGACAGGATCTGTCACAAGTCATGTCCTACTCACTGCTCATGTAGGATTTGGTTTGATATCTAAGTGCACAAAAGATATACAGAGAAAATATGTTATAAAGTAGATGCCAAGAATGAAATGTTTCTTCCAAAAGCAGATCCTGACATGGATAGGGAACTTGAACTTCTCTCTCAAAACTAGCAGGAAGAGAGTTGCAGCTTAGATAAATAGTTATCGTTACTACTTTCCCAGGGAGCGCCTGCCCCGTGCTGGAGTTCGTTGTCGGCCTTGTCAGAAGCAGCAGTTACTCAGGAATTCCTTCAGGCACGGCAGTGGCTGTGTCTGTTCTGCAGAGGGGCAAGTCCTTTCGGAAGCTGTTAGGAAGAGAGCCTCGTAGAGGATCCTTGGAAACATTTCAAAACTTCATATTAGTTAAGTAAGGTAGTTACTTCATGCCTTGTTTTCAGCAGTGAAACTGGAATATAAATTTATACTCCCATCCTAAACCCCCTCTTCTTTCCTACCCCCACCCCAGTAATTTCTTTCTGTAACCACGCTGTGTTTTACTCTCCTTCAGCTTCCCCTCTGGCTTGAGAGGTTTGCACTGTAAACACGATGACTGAAATGATTCTGGTTATAAATAACAACCTTCTGCTTGTTTTTTGTTTTGTTTATTTTTAGCTTGATTCAGCACTTGAGAGACTAGTGATGTGTGTAAACAGGACTGATGAAGCAGATACAGAGGGGGAGGACTCTTTTGGTCGCTTCTCTGCTGAAGGAAGTGTATCATGTAAATTTTTTCTTCTGCACAGGCACTTGTTTGTCTGCTTGTTCTGCTTTGCCAGAAAAGATGAACCAGCTGCTGGAGGTCATTGATGCACTGAGGTCACATGAATTGCAGAAATTATTCTGAGTTAGCTTTGGTGTGTATGCGTGTGTTTTTGGCAGTGGATTGCCTCTGGAAAAATGAAGCTAGCTAATGATTACTTGTCTCTGGGGGGGTGTACATCCTTATCAGTTGGCTTAAGCATGACAAAGGGGTCAGCAACCATGGTACCATTCTGATTAACTTATCTGATTCCACTGTCACTAGCTACTGCTTTTGGATTTCAAAAGGGGTGAGGGCGGCAGATTCAGAGCCAAGGTCACTAAAGCCACAAAAAGCAGGAATAAGAATGATCATATTTCCATGGGTTTTCATGCTCATCAGTGTGTTTGCACTGGAAAGAGAAGGCATCTCTTATCTATATCTGAGAGGGAAGGAGACCAGTGTTCGGCTGCTCAAAGTACTCCAGGTGTTTGTCTTATGTGGAATTGATTAAACAGCTCAATCATCATAACGGGTTCCCAAAACATTGTCTTGTTGAAAACAAACATAAGATTGCTGGTTGATAAGAGATACCATTAAGATACTAATGAATTCATTAGTCCATGGAGTAAATCTTTAGAGGCTAAAGTGTTTTTTGGCAAGGGACATGAAATATAAAATACCCCTTATCAGTTACATAATCTATTTTTTTTTTTGTATAGGTCTAATTTGTTACCATTTTCTGAGATCAGGATCTCTATGCCTCACATGTTGTTGTTACGCTCTTTTCAGTGGATAAGGTCAGTTTGTTAGAGGAAAATATATCCTACTGAATCCAGCAGCCTGAGGAAGGCAAGGCTGCTGCTGCTGCTCCATATCCCCAGGTCTAACCAGTATCAAGGCTGAAGGTGTATTCCCAGCAGGCACACGCACACAAAACATGTATATGCACAACGTATATACATGGCAAGTCACACAGATGAGACAGGCAACAGTGACAGCCTCATCCTCGTCCCTTCTCTGGCTAAGCAGGACAGAGGTCCAATAGTGAGAATACATATACATGTATATAGAGATACACACACACACACACATGTGTTTGTACAAGGTGGATCCCTTCAGCAACTGGGCTGACACTCAGTCTGCCCAGTAGCTGGCTCCTGCATCCCAGTCTCCCCAGCTGCTGGCAGCTGGGCATATGAGCCCTCAAGGCTGTAGCTCCACTCCAGTTGCTGGTACAGACCATTATGTGTGCACGCGCGTGGCTGGCTAGGACTCCCCAGGCCCCAATAGCTGCCCCCTCTGTGCTCTTACTCTTAGAGATACACAGATGCTCTCACACCCAGAGCTGGCAGGGACTCCCATGGTCCCAGAGCTGGCCCTCCTGTGCTGCTCTGGGCTCCTGAAGATGAGCCTTTGATGGGCTGATGGCTCCTGTGATGGACCTGGGAGTAGCCCGGCAGGGCATTATCCAGGCTCTCCCTCCTGCCATTGTCCCTCTGAGTAACTCTGTGGGTGTGCCAAGGAGCTTTATCACACAACCCAACACAGTTTATGTAGCCATCTCTCCTTTCTGTGTGGAGTAAAGTGGAAATTTTGCCTAAAAGCTGTATAGTAATTCAAGGTCCTGATTTTTATTTTTTGTTTTTATTTTTTTCCCAAAGATTCACCCTTGGAGTGTATTTTTTTAGCTTAGGACCTATACAAGGAAAATTCTGTTTGTTTTACAAGTTATTTCTAAATTTGTGAAGCTTTACATGAAGGCTACAGGTCTAAATAATCTGTTCGTTAGTGGATTTAGTGGGAGTAGTGGAGGTGGAATGAGGTTGATAAGCACAGTCCAAGAAAACTGGGAGAATGCATTCTGTATGGCCCCACCCAGTCATTTTACACCTTTGTGCTTGTTTTAAAAACTTCTATTCCGGCTTGGCCTACTTTTATACATACCACTCAAGGTGATAAGTGGAAGGGCATAGGGCACTGGGGGATCAGGCCAGAGAGGAAAGAAATAAATGAGAGAACATGTAGTTCCTAAAATTGCCTCAGTTTTTGTGTCTAGCCTCTTCAGACAGTAGGAACAGACCTTGCAATAACTCTGCTTTTCAGTGTACATTTGGGAGAATGTATTTTACATAGAGTGGCAGTATTTCCGCCAGCCCTTTGGCTGATGGCAGTCACTCACATTTATTTGTAAGCTTACAGATACAAAATACTTCATAGACTTTGCAGTTCATAATCAAACTTGGAATTCCCTAGCACAGATGTGTTTTTCTACTATAACGCTGTACTAGTACTGTCCACCTGTGCTTTTCCACTATTTAAACTCTGTGCTTAGCTAGCAGAAGAAAGGTTTTCTGCTCTTTTAAAACAGGCAAGTCAACAGATCTCCTACTGACTCCCCCCTGTTGCACTAGGTAGTTCAGATACATTCAAGTTAGATCATAGAATCATTTAGGTTGGAAAAGACCTTTAAGATCATCAGGTCCAACTGTTAACCTAACACTGCCAAGTCCACCACTAAACCATGTCCCTAAGTGCCACATCTACCTGTCTTTTATATACCTCCAGGGATGGGGACTCAACCACTTCCCTGGGCAGCCTGTTCCAGTGCCTGACTGCCCTTTCGCTGAAGAAGTTTTTCCTAATATCCAATCTAAACCTCCCCTGGTGCAGCTTGAGGCTGTTTCCTCTCATCCTATCGCTTGTTACCTGGGAGAAGAGACCGACCCCTACCTGGCTACAGCCTCCTTTCAGGTAGGAGCGAAAGTGCCCCATTTTGTAATTATAAGCCCATTAAAGCTGCAATAATCACAAAGTACACTATTCTTCATGTCTCCAGCTTTTTTTTTTTTCTCCCCATAGTCATATTTTGAATCTAAGGAACAGCAGCCAATTGTAGTCCTTATAAATTTTATGGCTGCATTCTAATTCACGTGGACTGGATCAAAGGTTATGATTCTCTACAAGAATCAGTGTAGATGGCTTAACAGCCCTCCTTTATCATCTAAGATTGGGAAGAGAAAGTACTTAATTATTAGTGATAGTGTTATAAATTGATGTTTGCTTCATTTTTTTTTCTATTTAACACCTTCAATTTGATAATAGCAGTAAAGACATAAGACAGGCCTTTATCAGTCAGATAAATAATCACCAACTCAAGTCTTTTGCATACAGCTTTTAACTACTTCAGCTCAGCTCTTATCTGGCTGATAAGATTAATGGCAGTGTTTCTTATAGCTTTTTAATTCTATTCTTGCCATGAAGTTCAAACATTGTCCGAGAGCAGTATTCCACTATTAATTAGGACTCGGATGCCCAAAGATTGCCTCTTTCTTCCTTTGGATAAAGGTCTGGGAGTTTTCAGAACTCATAGCGGTGAGCTTTGTCTTCATGGAAATGACAATATCTGCTTTTGCTCTTCCTTGAGCATGCTGGGAGAGAAGGGCAAGGCTGAATCTCCAAGCCTTGGCTATCTCTTTTGGCAGTTTGTCATACTGCTATTCAGCAAACACTTGGAGAGACACTTCAGCCAGTCACAAAATGCTGCTATTTTGCCACTCCATGGACAATGCGTATCATCTGTTGTAAACACAAGCATCTCAATCCTTGTTCTGTGTGTGCTTTTGCAAAAGAGATGGATGATATTGAAAACTTTCATCTTTATTGTATTATCTATAGCTTAGTATTCAAAATGATCATGAGAGAACATGGTTGTGGAGGGCTGTTAAGATGAAGTTGGTGACATGACATGGAATACAGAAAATGATGCATCCAGCTATAGTTTTCATAGTTTCATAAATCCATGCTGACTATTCTCAATCACCTCATTGTCCTTAACGTGTTTGAAAATGATTTCCAGGGTTACTTGTTCCATCACCTTCCCAGAGATCAAGGTGAGGCTGACCAGCCTGGAGTTCCCTAGGTCCTTCTTACTCACCTTGAAAGTGGGAATGACGTTGGCTTTCTTCCAGTCCTTAGGAACTTCCCCAGTTGTCATGACCTTTCAAAGGTAATTGAGAGTGGCCTTGCTCCCTCAGCCCTCGTGGGTATGTCCTGTCAGGTCCCATGGACTCGTGTCTGTCCAATCTGTTTAAATGTTCCCTTACCTGATCCTTTTCCATGGATTTAAGTTTTCCTTGCTCTAGACTTTCCCACTGGTCTCAAGGGCTGGGATTGCTAAAGGCTGATCTTACCAGTAAAGACCGAGGCAAAGCTCATCTTTCACCACGTCCTTTGTCACCACTGTCCTTTTCAGTAGAGAGCCCACATTTTCTATAGTGTTCCTCTTGCTGCTGATACACCTGTAGAAGCCCTTCTTGTTGCCATTCATGTCCTCCTTCAGATTCAGCTCCAGGTGGACTTTGGCTTTCCTAACCCCATCCGTGGATGCTCGAAGTGTCTCTATATTTATTCTTCCTGTGTCATCTGTCCTTGCTGCTACCTCTCATATGCTTCTTTTTCATGTATGAGTTTTGCCAGGAGCTCCTTGTTCATCTACACAGGCCTCCTACCACTCGTGCTTGAATTCCTGTTACTTGGGATGGACCATTCTTGAGTCTGGAGGAGGTAATCCTTGAAAATCAGCTAGCTCTCCTGGACCCTTCTTGTCTTCAGGACCATATCCCATGGGATTCTTCTAAGCAGGTCCCTGAACAGACCAAATTCTGTTCTCCTGAAGCCTGGGATTGTAAGCCTGCTATAGGTCTTGTTTCCCTCAGGATCCTGAACTCCAGCACCTCATGGTCACGGCAGCCAAGGCTGCCCCCAGGCTTCATATTTCTCCATCACCTGTGGCAGGAAGCTATCATCACCGAACCTCAGAAGGCTCCTGGATTCCTTGTGCCCTGCTGTGTTGCCCTTCCAGCAGATACTAGGGGCATTAAAGTTTCACTTTCACTGGGCAGAAGTTGATACGCTAGGATTCATGGGTAGCTCGCTGTCTGTGGCAGGGCAAGATGTGAAGTAGGAAGTGGTATTTGTGGATAGGTAGACACTGATGTGGGAAACAAGTGCTACAGATGTTAGTGGCCAAGCATATCTTAGTATGACGGCATTGCTGTAAATATGAAATAAGATACATGTGTAATATGGAGGTTAGAAGAAAGCCAGAGGGCTGCTCAGATGGGAATTGCTGGTAGAGCAATCCTATTCTAAAGCTGACCGGATCAAAATCTGCAGGTAGGCGGAAAAAATTGTAATGCTGAGAGTTATAATTTGCTAAACAATAACATGAGAAAACAGTTCACAAAATGTCGTTCAGGCTTCTCGGTGAATTGAAACTATGGAATGATGTAAAAGAAGCTTCAGATGTATTTCAGGAGTACAAAGGTAACAAGCTCTGATGGTACCCTTGATATGATACTGTTCTTACAAACGAGTTTGAGAGATCTTATTTCACGTGATAAAGCTGAAGTAATCTTGAATGTAGTGTAAATAAAAAATTATAATTTCAGTAAAAATATCCTTTTGTGGCTGACTATGTGGGGAAAATGTTGCTTACAAAACAATGAGAACTGAAGAGATGCTAGGCTGCGTCTGTCCTAGGAGACAGAGAACAGCGAGCACCGAGAGGAAAATTCCAGCACCTTTGTCAGACTGAAGGCCTAGGTAGCAATATTAGTATTTTGCTGCCAGGCAGACTGTATTTGCTGAATCAGAACATTGGACCAATCGTGGTTTGCTTTGTCTGAGTGTTTAGGTCGCAATTTGTTTAATTTCTGCACGGTAACCCTTTTCTAGGAAGGTATTGATGTACAGCTAAAAACTAAACACCTCTGGGTTAGCTCCCTGGGCTGAAGACAAACACATGCTTAAGTGACTTGCTGGACTTGATCCCAAGGGCCTGGTTTACAATTATGGCTCTGTTTCCCATTGCACTCGTGTTCTGTCATCAAATGTAGTGCTAGCCAGCATCTCTGCTTAATGATGTAGCCGTCCTGTCATTTTGCTCATAATTTGGAGTTGTGTTTCTTGCCCCGTATTTCTAGAAGCAGCCAACAAGGGACAAAGGCATTAACAGAGTATCTCCTAAATATGTTAAGGTGTTTATAGCGCTAAATCAGACAGAGGAATAGATGTTTACAAACCTTCTGGCTAGTTTTAAAATTGCGTAAATCTCCTGACTCCTGTTTTAGTGGGCACGGGACTGAGAATAGCAGTAAGTGGCACATCCATTGAAAGAATAACTTTTTGAAAGTAGTGGATTGTGCATCCTTGAGATGCTGTCTGGAAAAAGAAGGCTGTGAAACAGAGGAGAAAGCAGGTGGATGGATGCAGGAAGCAACAGGCTGTTCAGAAGAAAGAAGTGGCTTTCCCTGTTAAAACCGGAGTTGTGTCTTTTGGAGATGGATGTGACAGTTTGAGTAAGCAGGAAGTAAGTCAGCAATAAAGCAATCTCCCTTCCACACTGACATTTCCTTTAGAAACTGAGGAGGGAAGATCCAGATAAGCATGAATGTAACCTTCCAATTTTGTTTCTGCAATTATTTACAGAGTAATTAATGCAAAAGCTTTTGTTGCCTAAGAGAAGCATAAATCAATGGCTTCTGTCTAATAAAGATTGTGAGCGTGGTTTATTTACTTACTGCTGTTACAGACTGTCTAATTAGTGCTTTTAAACTGCATTCACAGTTCCTGTCTCTAGCTTGTCAAAATACATTCTTTGAAAGGAAATGCCAAATCCAAGGTTAAAAAAGTAACCAAACTTCTTGTGTCTGCAACCAGGTTTTTTTAGTGGAGACTGTGGAACTGTTCTTCCTTGGCTCCTGCTCCGTGAGATGAACTATGGAACATGCTCAAGAACACGAAGCATGTCTTGAGCAAACCCAGAGGTATTGTGTGGAGAGACCAATATATAACCAAGAGCTCTTGCAAGGACAGCTGCACAGACGAGAAAGAACACCTCAGACTTTAAGGCAGAAGATTGCACATTCTTGTCGGTAGGGTTTTTTGTCTTATCTTTATTTTATTGATTAGAAATATTCTAATTCTTAATTGATTCAAGCACATAGCTGGTAATCTCTTCAAAGAAACCTAAAAGATAAAAACACTAGTTCTACTTTGATTATTCAGCAAGACTGTGATAAAGTTGTATGTGTTTTTATATGTTCGTAATGTAGTTATATATTAAATGTTGGATAAATTTGTTGAATTGCCTTCATCAAAGTGCAAAGGAAAAATATGCAGGATAGGAATGTGAGGTATTAGTCAAATCATGTGACATGAATTCATAAGACCCAGAAAAATATCTGTCCTTTTTACATGGAAGTACTTATGGCCAGATTTGTGCTTCACATGATCCTTTCACGGAAGAAGAATGGAGATGTATGACAGCTGTGTAGAAATCTAAATTATTAAAAGACATAATAGAGGCATTCTGTAGCTTTTAACTAACTGCCTTGGAATCTAAGTATCATCTGATTAGACAGGTAATGTCTTTAACTGTGCAACTCTTGCTCTGAGGTACCAGAAGATAGTGAAGAGAAACTTATTCTAGTTAAGTTCTCATAGCTTTACGTTTATCCATGCTTCATTTGCAGAGTTGATTCAATTTCTTGCTAGAACCTTGTTCTGCAAGACAACAAATGATTTCTGCCTGACTGCTTGTCTGTAAAATATTCCTGTTCACGTGATTTGACATTTGGAGATTTGTTTTGGATAATGGAATGACCATTCTAATGGTAACGGCACCTAATTCCACCTCAAAAAACTTATCTGTCCTGAATAAAAAATATTGGATCAAAATCCTCCTGAGCTATGACTTCTTGTGATTCAGTCTGCTTAAACATGGAGAAGTGTGGATGACTGTAGTTCCTCTCACTTGTAGCCATAAGCTGCCTCACTATGCAATTTATCCCCTGAAAATTCAGAAATGTTAACAAATCTCTGCAGTTCTCTTGCAGTTCCCATACACAGAAAAGCATTTATATGATCCCAGTGTTATATTTTTACCCAAGGTTAAACTTTCTTATCACAGAACAATCAGTGTGATGCATGGCAGTACTGGATAGAGATATTTATTTCCTGGCTCTAGTCATTTGTCATGAGTCAGGGTTTCAAAAGGTTAATAACGCTAAGAGACACAAGGATCAGTGTTGCTGGCTTCAGTGCCTTTCCTTTCAGGGTAAAGAAGGGTTATGTTCTCAAATAGCCTTAAAGTGAGGCTATCAGTACCAGTGGTAGTAATAAGCATTAGTAAAATAATAGTTTTTTTAAAAAAAGCATAATAGTATAACATGTTATAATCAAAAAAAGTATAAAGCGCACAAATAGTAAATAAAAACAGGAAAAAGCATTGCAAAGTACTTTGAGTGAAAACTGCTATCAGAAAGCAAGTTATCCTCAGGGGATTGTTACTAGGAATGATCTCGGCAAAAAGTGCTGTGTGACTGCTCAATCATGCATGGAATTGAACCGTTTCACTTCCCACTTACCTCCAGCCTCACAAGACCGTGATTCTCTTCTCCAGTTCCATAAGGTTTGTGAACACCAACCAACATGTGATAAAGGGCTAAATTAACTGGAGTCATAGTTGGTTGTGCTTAAGCTTTGTCCAGAAATTATTGTCATCAGGGGTCTAAGCCTGCCTTTAATGGAGCTGTTTCCCTGCAGAGGGATGAAAGACAGTTTTTTCGACCTATTTGTCCCCTGCTAGTGTGTAACTTTTTCTTTCTGCTTTGTATTTTCAGTTGTTCTTCTAAGAAAGCCAAGTCTCATCTTTACAGTTTCTTACCAATTTTAAAATGGCTTCCCCGTTACCCAGTGAAGGAATACTTATTAGGAGACATAATCTCAGGTATAAGCACTGGGGTTATGCAGCTTCCTCAAGGTGAGTATCTCTCTGGATTTATTTATCCTCCTCTTCGCTTTTTCTGCCTGTGCTTTTATGGTAGTGCTTGGCTTCTTGAACAGGTCCCCATGAGAATAGGATGTGTATTTCAGGTGTGTACGTGGAGATCAGTACATTCTGCAGACCAGCCCATAATGATGATACCCTTAAAACTGCAAGTCAGTGATATGCAGCAAACTCTTGACAGAAGCTTATCCTGCTGGTCAATACCAACAGCTCTTGATGACAGAACAACTTTTCACAGTTTAAGTGCATGTCTAAACCTTTGCTGAATGCACCCAGTTATTTTCTGATCTTATCATCCTGAAAGTTGTAGCAAATTTCCTACAGAAGGTAGCAGTATCTAATAGATATATAGGCAGGCTTCCTACCCTGGTACGGCCCGCAGATTACTATCCATTATTGATTTTTCTTTTTGCAACAAGAAGTCCGAGGGCAATCAAGAGAGATTTCAGGGCCTTGGGGTGACTGGTTAGGGAATCAGGAGCACAAGTAGTGTTCCCTGTCCTTCCAGTTGCAGGGAATGATGAGGGAAGAAACAGGAAGAGCCAGCAGATCAATACCTGGCTCCGAGCCTGGTGTCACCGGCAGAATTTTGGGTTTTTTTGATGATGGGCTGGTGTACATGACACCAGGCCTGCTGGCAACAAATGGGGTACACCTGTGTCAAAGTGGGAAATGGATCCAGCTGGAACTTAATCTGACTACTGCCATAAAAGACAATAAAAAACGTTTCTATAAATATATTAGCAACAAAAGGGGCAACGAAGCTGGTGAAGGGTCTAGAGCACAAGTCTAATGAGGAGCGGCTGAGGGAGCTGGGGTTGTTTAGTTTGGAGGAGAGGAGGCTGAGGGGAGACCTTATTGCTCTCTACAACTACCTGAAAGGAGGCTGTAGCGAGGTGGGGGTTGGTCTCTTCTCCCAAGTGACAAGGGATAGGACGAGAGGAAATGGCCTCAGGTTGTGCCAGGGGAGGTTTAGGTTGGATATTAGGAAAAACTTCTTCACTGGAAGGGCAGTCAGGCATTGGAACAGGCTGCCCAGAGAGGTGGTGGAGTCTTCATCCCTGGAGGTATTTAAAAGACAGGTAGACGTGGTGCTTGAGGACATGGTTTAGTGGTGGACTTGGCAGTGATAGGTTAACGGTTGGACTCTATGATCTTAAGGGTCTTTTCCAACCTGAATGTTTCTATGAGTCTGTGTTTCAAGAGAGCATCTGTTGCACAGTAACCAAACTAAATTCAACCAGAGAAGAACATGCAAGAAACCAGAGGCTGATCCCTCTTTTTCTCTTAAGGCTAGAAGTCACCAGTTTAAGCTGGAACCATAGTAGTGGGCAATGATTTCCATGGTGCAAATAAATCAAAAGTATCTTCTATAACAAGACTGCAAATCTGTGGAATTTCTATTAAATTACTTGGAATTTTCACCCCAAGTGGAGCCTGGCCCTGAAGAAGGAGCAGGCTCTGTGGAGGATGAAGAGAAAACCAGTGTTCACTCTTCTGTTCAGCTTTTGGTGACTGGACCAGTGGAATCTTTTATTCAGCCTAACACCTTACTATCAGCAGTTTCAGAACTGCTATGGGGTTAGAAAGTGACAGCATTTTTATAGCAGCATTGTTATGGGGTGCCATCAGTGCTCTGGGAATGGCAACTTCGCGACAGCTGCTACAGTCCCAGTAGATTTCCCCACGAGGTCTTGGAGTAGAGGGAATTCTTGAATTTGTGCAGAGCACAGTCCAGAGGAGTCCTCAAGCTTAGGGTAATGCAATTAAGCATATATAAGCATTTTGCCTTATTTCACATTTCCACCTCACTCATTCCACTTTAGGCTGAGGCAGGTCTGAAGAATTAATCTGTAAATCCAAGAAGCCTAGATTTTAATAGGCATTAACCCATTAAAGCAATGGAATATCCTAATTTAGTCTGTGCAGTTGACTTCTTTATTTCTGTAGCTTCCTGAGTTTGTGCAATTTTTTATAATTAAGGATGTTTTTTTCTTATACAAATATAAACATCAGCTTATCTTAAACTGATAAGTAATGTGGTTAACTGTCAGGCAAATCTGTTTGACACAAGTGTTACCGGTTGTATACTGAAACACAGTTTGTGTGATGACCAGATAAGGGCACTAAAATTTAAGTGGTCAGCAGTGAACTTTATATTTAATTTTGTGACTTTGTTTTAAATTAAACATTATTCTTTCCTTCGGTGACTGCAGACATGCCCTTACACTGCTCCTAATCTTTCCCTTTCTAAAAAGACCAACGTTGAACTTTTATTTTTCTGGAACAGATGTAATTATAGCAAGCATGAGTTCAAAGAAGCCTGGGAATCATTCCAGGAAGAACTACAATGACCAGGATGTTTAAGCCATGAACTCCTGTCATGTCAATATCTCCTTATTTCCTTGGCACTGACAGCCTTTAAAAATGCCAGTACAAATGGAAAGGAAAAGGAATAAAAGGGTATTCAGATCAGTGACTTCCCATTGACCCCCCCCTCCTGGTTTTGAAACCACTGGGTTTCAGTTCTGGTCACTTGTACTGTTAGGTTCACCACCCTATTAAAGGGCAGGCGGTAGTAGTACAGGGTGGTCTGCTGATAGGCTTGGCATGAGAGGTAGCCCCTGGGGCAGAGAATGTATGTGGGATGATTTTCACAAGTACTTAATGAAAAGCTCATTGCTGCAAGAGAACAAACGATATCATCAGTCCAGTTCTGACGGGAATATGAATTCTTGGTTAGGACTCAGGCATTGCTTAAGGCATGAGCAAGGCCGTGTGAGCTGATACACTGCGCAAGAGTGCTTGGATGACACAGAAGTTCCCTTCCTGTTTTGGTTCTTTTGTTGTAACCTGGTGCTTTGTCTCTCAATTTAAAAATAAATTAATAGGGAGAGGTGGTTTTGAGTATCACTAGCTCTCCATGGTGGGTGAACCGTTGCTTCCTTTTGTGATTTGCACTGGACCGTTGAGCTTTTCAGTCCTAACTTGGACCAGTCTGCCCAAGTGTGGTAAGAACACACAGCTTCCTCATGAGTCTGCACTTGCAAAGGTGAATTGGAGAACCAAGCCAAGCCAGGATATCGTGTTTTCTTCTCAAGGCCCATTTGTTCAGTTCTGGTATCTAATTCTCATTAACGCAAGCTGTGTAGAACTGTTGATTTTGCTGGAACTGCTCGGGACAGTGGCACGCCATAGCACGTGGTGCACACGATTTGCTTGTGAGCCTGGTCCCATGATAAGCGCACACAGAGTCACGCAGAGGGGGAGCATCATGGGAGGTGTCCCTCCCCGGTGTCGCTTAGAGCTGCTCCCCCACAGTTCCGTTGTTGTGCTTGCCAGCCCCTCTACAAATAGGAATGGTGTGGATCATACTTCCACTGCGTGGAACTGGACAGGGCTTAATAATGAAAGGACTTCATCTTGGGGAAGAATACCAGACTGTATAAGCTCTATGACCTTACGGATTGTAAACAATGATTGTCTGCTTATTTTACATTTTGGAGCATGTTTTGCAGAAACATAAACTGTTATCTCATCCCACTCGTTCTGGGGTGAGGGAAGAGGGAAGTGTTTAATCAGTCATCGATTACCATGAAGATCATGTCTGATGAGAAGAGGAGGAGAAAAATCAAATGTGTCCCACTGGTTATGGGGTTTGGGGGTTTTGGGTGTTTCTAATTACATTCTTTGACAGATGAAAACAAAAGCACCAAAAAGTGTGGGCTATTAAGAAGTACTTCCAGCCACAAAGGCAAAACAATGAGTGCCCAGGTGCACAGATATACACACAGACATGCACGCACACACCTGCAGTGTCTGTAATTAGAGACTTCTAGTTTCCTGATTCAAACCATCAGGTTTCTAGGCACTGCCCTACAGTATTATATATATTAAAGAATATTCCCTGCAAGACTTCTTGTTTTTTACACCTGTGATATGTCACTAGATTTCCTGTTAGGTGAGTTCAGTTTTAGTAGGCTTGAATCCTTTTGCTTCAGATGGTTTCTTTCTGTTGTTTGCCTAACATACATATTTGTGTCTGTTTTCTAGGTTTAGCGTATGCTTTGCTGGCAGCTGTTCCCCCAGTATTTGGCCTATATTCTTCATTTTATCCTGTCTTTCTATATACTTTTTTTGGAACCTCCAAGCACATATCAATAGGTATATCTGTATGGATAACTGAAAGTCTGTGTGTGTGTTTAATAAAGTTGTAAAAAATAAAATTGGAGAAATAGAAAGTGTAGTTGTTTTCCATAAATTCAGACTTAAGTGAATAGGAGAAACACAAATGTATCAAACATTAGCAGTATTTTTTATTGTTAATTTGTCCATCCTACTTAGGAAGGAACAGAAGAACATGTTTTATTGGATTAGATCTAGAAACGTGTGCTGTGAACTCCTGAACTATAATTTCGTCACTGCAGTCAGCTGTCTCTGTGGCCAGGATGAATCTTTAATTTGCATAACAGAAACAGAGACAGAAAAAAAATTACAGTGTTTACTTACCATAGAGATGTATGTTCACCATCTAACTAGCTTTAATGGTGCTGAGTACTGGAGCAGATTTTGGGACTAAAAAATACAATATTGAGTTAGAAAACTCTATTATAGTTTAATTCCACATATCTTTTAATAAGAACCACTCCTAAAAAAAAAAAAAAAAAAAAAAAAACAAACAACACACCAGGTTTTTAACCAATTATTTTCCTCTCCCTCTTATTTCAGGCACCTTTGCTGTGATTAGTATGATGGTTGGCGGCGTTGCTGTGAGACAAGTGCCTGATGAAATTATTTCTGTAGGCTATAATTCTACTAATGTTACAGATTCCTTTGAATATGACAATCCTAGGGATGCCAGGAGGGTACAGGTGGCTGTGACTCTCGCCTTTCTTTCAGGAATTATCCAGGTATGTGCTTGCAGTTTGCTCTAAGGACAAGTTCAAATGCTGCTGCTAGACTTGCAGTTGCAAGGGGTGCTGGGTCATGGCAGATCCCTGGTCAATAGACTTGTGCTTCAGCACTGCACTGTCTAGAATACAGGCTGCTTCGTGGCAGCCACATAACAGAAGTGGGGAGGGATACACTGGAGGCAAGTCTTTGTCTGGCATCTTGGCTTGACTGGGGAAAATGGGACCTTCCCCCTTTCATTTTTTCCTATCCCATCAGAAAAAGTCAACCTGATGTTCTCTAATCTGTCCATAAATGCATACAAACACAGGTGTTTACCCATATCCCACATTGTACCTGCCAATGGCCTGGAAGATTTGGTGCGTTGATGGCTGCTTACTGAACTGTGGCTTTAGAAAGGCCAAGTTCAGGTTTGCCTGATCTGGCTTGGGCAAGAGGTGTCCTGTGGCCTGTCTGCTATATAGTGCTGATGTTCAGGCTCCAGTGGGAGTCACTAGGTTAATCTTCCTCTTCTTCATTAGTTGTGTTTAGGTCTCCTTCGATTTGGATTTGTAGCCATCTATCTAACGGAGCCTCTGGTACGAGGATTTACGACTGCTGCTGCAGTTCATGTCTTTACTTCTCAGTTAAAGTATCTCCTTGGCATTAAGACTAACCGATACAGTGGACCCCTCTCAGTTGTATATGTGAGTAACTACATTTACTAAACATGCACATTCTGCGTTGTCTGGATCTAGTACTTAAACCTTTTCCTATTTTTTTTAAATTATTTTGGCACTAAGTAGAATAATGCTTCAGTATTCAAAACTGGATATGAGGTCTTTAAGTGCCATAGCAATATATAAGCATCTTAAAGTGCAGCGTGGGTGCAACTTGATAGATCAGCATGGTCTGATGGGCAGATTTTAGGGTTCTGATAAATGTAGTTTTGTAATATGAACAGATAATTTTCATTGAAGCAAGTGTCTTGTACATCGTGGGAAAAGGTGCTGCTAAAATGTGTCACTGTAGACGAGACATGTTTTGCAAAGCTGGGAGATGTTATTCTCAGAACGCTGCCCAGTCTGTATGTCTTTAATTTCACACATGCTTCCTGATGGCAGTATCCTTCATTTCCTGTTTGTAAGCGGTTTTGTAGCGTGGTTGGACACAAAGTGCTGTATCATCATAAATGTACCTGTTCTTTAGATGAGGAGGAAAAACTATTTTGAAATAAGGACACTTAGTGTAAAACATTGCTATTTATCGAAGACCCTAAGCATTAAAACCGATTGTTCAGAGCATGTAGGGGATCCAGTATTTGACATAGCTCATAGCCTAATCTTCCACTCACCTTCTGTCTAACACAAAGGGATGCGAGAGGACAGAAGAAAAACCATGCAGTGTAAAGCTATGATTTGGTTAGTATGACTTAAGTAAAACCAAAAGCTCGTTACCTGCATTTAAAATCGACAGTTGTACTCTGAAAAAAATGTAATGGATCCCATGCAGCAAATTATTTATTTAAAGGGACATTCCTAATTGAAATCACAACCAAAGCTTTTTAAGTTTATATGAGCATTACTTTTCTTGCTGTTATGAACACACAGAGTTGAAATGCATCTGAATCTGGTTTGGCTGCCAGTCTAGGAAGCCCCAAGTTGTTATCACAAAACCAATGCTCTGATTTTGCAGACAAGAACTCCTGAGTGGAAGAATAGGGAAGATCTCAGATATCTGTGAAAACCCAAGCTTTTGAGCAGATTGATGGCTCAGCAATAACAAAGCTTCAGGATTTCAACTACATGGAGGCTATAGAAAATTACTTTGTGGGAATCTTTTTCTTGTATATTTGTGCAGGTATAACAAACCCTTTGGAAACAAGGCTGCGCTAATGATTAATTCTTAAATTTGCTGTTTATTTCACTAGTCCAGAAACCAGACATACTAACTGCCAGACAAATAAGAAGGAAGATATACATTCAAGATGTACTACCAGGACATCTTGAATGTATAGTACCTTGATAGTTGCTGTAATTTTCCTTCTGTCTAAGGAAGGGTATGTACATCTTCTTTCAAAGACCTCTCCAGAGGTCATTTATTTATTTTTATTTTTTTAAATGCAGTGGAAGAAGGAGGAGTAATTGGTAGGGGAATCGTGTACCCTCTAGTATCTTGTGTGTTCCAGCAAGCTTTCTTTCCTAACACCCTTTTAATAGCGTTTTCAACTAAAAGATGTTTGGAATTGTGGCCAGTTCAGCAGTGTTGCAAGATCACTGTTATTTAATCATATTGCTATGGTAACCTCAATGGTTGTATCAGGAGCTTTATCGTTTTAGACTGGTTTATGCAGCTCTAAGTAGATGTGACTTGCCAGAGAATATTTGAAGGTATTAGAAGGAGTTTGCATTTATTGCTTTCGGGTAGCTGCCAGTATGAAATACATGTGAAATGCTGAGGATAAGAGATGTGGTTTAGTTTAGACTTTTTCCCCCCTTTATAGTTTTTCTCCAAATTTTTGCCCCATTTGAGGAAGACTGATATTGTAAATGATTGCAAGTGCATCTCCCTCACTGAGATACTCTGAACTTGTGTCTTGTGGGAACAATGGGGATTTTGGTGAGGCACTGATTCACTGTGATTATAAATGCAGAATGAAAACACAGCTGAACAGCAATGTATAATTTGCTCTTTTGTGGCAAATCTCCATGAAGATTACATTTTCTTAAGAATAATTATGATACTTCTGTTGTGTTACAGAGCATAGCTGCTGTGCTGTCAAAAATAACAACAACCAATATTGCTGCATTGATTGTTGGATTAACGTGCATTGTTCTATTGTTGATTGGCAAGGAAATCAATCTGCGGTTTAAGAAGCAGCTCCCAGTTCCTATTCCTATGGAGATCATTGTGGTAAGCCAGTTGTGAAATTCTGTAGCTAAATGATAAAACTATTCTAAAGCTGTAGAAACTATCTCATTTTCTATCAAGTCTTATTGAGCTTTAGAGTAACATAATTCATTTGAGGCTTGATCCTGTTGAAGGTTTGGATACTCATAAGGTTAGGGACTGACATGCCCAGGTTTTAGGCATGAAGTCCCAAAGAAGAATTGAAAACGCAGTTAAACACCCACAGTCCCCTATGGCAATGGGCAGGTAGAGATTTGTTGTAAACCCCTCTCTATCTTGGAGTTTCAGCACCTGAATGATTCTCGGTGAGACATGCTGCTGAGTGGCATTTCCCACTTGGAGTCCAAGAGCTCAGAACCCCCTCCTGGAAGAAGGTGCTTACAGACGCCTGTTCCGGAGGTTCTGCAGGGTGTGCTTGCTTTTTAAAACGCAGTGACAGAAAAAAGAGCAGGAACCAGTGGGACTTAATACTTAACCTTCCTTTCTCTGTTTCTGAGACTGATAACTGACTGCAGCATTGATTCTGTTTCGAATGACTAGTCTAAAATACATGGATAAAGCAGACTATCTTAATACGCATGAAGCCCACATCTCAGATAACCTTTCACCTTTAAAAGTGGTTGGATTTAAAATGAGTTCTTGGGTAACGAGAGCTCTCAAACAACCTGCACAAAATCAGAGCTGAGAAAGGGAATAACTGAAGGTATGGGTACAATCTAGATAGAAGGAGCAAAGAAAAGGGATGCTGTTGAGAGATGAAGGAGGCGGTGTAATAGGGTATTTGATAGTAAAGCAAGAACAAAGCGATCTTACACCTGTTCCTTTCACTGCTGCTGCACCAGTTCTGTTTACAGAGAGCATGCAGGTTATGCACGTGAAAATATGGCAGTGCAGACGTCCTTGGCTTGTCCTTGCATTTAATTTCCCAATACACTATTCTGCCTGAACTTGGCTCAGGCAAAGAGAATTCGAGTGATTCAGATCATACTGTAGCGTGTTCCATTTAACTGTTTCCAAGAAAACTTCATAAAATCCCTGGGAGTTGAACATGATGGAGGGAAAATCGTGGTATTTCCTCCTTTTTATCTGCTTCTTTATCCCATAACTCTTAGAAAACTGATTGACAAATAAATGTAATCCCTTGTGTGTATTATTCATAATCAGCTAACTGTTATTGGTTCTTCAGGTGGCTTTATCTCTTTCTAGCTGATGCTTACAAATGTGTCTGTGGATTTTTAGGTAATTATTGGCACAGGAGTTTCAGCTGGAATGAATCTGAGTGAGTCATACAGCGTGGATGTTGTTGGGAGTATTCCTCAAGGGTAGGGATGATATATTCTTACTCAAACTATACCTTTTCCATATGGTATGTAGCTTTTATTATAGTAATTTGTAAATATTTATTTCATCTCCAAGGTTACGTGCACCAGCAGTTCCTGAGATTCAGCTCATCCCAGCAATATTTGTGGATGCAATAGCAATAGCAATAGTTGGATTTTCAATGGCTGTATCAATGGCCAAGATCTTTGCTCTTAAACATGGTTACACCATTGATGGGAATCAGGTAAAACTATTGGGGTTGCTTTGTTGAAAATTCTCAGTAGCACCTTTGTTACATAGTTAAAGTAGCATGGGATATTGGACAAAAATCAGGTTTTCTTTCATAGTGGAGTCAGGTCAGGTTTTTGACAGCCTACACATTTAAATGCCAGGAATTATTTCATGTTCTTCTGGCTGTGTTTTAATAACCAGTTTCACTTTTAGCTTCATTTAGGGAAACTTGCTTCTCTTAGACTTGGACATATGTATTAATATTAATTGTTGGGGCAGACATTACTTGGCCTACTGTCCCGATGGGCAGCTACTTTATCTCTGCTTTCTGTAATAGAGCTAAGCATAGAGTTCCCATGTGATAAATACAATGCCTTATGCATCAAAGAACTATTATCTAAGGTTTAGAAATTCCAATTATGTTTTATAGGGTGTGGTTTGTTTTTTTTTTTTTGATTCCCACCCATTGCAAATAGGCAGCTCATCATTTTCTGGGACAGCAATTGGCCCTGTCTGTAGTTAGCATTCTGATCATGATTTGAGTGATAAAGGCTGTGGTTAGGGACTCTCTAAAACTAAAACGATATGTCATCCTCACCTGCTCTGTCCTTCCTGTGCAATTTAGAATCAATATTGCAATTGGATTATTGGTTGATATCATTGTGGTGTCAAGGGAGACTGTTCATATGCTGTAACTCATTTCCTAGAGCAAGCATCTGACACAGCACAGATAGCTGTTCCCCCTTCTCAAAATGGCTGTCTTCTTCTGAGAGTAAATGGAGTTTAAATGACTTTTACCTACAGTGTTTTACATCTGGTCAGATGAACCTCATCCTTCGTATTATTGGTTTTTGTTACCCAAAGAGAGAAGAGGACAAATCTATAGCTGTGTGAATGGAATCAGTGCTATTTACGTTAGTTAAAGTAATCATCACAGACCTGAGTTAAGCATCTAGATCTTTTTCCTCAGGTGGTGCCAGATGCTCCTTCACCTGGATGTTAAACTATAGAACTCCTTGTCACCTGATGCAGCGCATGCTGGCTGTTCAAATGAGTCAAAAAAGGATTGTACAAATGCAAAGAGGAAAACTCATTGAGAACTATTGAAAACATATAATTCAAATTACCTCAGTTACAAATGGGGGTGCAGAGTAATCTGGGGAGGCCTCATTACAAGCAAATACTTTCTTAGGTGTCAGAAACACAGTACCGAGGTAGATGGAGCTCTGATCTTGCTCATGATAACAGTTCTTGCGGGATCTTCCTGATGAAACAGTGGGAAAACATTGGTTTTTTCATGTACAGCAATGGATCACCACCCATAGAAACAGAGCCCAGGCTGCTCTTGGTTCTAATAGTACTAAACAGATAGTTTAGAGTGGGATACAGGAGCAGTGTTTGTGTGAGAAACCATTTTCCATGTATATTCACTGGTAAAATTCAGGTTATCCCCAAGTTGAAGAAATCCTCAAAACAAGCAATGCTGCCATTCATTGTAGTTTTCAGTGTGACTCATTACAGTAACATTTGAGGATGGGAAATGTCTCGAACACTTCATCAGATGCTTTATTTAACAGATGATTTAACATGCATCAACTTGTGCATGTGTGAGAAACACAAGTATAAACTACAATAAGGTTGCTAGAAAGCACTGTAAATAAGATGTGGTTATTAATATGTATGGATAGCTCCAGCTTCATACAGTTGCTAGGTATAACTGCCTTTTGTTTTGCTCTATTGTTTAATGCAGGAACTTATTGCCTTGGGAATATGCAACTCTGTGGGGTCGTTTTTCCAAAGCTTTTCAATCACTTGCTCAATGTCTCGGAGTCTTGTTCAGGAAAGCACCGGTGGGAAAACTCAGGTATGTAAACTCAAATTTTGAGCTGAACAAAGTATGCTTTTTGGAGCTCCAAAGCTAAAGTCTGAAGCTTCACTAGATTGCCAGATTTCTCTGCCTGGGCCAGAAGGAATAACTGGAGTTTCCCATGTTCAAATCCAGGTTGGGCCAGGATAGCGGGCTGCTTGACAGTCGAAATGGATGAACTGAGTGAGAGGGATCAAAAGCCACTTGGAAAAACAGCCTTGTGGAAAGCATGAGAGGGGTTAGCTAATCAGTGATAGTGCCCTTTGGGGGCACTTCTTAATACTCTGACATCGTTTCTTGCTGCTTTTGTTCAGATTGCAGGTGCGCTCTCTTCAGTTATGGTTCTGTTGGTAATTGTGGCTATTGGATACCTCTTTGAACCACTTCCACAGGTAAGGGAGTTTTGCCCGTTAGGCATTGCGTCGTCAGTGAACAGAGGCCAGCGAGAATTGCTTAAAATAGAGATGGTGAGATCATTAGTAAGCACACACAGTTAGGCCTTGAACCTGAAACCTTTAAATTCTGTATGCTTTTTTGCTGTAAGTTAGACTAGAAATTAATAATATTTTGAAGAATCCGGCATGCTTTTTTGTTGTTGTTGTTTTTAATATTGGACATTCTGGACTCTGTCTTTAGAACATTAAAATGATACCTTCAAACAATTCCCCTTTGCAGCATAGGAATTCTGGGAAGAGGTTAAAAAAGTTATTTTCTTCTAAAGTAACAGCTCAGCTGGGAAAGGGTTGGGGCTAGGTGATGGCTCAGCATAATGAGTTGGTTTTGCTGCAGTTTTAATTATTTGTATAAAAATATATTTCTGTGAATAAATATTCTCACTTAAAAAGAAAAAAAGCTTGGTTCTGGGGCATGCATAGAATGATATGCAATTCCTGTGTGTTTGTTTTTTTTTTATAGGAGATGTACCTTGGGTTACACCTATATGACACTTGCAGGAAATGTTGCAGTATATTGTAGAGAAACTTGAATTTGAGATTATAGCCTAGCTGCTTCAGGCACCACAGGCACTGTAATTGCATGGAGCTCAGGAATATGTGATTTCTCTTGCCAGGAGAGAGTAAATCAAACTGTACCACTCTGGCTTGCCATTTCTGCAGCTCCAGTAAAAGCATATCTCCACTGAACTACTTGAAAAGTTGTTTGTTTAAATGGAACATCTGTTCAGTAGACTTGTATCAGTTGTACAAAGCACAGAAATATGGTTATTTTGATGCTTTGAAGTTTTTATTTGGCATTGGGTTTATTTTGCTTGTGAAAATTGTATTTGTGTTCTATTCCTAGACAGTGCTAGCTGCAATTGTAATGGTGAACCTGAAAGGAATGTTTAAACAGTTTGGAGACATCGCGCACTTCTGGAGAACCAGTAGGATTGAACTGGTGAGCAATACACAGCTCAGTGCAAATATTTTACTGTATTAAGTTTGTTGTTCCTCTTCTTCCTAACCCCCAAAAGAGGGTAGAAACTTATCAAGGAGTTACAAATTGGTGTTGCGTTGCAGATAAACATAAGACATGGAGCTCTAAGTACCCTAGAAGAGTGATTTGTTGCAGACAAGAATGTTTTTGTTGGTGTTCAACGACCTTTAACTCAGGTCAGAAGTAGTTTGGTTGCAGTAAAAGCAAAGCTTTTCCAGTGTTGCTATAGGAACTGCACTGAAGGCTGTGAGAATGTCAGAGAAGAATTTGAAATAGAGAGTAACAAAGGAAACTACTTGAAGGTATTTCCCATCTTTTAAGATAAACCAAAAACCTGGCTGGAGTGGGCCAGAACTAAGAGTGTATTTCAGGGAACAGTTTGGTGGCATTTTTCTCCTGGATTAACTGGCTAATGGCAGTAAGCGAGAGCTGCTTGCAGGCCTTGCGTAATTTTTTTTTTTTATCCTAAGGTATTTGGAGTCTGATGGTAACACAAGATTCCCTGGAGAACAGGACTTAACACATTAATACATGACAGTTTGTCAGATGTTATGTTAGTGCGCCTTGAGATGTTATGCCCTTCTGAAAGGTTAAGGTAATTAACAGTCTGCTATCATGATGGATTACATTATAGCCTATCCCTGAACAGAAGGGCTACATAGGTTTTGAGGCTGAATTATGCTATTGTTTTTGCTGGTAACAGAAAAGGATGCATAATAATTCGGAGCTTTTCTTTGTTTTAGGCCATCTGGGTGGTAGCTTTTCTAGCTTCTCTTCTCCTGGGACTAGACTACGGTTTGCTTACTGCAGTAGCGTTTGCAGTGATAACCGTTATTTACAGAACACAAAGGTCAGATTTCTTCTTTATCAAAATTAGTGTTTGCTGATCTTCTGTGTGGTTTTGTTTGTTTAAGGACTGCAAAGAAGCAGAAGACCTTTCCAACCTCTTCAACTGACCTTTCCAACCTCTTCAACTGCATGCAGCATCGAATCTGCTTCATAATGTAGATCATGACCTGTGGCTCTGATCCAGGGTTCACATTTTATTTTTCTGAGAACAAAATTTCTAGAGGGCATGAAACTTGCAATTTCAATGATAAACAGAAGATTTTTGATTTCTTATATTGGTTAACCTTCTTGTTTACTTTTTTTAATGCCTAGAGTTCAGAAATTCAAATCTGCTTGATGCTAGTTTCAGTAAATGATTACATTTTGTGTGCACTAATTGTCACAGTCAAGCAGAAGTTGTATTAGGTTATCACTAGATGGATGTTTAGGTATTTTATAAGAAAGTTCTAATTCATCAGAAAATTGTGCCTGCCTTCTCGTTTTTTAGATCACTTCTCCTCTCTCCCCATTCAAAGTGACAAAGTTTTTACTGTGAAGCTTTCCAGGTCTATAGCAAAATGATTTTTTGCATGTGTGGATAGGACTGTTACGTCAGGCTTCTAGGCTCAAGGTCTGGGATATCTAGGTGGAAAATGCGTAAAAGTGTTGGTCTCAGTCTGCATTGGAATGAAACCAAATTCTGAGATTTCCACTCTGCATTAATAAGAGTATTTTTCTGCCATCTCTATACTTTTTTTTTTCTTGCAAACAGAACAGTAATGTACTTTGCTGTCGCACTGCTTGCGAGTTGGAAATATTCATCTTCTCAGGCACTGTCCTGGGAGCAGAGTGGCTCTTTGAAATTGCAGCATGTTTTCTGCCAATATGAGTTTCCATATTTGCAAGATAGTCAATGGAGTTGCACCACTTCACACTGAAGAGAATTTGCCTTGTACCTTTTCATGCTTTGGCCCATGCTTTTCAGAAAATGACAGCATTACAGTGCTAAGTTTCTAAATTGTTTTTGCATTGACAGTAGCAAACTTGTCTAGTCACTAAATGGCCCCTTTATTATGTTCCTGCCATAAACTGCCCACTGCATTTGACTGCATTTAGATAAGCCTGTACCAGACAGGCACTGCAGAATGACCATTTAAAATAAGTTGCAATCTGTATTGAATACTTACTTTTCCACTTTATAAGTGATAATACTGAAACATTTGCTTCCATTTCTCTCTAGCCCTCAATACAGAATCCTTGGTCGGATTCCCGACACTGACATCTACTGTGACGTGGAAGAGTATGAAGAGGTAGGAGTGTGTTCTTCTGTGTTGAAGAGTTTTATGTAGTGGAGCAAAGACAACTGTGGCAATTCGCTGCTTAGCTGTGCCATACTGCACATATAGTGCTGCCTGCGTGTTCACCGGTGTTGACGGGGAGGAAAATAAATTTAATTTAGTAGTAAAAGCTGTTTTGTTCAAAATGCTAGCTTTTTGCACTGCATGTACATTTGACCAGGAGGTGATCAAAAGTAACCTTCACACTAGTTTCATTGTACTAGCTTGTACAAAATAGTAAGGTTTATAGGAATACCACTGCTAAACCTGCTATATACACAAGTGCATGCAAGGTCACCTTCCGTACTTGTGTGGCAGTATTGCAGGAAATCCATGGAACCCAGGACCCAAACTGATCTGTTCTTCAGAACTGCACAGACTGTTAAAAGTAGCATCTCCCTGCCTCCACCCATTCCCTGCTCATTAAATATACATAATTAATGGCACAATTGCTCGCTATGCACTTAGCTTTTTATAAATGCCATTTTGTTCAACCAAAAGTCCATTAAAGCAGTACGTTTTGTCAATATAATGGACATAAACATGCTGTATTTATTAAAAAACAGCAACTACAATTCTCTGCGCGCTCTGCCGTGTTTTCAGAGACGCTGCCATGAAGCAGCATCCCCCTTTGCTAAGGAACCAGTCTGTAAAAACCTATGTGAAAAGATGGTGCTGCCATCTGAAAACATTCTCTCACCAGCAGTTCTCCTTTGAATACGATACAAAGCGAAAGGATATGTGGGCCTGTTTATAGCTGTCTGCAAAGAAGAGGAGAGTCCATTTTTGTTATACTCAATGCAGTTAGCATTTCCTCCTCCTGTTTAAGGACGGGGTTGGCAGCATATGGCAGGCTGGATCTCTGCTGCTGGCCGGGTCATTTGCATGTAAAATGTCAGAGTGCAGCCTGTTTAGAGATGACTTCCTTTAAAGAAGAGGAAGAAAGTGATATTGAGACCTGAAGGCCTGTTAAAGAACAAAGATTTGAAAGGGAAGGCAAGAAAGAAAAAGAGAAAGAAAGAGAAGGAGAAATTAGTTATTATGCCTGTAGAAAGAGAGGCTGAAGGGAAGCATTCCTAGATCTGCATAACTTCCTAATGTTAATACCAGCTGCAGATGCCAACGTCAGAGAACTGCAAATACATAATTCCTTTTTATAGCTGTACATTTCATTCTTATAAAGAAGGAGAAATGTTACATGGCTTTGATTGTGTGCAACATGGCACTGGGAAGGGTGGAAGTTCTGATCTTCTGACTGGCTTTGCTCACAACAGTGCCGAACTTCTTTGCTTGATGCATGCTGATAGCCATTCAGGGTTGGCTGTTGGGCTGCATGTTCATGTGTCTTGTGATCACACAGGTGCTTTTCTTCTAGAGCAGGCAATACTTAACTGTGCACATCCACTATTCTATTCCTTAGGTTAAAGAATATCCTGGGATAAAAATATTTCAAGCTAATGCATCACTTTATTTTGCCAATAGCGAGTCATATACAAGTGCACTGAAGAAAAAGGTGAGTAAAGCACATTCTTTAATGTCTGTGTCTTGAAAATTCAAACTGGCTTCTGAAATATGCTCATCTTTCAGCCTTTTTAGTGTAGCCCCTAGCACAATGTTTCTCACCCTGTGCCCTGGTGATCACTGAAAGTGACAAGGTCACCCTCCAGCCAACGGCAGATCATCTTAGGAAGCAACAACGTGGTGGGAGGGAATAAACGGACAAAGTGCAGCTTAATACTGACCGCTTGGGAATGGCGAGTCTGGTGGTTGCAGAGCACAAACTGGTCAAACACTTCGTTTTTTTTTTTCAGAAGGAAATAAGTAGTTGCTGAACTGAAAACAAAATGTCTGGGAGTAAAAGCTTCCTTTTTGGGTGACAAACCTTACTGGAGTGTAAGACTGTGGAATACTGGGCATTTAATGCCTCTCATGAGCAACAAATTACCTGCATACAGAGTGTGCCTCACCTCCTGTCTAACCCGTGTTTGACTGGGTGGGAATGGCAATAACAGAAGGAGCTAAGGGCAGAACTGCCGGACCCGGTAGCAATTGCACCCTTACTAACTTCTGAAAAATTTTTCTGTAGCTCCCATGATGAGTCTTACACCGAACAGGTGGGTGGTACTTGTTGTCACAAAGCAAGAGGTAGTAGTGATTTACATCCAGACGCACTTCTCTCCCCTTTGCTCTCTGCACTCGAATCAGCATTTGGTTGAAACATGGCACTCTCTGATTTCAAGAAAAGAATGTGATGCATCTCTTCCTCATCTTGTTAACACAGTGCTTGCCAAGATTATTCCTTCTTACTTTTTACTGTTCTCACCCCCACCAAGGGAAGCTGACCAATGCAGGCTTGTGTTTTAAATTTATGACGGTGATGAATTCAGTGCTAATTGGTACTGCACTGTCACCCTAACAAGCTGAATCTCCTCTGATCGTGCTTTCTTTTCATGACAGACTGGAGTGGACCCTTGTGCCATATTAGCAGCAAGGAGAAAAGCCCAGAAGAGGCATGCCAGGGAAATAAAGGCGGCAAATCAACTCCGAAAGAAAGCTGTATTGAAACTAGTGAATTCTTCGGTAAATATTTACCTCT
The DNA here is from genome assembly GCF_047370975.1 of Nipponia nippon. Classification (NCBI taxonomy): domain Eukaryota; kingdom Metazoa; phylum Chordata; class Aves; order Pelecaniformes; family Threskiornithidae; genus Nipponia; species Nipponia nippon. The sequence goes on along the minus strand of NW_028262347.1, from coordinate 14,426,474 downwards.
GCTTTATCAGCTAACACGGTGCTTTCTGGTGTTACAGTTCTTGTTTATACAAGGTACAGAGTGCTACTTGGGTAGGAAGGCTTAGGGAGCAAGCACCGTGCAGTGTGGACAGGCTGCTGCGGGAACAGCGGTCAGGATCAGAGGCTCGTGGCTGGATTGGAGAACGGTGTTGAACCTTGATTACACTCAGGTAGCCTGTAGCGGAGCAGAGCCTTTCCACGCTGTCTCAGCAGTGGTGTTGGCAGAAACTGGAGGGACCCTACCTACCAGAAATAGGATATAATAAAAGTAACGCAAATTAGCAGCCCCTGTAATAAGAAGGTGTCATCCGCGCTGCTGATCCTGGTGTGGTTAAGTGAGGCAGGTACACTGAGAAGGGCTGTTTGAAACACGCTTGTGCTTTCGTGCATGTTTAAATTCACCCCCACGGTGGGAGCTGGTGTGTGCTTTTTACCATGGGGAGCCAAGCAAATGCCTAACTTAAGAGCCCGATTGCTTCTTTTGAATACGTAGGCCCTGACAGGATCAGCAGGGATAAGGCAAGGAAAGGGAGTAACAACATAGCAGCAGGTGTCGGTGTTTGAAGGAAACGGGTAATTCCCTCCGGAGATAACAGCTGGAAGCTGCTTGCATGTGACTGTAGAAAGGCTGGGCCTAAGAGAGGAAACCTTCCTACACATAAGATACGGCAGTACGTGTGCAGGTACAGCCAGTTTCTGCAACGGTTAGGAGCCGCACACCTTTCAAAGGCTGAAAGAACAGATGAGTACGGGGAGGAAGGGGATCTACGCTGGAAAAGCTTTAGCTGTCATTAAGCTTTATTTATCTTCTCTCCCAGACTAACGACGTGGAAGCAAGTGTAAAACACGAGATCGCAAATGATGAGTTACCCGTAAATGGAAAATTTGCATCTGCAGATGCTAGTGCACAAGACATGTCTCCTGATGAGCATGAACACTTTGTGGAGCCCAAAACAAACATCCACTCTTTAATTCTGGATTTTACCCCAGTGAACTTCGTGGATTCAGTTGGAGCAAAAACATTAAAATCAGTAAGTGGGGCTTTTCCCCCCAGAAAAAAACATAGAAAACTTGTGAGGTACCAAACAGGGAACCTGTCGGCATGAGGCATAAATGCCAGCTCAAGTACAATCCAGTATCTCACCTCATCACAGCTTTAATTCTGTAACTCTGTAAGTTTTAGCTGAATACTGGGGAATGTGGACTGTGCAGCTTTCACAGGAATTGGCTTCTTCCAGAGCTGTGATGCATACCTGCGTTTAATTTCAGTTTAACTCTGTTGCAGATTATCAAAGAATACAAAGAAGTTGGCGTCTGTGTCTATATTGCCAGCTGCAGCGGTGAGTTGAGGTTTGGTTGTGTGTGTGTGTTTTATGGGAGAGATTGTGTTTTATCTCTTTCCCTCTGGCCCCAAATTTTCTGCTGCCAGGTGCCTCAGTAGTATTAGCACTTACTTCACGTAAAACTGGATTAAAATTGGATTTGAGGAGAGCCTTCACTTTGGTGAAGGTAGAGCACTGACATAACGAGTTCTGTGAGGACTAGAGCCTGCTTCCATGTATTCCAGCTGGCAAATTGTAAATGCCACACCAAACTTTGTATCTTGAAATTGTTCTAATAACGTAATAAGGAGAAAAGCCTGCGGCATTCCAAGTTTCTGATATTTGGAATTAGAGCATCTTCTGCTGAGAACAGGCCTCTGTGTATGTCTGGAGAAGAGACTTACCCATTTGGAGTAGAAGTAGCATGTGGTCCACCTGGCTATTTTAAATGTTTTAAGTAATAACAAGTAAGAGAATAAGTTGTCGTCTTCTTCCTGAGATACCGTTGTCTTCCATCATCGTACTTCAGTTTGTGCAGTGATGCCATGTTTGGTTTTTATTTTGTAGGCCCTGTTATGAACGAGCTGACCAGGCTGAATTTTTTTGATAACGCCGTAACGAGAGAGTTGCTGTTCCACAGCATTCATGATGCTGTCCTTGCTTGCCAAGGGAAAGACGGCTCTGCTTCCCAGACTGACTTTGACCTCTGAAGAGTGGCATCGAGCAGAACAGAAGCCAGATTTATGCTGATGGAGACTCTTCCTCAATATTTAATAATTTGCACAGTTTAAAGAGAGCCTAAGGCTGTTTGTATCTACGGGTATAGGGCAGTGCTGCTTTTCTGTAGGAAGAGTGGATAAGGAACTGGAAGCCTTCATGCTCTTGAATTTTTTTCCTTCAATCAGGGTATAGCCTTCCAACGACATACAAGCACAAAATTATGCAAGACAAGACAGTTCAGTGTATTCTGCTACAGTCAGAATCCGATAGACAAGGTGACATTCCTATTCCTGTTGAGAAAATGGGCACTTTAACTCACTACGAGGTGGGATCTTGCAGGAAATAACCGTTCTGCACTTGCAATGCACTGTACCAGTGTCTTTAAAGAACTTTCTTAGATGACTTTTAAAGCCTGATGTCAACATCTGCGTACAACAGATTCATATAAATGATAATAATCTGCTAGCTGGATTAATGAATTCACACTGGTGGTGTTTAGCTGCTACTCTTTTTAAACCTGGATGGCACAGTTATTTTTTTAAAATATCTAACCTGTGTCAACTGTACCAACTCTTCATTGCCTGAACATTTTCACTCTTAAGTGAACCTCAAATTAGAAACTTGTTTAATTATTACATTACCCATGAGGTACTTTCACTGCCAAGATCTAGTTGTGCTTTCTAGAAAAGAATAAAGTTGATTTTAAGCTAAAATTAGTTTAGCTTCAAAGTCTGAAGACAAAACTGGTTTAAAGCAGGCGTGAAGCCTGTTAAAATTAAATTCAGAACTGATGCCCTCTATGCAGCCTCTTTAAGCTGGAATAAAAACGTAGACGAGGTCTAAAGTCTCAATGGTCCAAAAAAAAGAAAAAAGTACTTTTCTGTTGCCTGAGATACCTTCCTACCAGCAGTCTTGCTTCTGCCTCAACTTGCAAGTGCTTTGAGAAATAGATTTCAGTAGAACTCAAAAATGTTACGTGGTTGGGTTTTTTAAAAGAAAGAGTAGTGTGGGGTTTTTCTGTTGTCTTCACAACCTGGCTGCCACGGTACCGACTCACTGTAGATGCGAGCTGAAAAACATGGAAATGTAATTCAAGCAAAAGAATAAAATCTTCAATGCCTGTATTTCCCTAACAGCAATCGCTACGCATCTGAGCAGGAGCAGGCACCCTAAAGCGTCTCCCTGTAGGTTATTCCGACAGCAGAGGGGAAGGGGAGCTCAGTGCACCCTCAAATCAAAGGTCCTGTGCGCAAGGGAACTCGAGCGACTTCCTCTCCTCTGAATGCAGACCTTGGTACTCTCGTTTTGCTTCGGGCTCTGCGTGATTAATGCTTGCTTCAGATAAACCAAGCGTCCCAAGAACTGGGGCAGTTGGGGAAGATGTTTTCTTTCCTCAGCCTCCCCTGCCAATAGGGATAGGAAGCTTTCTGCATCAGAAATTACTGCTTAGCTGGAGTTCTAAGGATGAATTGAATGCATGTTAACACATTGTGTGTGTTCGTTTAAATGACTTTTGGTACATTTTATAATGTTAATTAGTTTAACAAGGCTTTGTATCTACATACAGTATATTTTTCTACTTTCAGCTTGTCGCAGCTTCAGTTTTTAACTACATACTCTCTTCAGTTCACGTCAAAATCCTGTCAACTTCTGAAATAAAGTGATGATCATGACTTGTCACAATTTTCCACTTTGTCTGGGTGAGCCCCTGTGTGGGACAAGTGCCTGTTGCGAAGGGGTGGGCTGGGAAGGGTCGCCCCCTCCGTGCGGGTCCTGCGGGCTGCTCGGGGTCCTGCTCCCCACCCTCCTGGCTCCCTCACCTGCAGGAAGCCCTCTCCATGCCAGGCCTCACACTATTACTGCTGCATTCCCCAGCCTGGCAGCAAGAGCTGTGCTCCCGGGAGCTGCTGAAATGCCGGGCTGAAAGCCTCTGCCCCAGAACATCCTGGATCCCGGCCTGGGCGGCGCTAGCGCAGTGCAACCTGCTCCCGGGCACCACGGGCGCTGTGCTAACGAACCCATCCAGTAAAATCATCAAACCTGGGGCCTTCGCGTCTCTCCCTGCGCTGCGCTGCCACCAGCTGAAGCGCTGCTTCGTACTCGCCGGCCTGGGCCAGCTCCTGAAAAGTAACCGCGCTTCCTCCTCCCTACGCTGACTAACAGACTGCTATCTAAAAGTGTAAACCCCACCTTAGGCTCGTCAGTGCTAGAGTAAACCAACCCGCACCCTTCAACCTCCCAACAGGGCTCATCTCTTTTTCCCCTCTCCAGTTTGTCCGCAGTGACGGGGGGGCCTCACCCCACCGCAGCACGTGGCACTCTCAGCCCAAGTACCTCTTAACAGAGTACTATTCCTCCCCCCCTCCTTTTTTGCAATTTGCTAATTCAGGATACCCGGTAAGCTCCAAACTCTTCTCACATCCTTCACTTACTTACCCTTTTCAAGTAAAAGGTACGCTTCGTTTCACGTGCTGCGCTTGGTAGAGAGAGACTCTGTCAGCGCTGCTTTCTGAACCACTTTCCTCTCAGTCTCGAAATGAAAAAAAAAAAAAAATTCTGTCCCCAATAAACTTGCATCTGTCCCCAAAATGTTCTCACAAAATAACACCTAACGGTTGTGTGGGCAAACGCACAGGATTGCCCGAGTTTGCTGATCAAGACAGACAGTGACACAGGAAGAGGAGACAGGAATCTCCCTTCCCTTAGTGCTAAGAAATTACACTTACTTCTTTCTTCCTCCTTGACCCACTTATATTTTGTAAAAAAACAAAGAATCTCAGCAAAAGGGACGAAGAAAACCACTGAAGAAAAAACACAAGTTATGATGATGCCTGGGAACGCTGCAGGCACTCGGGGATCTTTCAGCACCTCCACAGCCCAGAGGGTGTTTTGGGGTGTAAGCGGTGACTGGGGATCTAAACCTCGGCTTTCTAACGTTGCCCAGGTATCTGGTTTAAAAATCTCTCACTGCTTTAGGCTCTGGTATTAGAATCTCACTCAGATTTTTCTGCTACAGCAGCAATACTTCACTAATGCAGACCACCCCCATCACGCACTCACACCTACTGTTTGGAATACTCCGTTTATTTCTAGTTTCCAAGCACAAGACATGAATTACTCCACTTGGCTTTTTGTTTCATAGAAAGTTTAACAACAGGAACAGGAAGAAAACCGCAAGACATTAGTTGTAGGTCATGTAGCGGGGGGTGGCGCTGAATTTCGCATACGATTTAATGACTTTGTTCACTGCTTCTAAGAAGTCTTTCTCTGTTGCGATTTTTCGACGTGCTCGGATAGCAAACATGCCTGCCTCCGTGCAGACACTGCGAATCTCAGCGCCTTCGAAAGAAAGGGATAAACGAATTCAACACTGACCCCCAGGGGAGATGATGCATACAGAAAATTGTTTAAAAAATAAAAAAAATATCAGCTTACCTGTGCTATTAGGGCACAGTCGAGCCAACAGCTCAAATCTTATGTCTCTTTCAACGCTCATCGAACGAGCATGTATCTTGAATATGTGAGTTCGCCCCTGAAAAAAGAGCGGAGGAGAGAAGTGCTCATGCTATGAAAGAGGCGATGACTCTCGGCGTGCAGCTGTCCGCATCCAGAGCAAGGGCAGATGGAAAACAAACCTTTTATTTGCTGCCCGACTACAGTTTCCTACGTCTGGACTAGCATGTGTAAGTGTCCATGACACTAAATTAAGAAAATAACTTTAAAAAGAGCTTTAATGGTAGAAGTATCTCAAGAAATCTCTCTCAAAGAGCCAAACAAAATACATTCCAACTTCAGAACTACATCACGGATCTGGTGAAAGGATTCTTTATCTGTTGAGCCAGGACTATACAGTGAATATCGCTATCCACCATGGCTTCTCAGCCAGGGATGGAATCTGTGCAGCGTGGGACAACCTTTTTGGCACATCTTTAATCCCCCAAATGCCCGTGTAGTTTCACGTAAGTGAAGAGTGCTGCTTTTGTTAATTCTTGTGAACTGCTTCCAGACAATAATGCCCTAACTGAAGAAACACGCTGATATCAGAAAGCAAGCATTCTCACCTCAAGATCAGGCAAGCTAAACTCGATCTTCCTATCCAACCTGCCGGGCCTCATCAGGGCTGGATCCAGAGTATCGGGTCTGTTGGTAGCCATCAGCACTTTGATGTTGCCTCGTGGGTCAAACCCATCCAGCTGGTTGATCAGCTCCAGCATAGTACGCTGCACTTCGTTGTCGCCCCCGGCCCCATCATCAAACCGAGCCCCTGGCGAGAGCAGACACCCGTGTTTCACAAAGCGAGAGGGGGACCTGCGGCGCGGGGAGGAGGTGTCGCAGTCCCCCGCCTAGCAACTGGCCAAGCTGCTGAGCTTCAGAAACGTAGTTTGGTTGGTTGGTTTGCCTCCCCTCAACCAAAATCCCCACCGCCCCGCCTTGTCTGTGTAAACATTGTTCTGCTTTCAAAGGACCCAAGTAATTCCTTTGGGGAAAAAAAAATCATTTCCTTTTCAGGCAGTAATAAAGATTTAGTATGTAGTCCAGAAGCCAAAGGGGGTTTAAGTTAACAGTACTTTTTGCCAACACAATACAGAGATTCTTCACTAAAGTTTAAATAATCTGGATGTTCTAAACGTGCAAAAATGACTTCTCATCTGGGCTAAATATGTTCAAATTTATATAAAACACTTCTTGATAGCTTCCTGGACACGCGACGTGCTGGTAGTCGTTTTGCTAAATAGGTATTTACAAGCACATTACTTGAAATGCAGCAATCCAGATAAAGAATTACAACATGAAAAGAAAACCTGAAAGTTCTCTATGATGAGATTAGAGCTATACATACTGCAAACATACCTCCAATGGCATCAATTTCATCAAAGAATATAAGACAAGCTTTTTTAGTTCTGGCCATTTCAAAGAGTTCACGAACCATTCGAGCTCCCTGGGAAGAAAAAAAAAAAAAAAAAATCAGGATTTTGTTAAAGATTCAAGACACGTTAAAGAAAAACTATCACAACGAAGCTTTTCATGCTTCCAAACACTTCTAAGTTTCCAATGATAAAACTCTCTTATTTGTACACACGCACACGTATATATAACAGAACATTCATAGAACTTAAAGCGATTTATCAAGGAGAGACAGATTACTGCTCTTAAAGTCAGAAGTACAGATGAAGCCAATTCCTCAGGGCCAAGTGGAAAGCAAGTGGCAGAGCTGGGAACAGAATCCTACTCCCAGAATCCTCCCGAACCACAGCTTAAACTCTGCACTGCAAAATCCATTTCATCGACGACAGCACAGTCCAGGTCTCATAACCGACTGCCTGATCTGCAGAGATTTGTCTGACAGCGCCTCCCCTCTCCCTGTATCCCCAGCAGGCGAGTACATTCACCCACCATATCCACGACGGTGCCTGGCCCGCACGACTGGACATCAGCAAATCACTCCACCCTCCATCAGGTATTTGCTCTTACCTCTCCCACGTACTTCTGCACCAGTTCGGATCCAATTACTCTGATGAAGCAGGCATCAGTCCTGTTAGCAACAGCACGGGCACAAAGTGTTTTGCCTGTACCAGGTGGCCCAAACAAAAGTACTCCTTTGGGAGGCTCAATTCCAAGGTTAACAAATCTTTCAGGCTGTAATGGTGGGAAACAGAAGACAAGGTTATGTGCAAATTACAGATCATGTGCACCAAAGGGTATATGCAAATTAAGAAAATCGTCAATGAAGAGCAATATAAACCAGGCTAGGCTGGATTTCACTTGTTAAAACTAGGCCTCCTTTCACCTGGGTGTTTACACTCAGCTACATTATTCTTTTCATGCTTTTTCAAATGCTAACAGGTGACCAGAATGCTTTCAAAATAATAAAATTTTCAATCTGGAGGATACTTACATGAAGCAGAGGGGTTTCAACCACCTCTCTCAGCTTTTCAATCTGCTCTTTACAACCACCAACATCACTGTAAGTGACGTCTGGTTTTTCTTCTACCTGCACAACAAGAAGGTGAGCGAGCAGTTAACAGCCTGATGCTGCACATCTCTCCAGGCTTTCAAGAGCCTAGAACAAAATCCAGCCGAAGTAATCAGAGTTACAAGACAAATCAATGTCATAATATGTAAAGGCAGCTCTCACTTGCATCATGGTGACTGTGGGATCAATCTTTGGAGGCAAGGGGATATGGATTTGATACTTGTTTCTGTCCACCCTGGTGAGAAAGAATACAGACTGTTATTTTAACACCGGTTAATTAAACTGTCATGTAGAAACAACTCTGTAAATTAGAAGCTGAATTCTTAAACTGTTCTTTTCTCTGGCACCAAGACAGCCCAGCCCTGAAAGCTAACAGTCAGATGGGCTAGAAATTGGAACTCCTTCTGCAGAGAAGTTTAAGGTTTCCAAAAATAGTAGTTCCAAGGTATTTTGAAAACTAAACTTCAAAATATCCCACAGAGCAAACTGGCAAAATATGGATTCTAAAAGTAACTGGCTTCACCTCCTTAGCAAACACTTCCTGCAGCCACTCTGTGTGTAACTGTGCAGGCTGCCCAAGAGGAAGCGGGCTACGCAGGCTCCCTGAAAGCTGGGACTGTTGGGACCCGAACTGAAAGGTTTCAGTCCATGACGCACGGTTCTCGTCAGAATGACATCAAAATCAAAAGATTCCAGCACAGCATGCAGGTGAGTTACTGTCTTCCAACAGAAAGACATTAGTGTTATAATTTCAACTATGGCAAAAATACGAAATGATAGTTGTTGAGCTGTCAAACTAATGGATCAGACGAGAAAGCTTCAGTCTCCAGGAAAACTCATAAGAACATAAAGATTTTGCTTACCCAACTCTCATGCCTTCTTCTATGTCAGTAGGTGCCACCTGGTCACTGAGATCCACCACGAACTTGGCAAACTGCTTGACATTGATAATGTACTTGGGGTCCTCGGAGTCTGCATTGATTATCTTTGTACACCTAACACACAACATACAATTAACACCACCAGGCAGACAAACTACCTGGCTTGCTATTTGTATAAGCATCAAGATGAGAATTGTATTTTCCAAATACACTGAAATAGCTATTGTGCTTGTGATTCTATTACTATAGCATCCTACAATAATTACAGGAATAACTACAAGTATGAAGTACGCAATACATCATCAAGCATAACAGCTCCTTTTTGACACAATGGTAAAAGGCACTTTCAATAAGCACAACAGGTGAACCTTATTTTTTAAAAAAGTCTACACGTGAGCTATAAGTCACATGTTTACAGTATGCAGCTCCACTCCAAAGAGGAAGAGTGCGCCCACCTTGCAACTTGTAACGGTTGCTCGCTTTGGAGAGTTTGCTTATCTGCAGCCAGATCCCAAAGGGCAGGAGGAGCCAGGCCGGTGTCGGATTCCTTGATTCCTGTGTAGGACACAGACAAGCTGAGGAGGAAGCAGCTAACTGGTACCTCAGCAATCATTCCCACACCGAGAACCTTACACACAAGCCTGCAGGAAACTGAGATCTCTAAAGCACACCGAGAACCTTACACACAAGCCTGCAGGAAGCTGAGATCTCTAAAGCACACGCACACACGCCTTTGACGGACTTCCTAAAAAACAAGTTTCCTAAAGAAAGGAGGCCTATGTGCCTGTGCCAGCTAAACATGCAAATACCAGTCTAGTCATCCTCTAATACAATGTGTGGATGATTACAACAAAGCGGGATAGAAATATCAGAGATAAGCATATTTCTAAAAGTTTCAGAAAAGGAGTGAAACTCTGCAAGTGCTTTCACCCAGGGAAAGCTTTGGTGCAAGATATCGGAAGCTAAGGGATTCACACAGATGAAAAACGTTACAAATCTCCCAAAACATGGATATAAAAAGCACCACTGCCATGATGTATTTGAAAGAATCAAGGATTTTACTGGAAAAGAGAAATTGCGGTCTTCCTGGCACAACTGAGGGCCATTAGAGGATTAGCAACAGGGCAACAAACATACACCAGTGAAACAAAGAAAGAAAAATCAGGGAACAAATTAGTTTTTATTGTAACTGCCATAAGTGGCCAGCTGATTTTAAATGCTAATTGCTCTGATACGCATTTCTTCATTATACAAGGACTGGTACCACTACTTAATGATAATAGGTTGGGTTTTTGCAGTCTCAACAAATTATCTAGTGGCAGCAAGGGGCATTCATTTCATGCCACCGTAACACATAAAAATTACAGTTTTGAATAAAAATGTGTTAAACTACAAAATCACACAGTCATATGTACAGATTATTCCTGCTCAATCAAAAGGGCCATCACCCACAAAGCAAAAATCTCACGTTACCAAATAAAGAAATGTATTCTTCTGAGAAAAATAACAATAATAAACCAATGCAGAAGATGTTTAAAATCAGCTTCTTAAAACACTCGTTTTGGTACACATGCTCTTCTATCAAAAGTTATCTTAAGACAGAAAGATACCAGTGAGCTCATTGATTTTCTTAAGTAGTTGTTGAATATCATCTTCTACTTGCTTGATCTGCCTTGAGTATGTGCTCTGGCCCTGGAAAATAAATATCATGTACATTTCGTAACTCAAATTATTTTCTGTTTAGGAAAAAATGCCAATAGCTGCTGAGCGTCAAGATGTTCAATAGACTCTCTTGGTATAACAGCCAACTATTGATCACAGCCAAAAAAGACAGTATTAAGTTCCAGTAACAATATTTCTGTTCACAAAAACAGAGCGCAGCTATCCACAATCAACCAGTTGCGCAAGTGGAAATTTTTCACATTTGTAAACTTCAAGGATTTGTTTTTCTCTTAAACTTGTTCAGCCTTATTTTTTAAACTATTTTTTTCTAAAGTTTAAAAAAGACTTAGTAAAAATTGTATATAGACAGAATTCTGTATACATTATCTGAAAATCATCTGTACGAGCGCTTTAACCACCTTACCCAACCTTTCTATCATGCACAGAAGACAGCAGAAAGACCACGGGGCAAATCAGAAGCTAGATTCTTGCTTGTGATAAAATGCTTTACTATCTTGCCCTGCCTAATGCAGGCAGATCTGGATCTGGATTTCCTTTACAAGATCTCCTTCGTATCAACCTGGCAACAAAAAAGAAGCTGCTGTGGGCACAAGCCACATTTCAGAGCTTCGTGAAGGAGTCCTAGCGTTAACAAAATTCAGACTTCTCGCAAACATATCCAAATCCAGACACATGCTAAGCTGCAAGTTTCATTCTTCAAGAGTTCTTTCACAGACCCACTCTGCTCTCTGGTGGAGAGGGGAGATTTGCATTTTAAGCCTTATTGTCTGTGGAAGACAGCTCCCAAGATGACATTCTTTTTGACAAGGTCCGTGTATCCCTCACTAATAGTAATTTAACATGATGGCTAAAAGCAAGTAAATTTGATGGGAGAAGGGGTCTTAAAGTTATTGTTCTTTATAAAGCAAGAAAATTGGTTAGTGAAAAAGCCCTAGTAAAGCCCTAGCTGTTAGACCCCTATGACAATCAGCTACGAGATACACAACAAAAATAAAGGGGAAAAAAAAAGTCATTCCTTTCAAGCTAATGAACCTACTGGATTATTTTTAGGGTTGTGGGTTGGGTTTGGGGCTTTCTCATTGGAAGGTGGAAAGGGAGAAAAGATTTTGGCAGGAGAGAAAAGCAAGAGGAAAAGCAGATTTACTAACTGCTCCCTAAGTACACACCCCTCCACTCTTCCATTTTTCGAAGGGGACTTCTTTTTTTCTATGGGGGACTAATGGGACTTGCTTTTTTTCTTTAACACTCTTGTATATGTACGCTACTTACGTATGTTTTCAGCAAGGCAATATCTCCTTCATCCAGAGCTGAAACAAGACAAGAAAGACTTAGCTTCCTGTTTTAAAAACAAAACCAGCAGTATCAATTCTGCTTCTAAAAGATGAAAACATGTATTTTAAAGGGATTCTTTTGAGTTTCTACTTTTTCACTAAACCAAAGCAGAACAAAAAAGTATCAGACATTCAAGGAAAACAAAACAGGGTCTCCAGCTACTCTCTTCAGTCCAAAAATCTGTACCACCCAGAGCTCACAGCAAGCAAGCTACTTGAACTTTGCCTCGCTCAGAGTAGCTTACCAACCTATGGCTGTACAGAGAAGGAACTAAAGGTATCAAAACTTCATCTTTTCAACTTTTTGTTTCTTAATGTTTAAGAAAACATCAGTGAAAAACTGTCACCACTTTCCACCAGTGATGTCTCTTTTCCAACATGCCCAGTGTCAGCAGAGAACAGCAACCAAATCTAAGCTGGTCTCACTAACAAAAAACTACCATAAACTACTAAAGCAGCCTGGAATCAGTAACTAAGACTGTTAAGTTTTAATATTGCAAAACAGAAACCATGAGAATGGTCATACTAGACGAGATAACCGGTCTGGTCCAATATCCCTTCTCCGACAGGAAGGTCTGCAAACATGGCAAATACACAGCGAGCTCCCCCTCCCGGGTCACACACTGTTATTAACAGCCCTTAAAACACTTTCCTTAAGTGAATATTTCTCTCAGTTTTTTGAATCCCTGTAAAGTTTCAACAGCTTGCAGCAGAATATGCAGGAAGGAATCCCCCGATTTAAATCAGCATTGTGATTCCTTTTACTTGACTTAAACTTGGAATCCAAAAATTGTACTTGGGCCTCAAAACTAAGAAAAATATAAGTCTCTATTACTGTCGTCCTCTATTTACTTCCACATCACTCATCATTTAACAGACCTTTAACATTCTCTATCCCTTCCCCCCAAAGCTATCTCTTTCCCTGAACGAATGATAGCCTTCACCTTAAGCATCCCTTGCCCTCCGTCTTCCTCTTTTCTAATTCCATTGTTTCTTTTTATGATAAAGGGAGCCCGAACCACACCGTATTGAAGATCTGGGCGCAGCGTGTATTATACGGTATTTTGAGAGGATTTTTTTTGTGTTGATCCTTATTTCTTTCCTGATTATTTGTACTACCCCGTTGATTTTTTGATATCTACTAAACACTATGTTGTTATAACTAAAAAAACCTTTCTTGAGTGGGAACAGTTCAAAGTCCATCCCTGATTACATATAGCATTGATTTTGTCTCTGGATGCGTTACTTAATATTTACTAGCATGAAATAAAAAGGCAAACGCAGTTCAGACATGAGGAGCAACTGGCAATTTTCACCCAGTTGGCCACCTCACCCTCTCCTGCTTCCACACCATTACTTATGACAGTGGCAGCACAGGGGGTTTGACAGCCCCTCTGCAGGACTCCACCAGCGAAAAAAAAGAAGTTATCACGTTTTATTAGGCTGATCTTCTAACTAACCACTAAACCGCAAAAGGCCTTCCGTTTTACAAAGAGCAGATTAGGGTTTTTAGGAGCCCCGGCGCCGGGGAGGCCGGCCTGCGCCGCGGGGATCGCCCCGCTCCCGAGGCCCAGCGGCTGCCCCGCAGCGACGGGGGCGATGGCCGCCGCCCCCCCGCTGTTTGCCACCCACCCCCATCGACCCCTCGCCGCGCCGCCCGCGCGCTGCCCCCGGAGGAGCGGCGCACTTCGCGGGCCCGGTGCCCCTCGGTTTCCCCTCGCCATCTTCCAACAGCGGACGGACGTTTAACGCCCCCACCCCACCGGCCGCCCCCCGCCAGGGCCGCGGAGGCGGCACCGGCCCAGCCCCGGCTCCGGGGGCCGCTCGGGGGGCGGCGATCGCGGCGCCAAAACGCCCATTCAAGGGATTTTTAAGTCTTTTTTCCCCTCCGGCCGCGCTCCCCCAGCCCCGCCGCTCCCGGCACCGAAATGGCGGCCGGCAGCGCCGCCCGCGCCCCGCTGCCCCGCGCCCGGCCGCCGCCTCGGCCTTGCTCGGGGCGGCTCCCCGCCATCAACCCGGGGACCCCAACCCGGGGCCGGGAGGCGGGGGGGGGGGGCGCTGCCGGTTCCGCCGCCCGTTGCCGTGCTAACGGGCCGCGGGCCCCGGGGAGGCGGCAGGACCGGGCCTGGCCCCCGCCCGCGTCGCCCCTCACCGCGGATGGGTTTGTCCTCCTTCTCCTCCTCCTTGGTCTTCCTCTGGTCGGCGCCCAGGTAGTCCGGCATCCCGGCGGCCCCGTCCCGCGGCCTGCCCTGCCCCGGATGCGTTACGCAGCACCGCCGGGGCTTCCGGCCGGGCCGGGGGGACACCAAAGGAGGGTGCACCGGCCCGTACGCGCCGCGTGCCGCGCTCCCCGCGCCACCGGCATCTCCTTCCCCCCCGCCACCGCTGCCCCCGCCGGCGGGTTCCGCCAGTTAAACCCGCGCCGCCCCGAGCCGCGGGGCCCGCCTCGGGCTGCCGCGGGCCCGGCTGGGCCTCGCCGCGGATGCCGGCCCCGTTGCGGAGAGGCGGCGCGGAGCAGGCAGGGGGGCGGGGGGCCGGCGAGGGGGGCCGGGCCCCGCCGGGCCGCTTATCCCGCCGCACGCCGCCGCCGCCCCGGAAGCGCTCTCCGGGCGCCTCCATGCGCCGGCTCCCGGCAACCGGCGAGGCGAGGCGAGCGGGGCCCGTCGCCCAGGCCCGAGGCTCGCTCCGGCCCGCCGCCCGCCGCCATGCTGCGGGGGGCGCGGGAGGGGCAGGTGACGGCCGTCACCGGGGCGCTGTCGGCCGGTAGGTACCACCGGCCCCGCGGGCGGGGGGCGGGAGCGGCCCGGCCCGGCCGCGGGGTTGCGGCGGGTGCCGAGCCACGGGCGGGGGCGGGGGCCGTCCGGGATCTGGCGCTGCCGCCCGGGCCGGCGGGGTGCGGGGCTCCCCTCGGCCGCTGCTGACAGGACCGGGGCTGCCCCTGTGCGCGACCCGGGGGAACAAGCCCGCCCTCCCGCGCCTGCTGAGGCGCTGGAGCTGAGGGATCGTCTGTTCCTGAGGAGCTTTCCCGTTTATTTACTGCACTGCTGCCGCTCCCGGGCTGCCTCTGCCGCGGTGCTCACCGCAGGTCCGCGTGTGAGTAACAAGTCTGGTTTCGCCGCCGGAGGGAGTGGCCTGTACGAGGGAGCGGGAACGCGGGGGAGATCCATCCAAATTTATCATTCCTGCCGCAGTTATCTCCTCTATCACCAAAGCAAGGAGGGTATTAAATATAATCCGGCGTATGCCTTCCTTTAACTGGAAAGCACCTTCCAAGAGTTGAGAACGCGGTGGAGTGTTGGGAAGATACCGCCCGGTAGGCATGGGTTCTGGTTCTCGCAGCCTTTAAAGCAGTCTGGTGTTTGTAGAGCGAGCTAGAAGATTTGGCAATCTGTAGCCTCGTGTGATGCCGTACTTTTATGGGCTTTGATGGGGTTTAATTAAAAAAAAAAAAAAGTAAACCACAGAAGGTGAAGTTGCTTTTATGTTTTTGCTTATAGCATCAGTACTCTGTCAAGTGGAACCTGTGGGAAGATGGTTTGAAGCATTTATTAAGAGGAGAAACATAAATGTTTCTGCCTCTTTCCAGGAGCTAGAAGATGAGAAGGAACTTTCTGAAGAATCAGGGGATGAAGAATTGCAACTTGAAGAATTTCCTATGTTAAAAACCCTTGATCCAAAGGACTGGAAGGTATTCAGTTGACGTTGTTATAGATTAGTGTTAATTATTTTTGCTGGAAATCTGCTGTCAAAGTTATCTGCCATTCCCAGCTGCTAAAGGTCCCCTTCCTCCCCCACTCCCACCCCCACCTGAACTGGTTTGTGTCCCTTAGCATTATAGCTGGGTTTGTATTTTCCACACGTAAGCAGTTGGTGAGGGCACACTCAAGCGCACATCAGGGTAAGATCTTAGTCTTGAACTGCTGTTTTTCATTTTACTGCCTGTAAGCAGTAAAAGTGTCTCTTCTCCCTGCTACCGCCTCCCTTATTCTGGAATTGCGTTAGCACTCTTGATATTAAAGACAGCAATTCAATCTTCCAATAATTGAACTTTCTAGGATTCAATGCTTTAATCCAATTTAGAGTAAGCTACTTGAATTTCTGTAACAGTGGCTTGATTTATTGATGTTTGGTTATTCAATAATTATGGCCTTTATAACAATTGTTCTTTTTCTAGTATTTATTGAGAGAGGGAAGAATTCTGCCTCTTGCTTTTAAAAGATGGGGAGGAGAACTGTTTTTCTGCATGTGTTGTGTTGTGGTTTTTCAGGTTGCATTTTTCAGTGTTTATTAGGGTTCATTTTTTTTTTTTTTTCCTCAGAATCAAGACCATTATGCAGTTCTTGGGCTAGGAAATATACGATACAGGGCTACTCAGAAACAAATCAAAGCAGCTCGTAAGTACCTTTCCTTCATAAGCGTACCTTTCTTTCACATGTACACAACTGTTTTCCATGTAAAAATACATACATGTCACCAACAAGCTTTTTATTATTTCACAGGCCTAAAAATGCCCGCTCTTTGATTTGTGTTGCTTACCGGCCTTCTAAATTCACTTCACAGCTCCAAAATCCACAGGCTTAAAGCTAGGGAATTCAAAAATTACACAGAGTTCACATCTCAGCTTCCTTGCCTGTGTTTTTCATCAACAACCTTGAGACTGTAACTGTACATTTCTGCATTTTTGAATCTGCAGCCAGGCTCAGTGAAAGCCAGAGAAATACAACTAGCCCTGCCCTACGTGTTTCAGTAGGTTGGTACCTTGAAGCCCCCTTACGATGGTTAGCTGCCGCGTTAATGCCAGTGAATGTTTAAGACGTACACTGCTGTTATCATTCTCATTAGGCTGAGCATTGCATGGGAATGGAGCAGTAGCTCTTGAATTGTCAGGTATTCAAGTAACTGAAGTTACTTAGGCCACTGAGGAGAAGCTCGGTTTTGCTCTTCTTTGGTCATTTTACCATGTGAAAACTGTACAGTTCCTGTGGCTGGCTCTCTGGGATATTACCAAGCTCTTAAAAATGTAGTCTTGTGAGGTTGAGTTTCCTTGACATTTTGGGTAAGTAAACAATAGAACTTGGAAGTGCCACTGTGCTGCTTAATGACGTCACGGGCCTGTGTCTTAAATCATGACGTGATTCAGAAGTGCATGCAGCTGATTGGGGGTATTTTATGGTACTTGCGTATGAAGGAACAACATGTTGGGCTTCACAACTTTTTTTCCTAGAAAGCAATGTGACCAAGAGTTGACTTTGCAAGAAGGGTGCAAGTATTTAGTGGAGGGAGATTTAAAAGTACGCGGAAGGTTGTTCAGTAGCCTTTATGAAATAAGCTGATGGTTTTGTGACTTGATCTTGCAAGCAGTTGCCTGTATAACTGTACTGCTGTGAGTAGAATCACTTTCCCCAGTGAAACCACAGACGAAGATTAAGTTACTCCCAAATGCAAATGGGTGGAAATTAGCAAATTACCAACTTGCCCAGGAAATGACGTTGCCTCAGGTACGTGTTGCTTAGCAGTGCCACCGTGGAGCATGGGCTAATGTAGCACAGAGCAACACCTACTCCGGTGATGGTTAGTGGTCTCACTACTCTTGTCGAGCAAGAACTGGGGCATCTCTCTTTCTAGGATCCTACCAGCACTCAATTATTACATGGTGGTGTAGAGATGTGAGTCTTACAAGGATTCTGATTTGTTCTCAGTGAGTCTTACAAGGATTCTGATTTGTTCTCAGAAGGCAGGTTGCTGTAACTACTTGCATGGTATCTTCTCTCTAGTATTTTATAGTGAGCCAGGAAGGTCCATTTTACGTTGTATGATAATATGGCTAGACCTTTTGGCAAAGAAGTCAGTTTAAAATCTGATTTTACTGTTTAAACGCTAGGACAACTTTGGTAGCAAATTTAGTAGATACTTCATATGTGTTAGTTAAATCTTAGGATTTAAGGCCTAAGTAAAGAGAGAGCTTGACCAGAGTCTTGTGTGTGTGCTTAATGTTACCCATGGGTAAGTGCAGCAGTCTTCGCAGGCTCGTGGCTGTAGTTTCCTTGCTGAATTTCATCTTGGCTTGTGTTTAGAACTTGAGTAAAGGGATAGAACACAATTTTTATTTTATCTGAACTACTTTGCTTTTCATTAGAAATAACAACTAAAATTACCTTATTTATTTTTCTTTATTTTTTCAGTATGATTGCACAGAGAATTGTACAGTTTTGCACAGTTAAGGTCCTGAAACTGCATTATGCTTAAACTGTACACTTACAGGTACTGAAGCACTTTGCTATGCATAATATTAGAATAAGTCCCAGAAAATCAGTACTTCTTCAGCTGATGAAGGTGGAATAGAGTTTCTGAGTTGCGGTTATCTTGTGTCCTAGCAAAGATGAAATAATTCTGACAATAGTGTTAAATGAAAGAGAGTTCATTAACTCATATCTGTTTTCTTCCCGATGTTATTTGGGGTTTGGGTTTTTTTTATTTTTTTAAGTATCTATTCAGAGAAATGTCAGTTGGAATTACTGTATTACTTTGTAGTTTGTGAGAAATAAATTGTTGGTGATGAAGCATTTCTAAACCTCACGCACCTGTTTGCTAGATAAATCCATGGTTTTGAAACATCATCCAGACAAGCGAAAAGCTGCAGGGGAACAGATAGGCGAAGGTGATAATGATTACTTTACATGCATAACTAAAGGTAAGCAATTGATCTCTTTTATTAGATACTGTCTTAATCTACTTGATTATCTGAAATGTATTTGTAGTGCTTTAGTAGGCTTTTAAGGAATTGTCAGTTACTAAAAAGCCGGAGAAGCTCTTTCCCATTTGAGAAAACTGCCTCAATAAATACAGATTACATTAATATAACTTCTCTCTGGGTAGATGCAGTATGGGAATGCAACTGATAGACAAACGGATAGTTTGTCTGCTGTGCCACTTGGTGATAAAATCTGAACATTTGCAGCAGCGTATGCAAAGATGAACCACTAGAGGTAGCCACATACCTGGGATAAACTGGCGTGCTAGAAGGTAATTCCCCTAAAACACCAACAGCAATTGGAAAATCTGAATTCTAATGCACTTACTCTGCCAACAGAGCATCTCTTGATTTGATGTAGAATACCAGTGTCTTCAGCTGCTCTTGTTTGCCCCCAGATGACTGAGTGAAGTCGATTGAATAACATTTCCTTTCTTGCCTGTAGTGACCTAGAACACCACTGCTGGCTGATTCCAGAACCGTAGGGAGTGTTCTAGGTGTATGACTTGTGCCTCCAGAAATGCTTTGGAGTTTGGCTTTTTTGTTTATTTTAAAAAAAATTTTTTTGACTCAATAAGGTCAGGGCAAGAGGAATTTGTGTGTTCTAAACTTTCTTCTGGGTGTCTTCTTACAATATTGGTTAAAATTTAGATGATATGTTAGACAAGCTAATGATATTTTCAGTCTCCCTTAGAGTTGTCAAAAGGAAAAAAAAGTTGCCAAAGGAAATTTTTTTTCCATAGTTGCAGTCCTGTCGAAACTGGCAGGTATTTATAGTAAGAACAACCTGCAACTGAATTCAGGAATATGCTCTGTGTTCTACATGCAAGGAGCAAAATATGTTTCCCCTTAACTGCTTATGATCTAAGTTTAAGGATAAACAGAAAGGAAAGCACAAAGTGGCATGGAAGAGGAGTAATGCTTCCAGGCAGTGCCTTGGAGGAAGGAAATGCAGTGGTAGGGAAGGGCAGTCTGGAGTAGGAGCAAGTGGTAATGGAATGGAGAGAAGAAGCTTGGAAAGGCAGGAGTACACAGCTGGGATTCCGACCTGGGGCTGAGGAAGGAATGAGTGGGAGATAGCGTGCCGGGGGAACTGAGTATGTGGGAGTGGAATTGGTGATCTGTATGAAAGGGAAACCTCTTAAGCGGAAGAGGAACCAATGGATGTGCGCAGAATTTCTTGCATCAGGAAAACGGTGTTAAGGGTTACAGAAGCTCCTAGCTTGTAATGTAGAGGATAACTGGGGTCATTTAGAGTATTGCCAGAGGGAAGTCCCTTCCCAGAGGGAAAGGGAAGACTGGCAGACAGCAGCTCGTTGGTGGTCCCTTGCATTCCTTCCTCGCTCCGTTAACATGCGCAGTGAGATCAGTTTACAGAACCACAGAGCACCAAGGTCTCCTCCAGCTTATCACCTTCTAGATCCGACCTTCACGGTGCAGTGTCCAGGAATGTGCTCAGAGAAGCCCATGAATGATCACAACATCAATTTGATTCCTTTGATGACTTTTCACTCTTATTGAAAAATAGTAGGTATTGTAGAACAGACAAAGTAATTCCACGCTTCCTTGAGAGAAAACAAGTGTTTACCGCAGCTACAGCGTGTGTGATTTCCAAGGTATAAGATTCAGTAACGTGATGCTCCCCAACTGCAGGAGTGTAAGAACAGGAAAACTGGGAGCACATGCATGTTTTGGCTAGTAGCTATGTGGTATTTTATACTCTTTCCACGTCTCAGTACAACTTCATCATGAGCTGCAAAAATTCTCGTGAATAGCTCCTGTTCTTGGCAGTTCTGTCATCATATTAACTCAGGGACTGTTTTTACTCCATGCCTGTCTTAGTAGACTGTTTTTTGTCAATTTATCTGCAAGGATCTGGTGTAGGATCAAAGCCTGAA
Source organism: Nipponia nippon (assembly GCF_047370975.1). Classification (NCBI taxonomy): domain Eukaryota; kingdom Metazoa; phylum Chordata; class Aves; order Pelecaniformes; family Threskiornithidae; genus Nipponia; species Nipponia nippon. Next base: position 14,405,894 of record NW_028262347.1, on the reverse strand, counting down.
GATGTCACGCCCAAACTCCCAGTGCCTGAACCGAATTTACTGCTATAAAATTATGTTAAATATAACCTGGTTTTGTTATATCGTAATGGTTAAATGTGTTGTTTTTCATAAACATTTTCCTCCTACTTGGTTTAACAGGAATTGACGGCAATGCTATTTGGTGTCACTAAAATAATTAAATATCAAGCTGTACAGAATGATAGATCCAGCACAGATCTGAGAGCATCTTTTTAAACATTTAGAACCTTTTCTGTAACATTTCCACCTTGTGGGGACGACTCACTTTAGTCTCATGTTTTATGTCTGGTAACTTTTTTTCAGCTTACGAAATATTATCTGATCCTGTGAAACGACGAGCATTTAACAGCATAGATCCTACTTTTGATAACTCTGTACCGTCCAAAAGTGAAGCAAAAGAAAACTTCTTTGAAGTTTTTTCACCAGTTTTTGAAAGAAATGCCAGGTAAGCTATGTCAGACTGCCTTTGCTGTTGCTGGAGAATCAGCCTTTGCAAACTCTTCTGGCATTGTGTTTGTAAGAGGTGTGATTTTAAGGGATGCTGGGAGACGCATTAATTTGCTAGAAATGTAATAGAAGTAAAATAGTGCGTTCTCTATTATTTAGTTTTAAAATAATCTGAACTGTCACACTGGTGGCATTGACCCATTTGACCCATGAGATTTAAAAAAAAAAAAAAAGTCTGTTCTCAGCTCCATATTATTTACTGTCCTTTTTTTACAACACATTGTTTCATCTTAAAATTATTTACTATAGCAAGTGTGTGTATGCTACTGACTAAAAATTCCTTTTTTATGATTTTCTTATGAGGGTGAGACATTAAGAGAAGACAATAGTTATGTTCACAATTTAGCTGGTTAAAAGAGAAGATAAATATAACTATCAATATTTGGTGGTTCTCTCTTAAGGTGTGTGACTTTTTTCCTGCATTTGATTCATGCTTGCCAATTAACTTTGTATTAAGGCTGTCACAATAGAAGTCTATTTCACCTTTAACCTGTATGGAAAAAAAGTGTTTTATTGTGTGAGGCACTTTACAACACATTCTGAACAATCTGTTGATTATTTAAAGTATTATTTAAAGTATTCCAGAGATTCAGACCTGGATCTGTGGTTGTCAGATGGGTTGTTCCCTTCTCTGCTTGGAAATGGATGCTATGTCATGGAATAACTAATTCTAGAGCCTATGGAAGAGTTCCCTCCTCGTAGGGAAAAAATGGAATGGAGGCAGAGCATTCGTTATTGCCTTGTGCTCGATTAGAATATGTCGGAAACTTCCTGTAGCCTACCACAGAGCCAAGTTATTCACAGAGTACCTTTTGTCTGCTTTCTGTAAGCTGCTCTAGCAGGACAATATCTACAACAATATCTACAACAATAGAACAATAGCTTGTGCTCCATCAAGTCTCCTTCTAGGCACGCCAAACTTGGGCAGGAGGAGTTTGCTTTTCTGGGGGAGCTCCCCAAAAAAGGCCCAGTCTGGAGGATGTTTAGAAGGAACTCTCCTGTTTTCTTCCTCTTTCCTGGTGCCCCTCTGTGTTGGTGGGAGGGAGCCTCTGATTTGGGATTTTGATTCTGTGCTTAACACATGCCACCTTATGATGTAAGATTATATATATAATTTCTTGCATATATCCATTTATTTTCAGGTGGTCAAATAAGAAAAATGTTCCTAAACTTGGGGACATGAACTCGTCATTTGAAGAGGTAGATGCATTCTATTCATTTTGGTAAGTTAGCTGATACCTCCGTTTCTATTCAGTGTTCAAGACCTGCGATATAAAGGGCTTGCAGACCCTTTTGTACATAGGTTGTTGGCTGTGGTCTGTTTTGACCTAGTAATGTCACGAAATTACCCCACAGCTGTTTGGTGTCTTCCGCAAACTGAGCTGGCTCTCTCCTAGCTAATATATCCACCTTGTAAATTCAGTTACAGCGGACGCTTCTGACAGTTCTCTGCCCACGATGGCTGTGAACCGAGTTGACCCACAGACTAGAAGTGGGGTTCATCTCACCTAACTTGTGTTTTCAGTGGAGGTGTCTACTAGCTGTTTAAGCTCCTCTAGTTAAGGGAGGTCTGTCTAGTCCAATAAAGTCAGTAGAGTTTATGGCTTGACTCATCTGCTAAATACGGATGCTTATATAAAGATTAAATTAATTTCTCTCTGAACTCTACAGCCTGCACTGTATCTCCACTGCTTAGACAACTGCACTGTAGGCATTTAGAGTTGGTGAGACTGATACCATCCTAAAATACACTCTGTCCTACAGTACAGATAGGTGTAAATCATTACTTTCAATAGCACCTTGTGTTTTGACTTAACACAGTGCAATCATTGTAGGTGGAGTATAATTGTAAAGTATGTAGTACAAACTGTAAATAGCAGTATAACTGCCTACAGAAAAACTAATAGTAAAAAAGGTAGATTATTTGTAATAGTTTTGCTGGTTGGTTGGTTGTTTTTTTCATTCATTCGTGGTTTGTTTTTTTAATTTGATTTACTCTAGGTATAATTTTGATTCCTGGAGAGAGTTTTCATATTTAGATGAAGAGGAAAAAGAAAAAGCAGAATGGTATGTAAGTAAAAAGAAATTTGAGAGGAGACTGAGACATTGATACAGCAAGGTTTTCCAACTTTCTATTAGACTGTAAGCCATAGGAAGAAAGGTAGCTGAACAAAGACTGAATTCCGTTCTCCCAGCTTAGTAGTCAGTCATGGACTTGAACTGGACTGACCATGGGCTTCTCTTTGTCTTATTTGTGTAAGTGAAATAGTTCTTGCTTGCATCACAGAGGCGCTTGGAAATGCGTGTTCATTTACGTTCAGACTTGCAGTTCCAGCAAGTCCCAAACACAGGTTGAACCTGGATGAGTGCCCAGGTATCATTTCTCTCTCCAACTCTTTATTAAACTGTGCTGAGACAAGCGAGACTTCCTAGAATTTAGAGAGATTAGTTCTGATGGCTTGATGTTAATAAAAATCGTGTAGTTGTTGATGTAGTGATAGTTGCTGAATTACTCAGACCATGTTGCTATTGGAAAATACATTCTATTTTTATCCTTCCTACAGTTATAAACACAGAATGTTCAAGTTGAAGCATCAAATCATTTAGTCCAGCACGTATTTCACAGGACACAACCTTTCATTTTGTCATCCTTGTATAACCATAACTGGCATTGTATGAACCTCTTCTTCCAAGTTTGAATAGAAATCAATTTTGCAGTTAGATGCAGTGGTTAGCTTGCTTTGTGGCTAAAAGCTGTGCCATATTTAGGCTGTAGCTAGGCATGCATTCCTCTTCTCTTATGCCTTTTCCTGCTATTAAAGTTTTTGAGCCTCTCTGGATCCAATGTTCTCTCTCCTGTCAAGGTTCTGTGAAGGCACTGTAATCAACTCCATATCGCTTGTATTTTTGATAAATTGTACAGATTAATCTTTAGGCTTCTCATTGGAAGGCTCTTGAATTATTTGCATAGCTTTTTTTGTGCTTGTTCCTCTCATTAGTGTCCTTTTTTAAAAATGTTTAGACAAATGGTACATAGTGTGCTGAACTTCAGAGAGAGAACTACGTTTCAGCTTCTGTTCATAGTTGTGATTCTTGTTATCCCTTCTTGGCAAAGGTGATGTTGCTCATGTTTTAAACTTTCAATCTACTCATAGTAGTCTCCTACTCTGTTCTGGGGATTGTTTTTTGTTCTGAGGTACATTGTTCTGTATTTGGTTGTATGGATGAGGATATAGACCCCCACTAAAAATTCGCCTCTTTCTTGACAGCACTGGCAAATATTTTCAGATTATTTAGTCAGCCAATTTTTAATCTATTTCACCTGAGCTGTATTTTAGTGGAGTGAATCTGGCATGATTTTACTGGAGTGTCACAGTACTTCATAGAAAGTGTTCTTTCTGTGCAGACGGGTTTACTTGACATGGCCTATATTTTGTAAAATGGAGATAATTGACATTGATTATATTGCTGCCCTTTAATTAAACTGTATACCAGCATTTCCGTTGTTTTGCTTGGGTTTAATGTTAGGTCAACAAGTGGATTGCATTTTTAAAAATAAAGTCCATGATCTCATTCCCTGCAATGACAGATAAGCAGCTTGTTTTGTCAGGCGTTTTGAAGGTTTATGTAATTGTGTAAATGCTTAGCATTTTGAACATGAGCATGGGCCCTGAAACTTCATTTTTTGAAGTCTATTTTTGAAGTATTTAGAGAAAAGCATCTGTGTGGGGAAACTTTTAAAAAAAGTTTATTGTTGAATTTCTAACAGTCTGACACTGTAGGGTATTAGCAGGGAACTAACTATGCTTTCCCTTTGTAGTCGAGATGAAAGGAGGTGGATTGAAAAGCAAAACAGAGCTGCCAGAGCATTGAGAAAAAAAGAAGAAATGAACAGAATTAGGACACTTGTGGGTGAGCATGCAAACGGCTCTTTTTTTAAAGAGATATTTGTTAACTAACAGTGGAAATCTCCTGTTTTTCTTTTGTACGTGATGCATCCTTTCTTCTGCCAGACAATGCATACAGCTGTGATCCCAGGATAAAGAAATTTAAGGAGGAAGAGAAGGCAAAGAAAGAAGCAGAGAAGAAAGCAAAGGTAGAAGCAAAACGAAAAGAACAGGAGGCAAAAGAAAAAGTAAGTTAACTACTTTATTTGCGTTGAAAAACCCTGGTTCATCTACAGCTGATCCACTGCTTCAGCTTCTAGATGTGTCTGAAAGCTACTGTTAGAATCATATTGGGGTTTAAAGATGTGTTGTCTTCGATCCCTGTGCAACAGGCAGTGCAAGATTGACAGCCTTTTGAGAATGAGATGAAAACAAGGAGCACAGATCTGAAACAAAAAAACTTCTAAAACTGTGTTCTGCTGTTGCATACACTTCCTCTGGTTTAGAGGCAGTCGTTAAGTTCTGTGGCCTACTTTCCTTTTTCATAAAATGGATACAGCTGTTTGCCTTGTGCGTGTGGTCTGTGAATGGCTGATTGGTATGAAACACTTTGAGGTAACGTATTTGATTAATATTAACAGTTAGGAAAAGATGGCTCTGAAAACAGCACCAGGAATGAAAGGGAACTGTAAGGTGCTAAAAAGTGACTTGAAGGACAGTACTGGAGCACTGCAAGATATTATGTTAATAATGATGCAGGAGAAATGTTGGACCACTGCATTTTTCCAAGCTTATACTCTTGGGGCAGGCATAGGAAATTTCTTACAGTTTTATATCTTCACTGTAAAGGAAGTCAGGATTTATAAACTAGGGGTCCTCATAGTGAGTATTTGAATTAGTGCCAACTGGTTTGTGTTTCATCACCTCCCTCAGAATTCTTGGAAAACCAAACATTAAAGAATTGATGTATTAAAAAAACAAAACAAAAAAAACCCAACCAAACAAAAAAAACCCCAAAAAACCAAAACCAAACACTAACCAAAACCCCACCAGAAACAGCACATTTCAATATTGACTGACCCTGTTACAGTGTGACTTTGTTGAGTTTTTTGTTTGTATTTTTCCTTTTGATTGCAGCAAAGACAAGCAGAATTAGAAGCTGCACGGTTAGCAAAAGAAAAGGAGGAAGAAGAAGTTAGGCAACAAGCATTAGTAGCAAAGAAGGAAAAAGAGATACAGAAAAAAGCGATCAAGAAAGAAAGGCAAAAACTGAGAACGACATGCAAGGTATTTAAATATTATTACAGTGAAATACAGGTTAGATCAGTGAAATTACTATGTTTGCTTAGATCAGACCCTATCACATGCTTGCTTGTTCTTATGGCTGGAGAGGGGTACGGAAAGTGGGTTTAGTAAAAAGCAAAATACTAAAACACGTACTTATCATACGGTTTTGAGTTGTGAGTAAAGCTGACCAAATAGGTCCAAACACAGCAGTGGCTGAAGAATGCTGTGCGTTAAGCCTTTGTCTGAAGGAACAGGACAATAAAGTTCAAGAACTTTGTAGAACATGTATTTCTGCTTCCAGAACTGGAATTACTTTTCTGATAATGAGGCAGATTGTGTTAAAATGATGGAGGAGGTGGAAAAGCTTTGTGATCGTCTTGAGCTAGCAAGGTAAGTCTTCCTGCTGCTGCTTTCTGCTCATTTTGATACCCATCTTTCTATTAGCTATCCGTTGTAACTTAATAATTTATTTTTAGTCTGCAATGCTTGAATGAAGCACTTACATCCACAACAAGGGAAGGAGGAAAGGCGGCTGTAGTAAAACAGGTAATTATGCTGAGTGTCAAATCAAAATAACAGAATAATTTGATTTGTGAAATCTACATGACTGAATCGAAGTAAGATACAACATAGCTGCTGTGGAATCCTGCCTGTTAAACACGAAGACCTGAGTTTCAGAGTCCCCAGGCAGACCTTATCTCTGCTATATTTTACACAGTGCAGTTCATGGCTGGCGAAATAACAAGGGCCAGCTGAGAAAAAAATATGCGCTTTTAGTTAGTAAAGGATACAAAACCTACCATTTGTACAGTATACAGAAACAGTGGAGGAATTTAATTTTGCCCAACAATGGGTAGCAATTACCTAGAGGGGAAGGAGGGCAGTCTTAACCTACTCTGTTACGCAAGAAAAATCCTAGTCTAGGATCCGTGACCTGGGGCTAGATCCACAAA